>NC_059359.1:25874578-26195278 GCF_019703515.2 Myxocyprinus asiaticus | reverse complement strand
TCTCTTTGAACTGGATTGTTTGAGCTGTCGATCCGGTTGTGAGAGTCTTTCCTCAAACTCTAAATTCCAAGCACAGAGCTACACTTTTTTTTTTTTTTTTTTTTTATGCATGCAAACACTGTTGCTCTAATAGAAATATAAATGGAACATTTATTTAGTTATTAAATTATCATATCACTGCACTATGCAGTTGATACAAAAATGGACAACGCATTATATTTTTATATAAAAAAATAAAACTGTAATCAAATAAGCAATAATGTCACAGATGAAAAAAAATAATAATCTGGAACATTTTAATACAATTTTACAGTTAATTTTATAGCCTGGTAATTTTTACCAAAATAATAATCTGGAACATAAAAAAATAAAAAATAAAATAATAATAAACATTTAAATTGTTTTTTTTTAAATAAATGAAACATTTATATTTTTAAAACATACCAGAAAAATAAGACCAGTGAAGGAACAAAGTATAAAGTCAACGAGCAGTTTTGTGATGAGAAAAGGAGGAGTGCAGGTGCCTCTTACCTGTGTGAGTTTGGGGTGACAGTGTCAAACACAACTGCAATGAACAAGCATAAAAGAAAAGCAAGTCATTGTGTGATTTACATATCACCACCTATTTTTCCATTTAATACAGACAGAATAACCAAAGTGGGAGGGACATCAAAAGGGAAAGTGATGCAGGGAATGTTTTTGCTGTTTGTTTGGTATTTGCTTCCTTGTTCTTGGTGAATGTCATGGAATATCATTAAAATAATAATATTGCATGTTGCAGGTTTTTTTTTTTTTTTTTTTCACTTTTACTGTTGGTGTGTCCTTTTGCAAAAGCTTAAATGTGTTTTAAAAAAATGCTACATTTGTAAATTCCTCAACATCAATAGTAGGTCCAAATAGCAAAAATAAAAATAAAACAGCCAAAACCAGAGCTTTAAGCAACTGTCTACTATCTTTATTACAATAATGTTGACATACATCAATTCATGTTGAACATATAACTCAGAAATGTTTGCTTTAAAAATGGACATTCAAATTCAGTCGAGTGTGTAACATTAGAGCATCTCACAAAAACAGGACAAGCAACTCAGTTCTTACACTGTCATTCTTTTACTTTCACTTTAATCACTTGCTTTTCAGATTTTTCTGTAGCTTTCCTGTGCCCTGGGCCCTGAATGAATGAAAAGCTTGAAAGCACTGTAAGTTGCTTTGAATAAAAACTTATGCAATATGTATATGCACGTACATTTTCACATCATTATGTGTATTAGAGAAACAAAACACCAATAAATATATTTCACAAGTTCACATGTCCATCTAATCCTTGAAAAAGGCCAACAGATAAAAACAGGTAAAAATAAAAAGCACCCAAATAGCAGAAACGTAGCCAAAACCTGAGTATGACAGTGTCTGCACACAGTTTTGGAATAACATTATTTCAGTGTCTTGTGATCTTTTCAGTTTTTATTACAGTTATTGTGAAGAGAAATCTAATTTATTTGTCCTTATTGATTTTCAACTGAGCTTGTTGGTGTTTGTTTTAGTCATTTCTTAAGTGATAAATCAAAGAACTAAACAAAGATTGCATGAAGCACATTAAGATACTCAATAATTTGAAACCCCTATAAATAATAACTGTCTGAGACATATTGTCGAGAAAGAGAAAGAGAGAAACTTTTCCCTGTATTTCAATTATGACTTTATTTTGCAGTAACTATGACTTTTGTGAAGATGCCTGATGAAACTGTCACACTCCCAAAGGTTAAGGTATCCATCATGATCCCGATCTGTATGCTGAATCAACACCTGCACCTGCTCAATGTTTACATTCTACTAAGAGAAAGAGAGAGAGAGAGAGAGAGAGAGATTTTAATGGAGTGCACATGCCTCTTTGTTCATGACTAACTCCCTTAAGGGAATATAAATAACTTGTTTAACTAGTTTTTCTTGTTTTTGTTTTTTATTTATTTATTTATTTTATATTATATATTTGAAGAATGGGACAAACATTCACACTTGGATGTCCCATCCAAACTTCAGCATTACACGAACATCTCTATAGCCTGCTCTCATTACTATCAACACTGTAACATGACTAGTTTTTACATAACTTCATTTGAATGTTCTGTGTTATTTTCAGTTTTCTGTGGTTGTGACATCAAAGATCACAACAGTGCTGGAAAAAAAAAAAAAAAAAAAAACAATTTATCTGTGCTTTTTACAAAGATTCTTTATTGCCTGGTTTTAGTCATTTAGCAATCAGTTTATCTTGATTTTAAGTAAGACATGAAAGAGCTTAACAAAGATTACATGAAATCAGTAAAGATACTAGATAAATAGAAACCCCTAGAAACAAAATTAAAACTGTCTGACATATTTTGGCGAGCAAGAAAGAGAGAGCAAGAGAGAAAGAAACTTTTCCATCCTTTACATGTGCTTCAATTATGACCTTATATTAAAGTAGTTATGACTCTGCGGACACGTCCGATGAATCTGTTACACTCCCCAAAGTTAAGGTATCCATCGTGATCCTGATCTGTACGCTGAAACAACTCCTGCACGGTGTTCTCGTTCTTGTGGTGAGCACTTCTGTGCTTCGTTGTTGATTATAAGAATATAAATTGAGATTATATTTTTAGCTTGTTTGCCTAACTTGTGCCTAGGTGTAGGTGTGTGTGTGTGTGTGTGTGTGTGTGTGTGTGTGAAGAAATGGACAAACATACACACCTGGCTGTCCCATCCACACAGAAAAAAGGGAAAGCAGCTCTACTGAAAATACTAAACTAGTACATTTAAAATCAACTTAACACATTTATGTTTGAGATGAGAAATTAATTATATTGTGTAAAGTCCAAATGATATTCAACACAGTCATCATAAAGTGATATGATCACATTTCTATTAAATGGATTCAAATGGATTCAGACTTCTAATGGATGGTGTTCAACATGATTTTAACTGCTTGCTCAATTAACTTTTTTAAATGAGTTAATGGAACACAATTATTTTGCATTTGGTCTCAATTTAATTTCATTGTGTACAATCCATCTATGTTCACTTAATCTAACTGTGTTGGGACACTGTGTTGCTGAAACCGGGCAGGGGAATTCCAGTTACCAGCGTGCTTTGCATGGGACTTTTTAAAGAAATGTGTTATTTTAATGTATTTCTATATACGCAAAATGAAAAGTAGGAGACTTGTTAGTGTTTAATGTTCTGTTATGTTGGGATTTAGAAGAGTTCCTGTCATGTTGAATTTTTTTGGAGGTTACCATTGAGGAGAAGAATTGAGCTAATCATTGACATAGGTTGAGTTTAGGTACATTTCTATTAATATACCAGTGTGTATTGCTTTTCTCATCAATCAAATACTGAGGAGGGATTGTCAGTGATTGGGGATCTGTAACTTATCACACATTACAATATATATAAATATACACACAGTGATTTCTTCTATTTTTGTGTATTTTTCATACTAAATTAATTCAGGTCTTCAAACGAGCAATTTTGATTTGTTAAATAACATAAAACAAATGCAACCTGAGTAAACACAAAATACAGTTTTCAAATATATAGATATATTTTTTTATTGAAGCAAAAAAGTTATCCAACACTTATATTACACATGTGAAAAACTAACTGCCCCCTTAAACTTAGCTGGTTGTGCCACCTTTATCAGCAACAACTGCAACCGGATGCTTCTGATAACTGGAGATCAGTCTTTCACAACACTTTGGTGGAATTTTGGACCACTCTTCTTTGCAGAACTGCTTTAGTTCAGCCACATTGGAGGGTTTTCGAGCATGAACTGCCTGTTTAAGATCCTGCCACAGCATCTCAATCTCAGTCTCCAAAACTTTAATTTAGCTTCTTTTGAGCAATTCAGATGTGGACCTACTCCTGTGATTTGGATCATTGTCTTGCTGCATAATCCAGATGTGCTTGAGCTTCAATTCACAGACTGATGACCGGACGTTCTCCTTTAGGATTTTCTGGTAGAGAGCAGAATTCACATTTCCCTAAATTATTGCAAGTTGCCCTGGCCCTAAAGCAGCAAAGCATCCCCACACCATCCCACTACCACCACCATGCTTGACCGTCGGTATGATGTTCTTTTTGTGGAATTCTGTATTTGATTTACACCAGATGCAACTCATCAGTCCACAGAACATTCTCCCAAAAGGTTTGAGGATCATCTAGGTGTGTTTTGGCAAAATTCAGACAAGCCTTAATGTTCTTCTGGGTTAGCAGTGGTTTTCGCCTCGCCACTCTTCAATGGATGCCATTTTTGGCCAGTGTCTTTCTGATAGTGGAGTCATGAACAGTGACCATTATTGATGTGAGAGAGGCCTGCAGTTCCTTGGATGTTGTCCTTGTCCAAGAGTTTGAAAACTCACTTTGTTCAGAGATGACCACAGCAGCCAGCAAAAACACACTGAATATGCGGTTGTCCAAATTGTGCCATTATCACAGATATTTTAATACTGAGATGAAGAGACACAGTAAAAGATAAAAGGAAATAAGAAGGAAATTTGACGAGTTAGTTGACGAGGGAAAAATATAAAGGGTAAACTGAAGTAATGCATTTGCAATGGCTCATTAAAGGCAGGAAGAGAAAGGAAGAGACAAGTTGGAGATAAAGAAGATAAAATTAGTGCAGGTGCTTCTTACCTCTATCAAGTCTGGAGAGAAACTGACAAAAACAATTGCTTCGAACAAGAAGAAAGGAAAGGCAAGGGATGTGTGATCTAGGTAACTATTTTCCAAGTATTTGCACATAATAAATATTATGTAAAAGTTTTACAATCAGATCTCCAGGAACTGCGCTTGGATGGGTTGAGTACGACACCTTCAGCTCAACCTTGCCAAGACAGAAATCCTCGTGATCCCATCCAACCCATCTGTTGACCATAACCTCACTTTTCATCTTGGTTTAACTATACTAACACCAACCAGAACAGCCCAGAACCTGGGAGTTGTGGTAGCTAAATTTCATTGCACACATCTCATCAACCGCCTGATCTTGCAGATTTGCGCTCTACAACATCAGGAAAATCATACCTTTTCTTTTTTGAATATGCTACACAGCTCCTGGTCCAAGCTCTGGTCATTTCAAGACTGGACTACTGTAATGCTTTGTTGGCTGGCCTCCCAGCTAACACAATTAAGCCAGTGCAGATGGTCCAGAATGCAGCAACGCATCTGGTTTTCAATCAGCCAAAAAGGGTTCATGCCACTCCACTCTTGATTTCACTCCACTGGCTAGCTGTAGCTGCCTGCATCAAATTCAAGGCTTTGACTCTGGCTTTCAGGACAGCCAATGGAACCACACCCTCTTTCTTCAATTCATTTCTTCAGGTCTATGCTCCAACTCGCTCTCTGCGGCCTATGAATGAGCGGCACCTGGTGGTCCCATCACAAAGAGGCTCAAAGTCTGTTTCATGATCGTTCACTTTCTCTGCTCCTCTGTGGTGGAATGAACTTCTGGTGGATCTGCTGTTACCTTCTCAACATTCAATAACCAGCTGAAAACACATCTGTTCCACGAGCACTTAACCAACCCACACTAATTGTACTTACCACTGCACTTAATGCACTTAATGTACAAAAAAAAAATTTAAAAAAAAGCAATCCTTGTCTGTCTCTTTCTTCTGTGCTTATACTGCAGATTTTGTTAAACTTTGTATTACAAATTGCTTGCTATGTGTCTCATATGTAAGTCGCTTTGGATAAAAGCTTCTGCTAAATCAGTGGTTCTCAACTCTGTTCCTGGAGGCCGCCCAACACTACACATTTTGGATATCTCCCTAATCAAACACATCTGATTCAACTCATCAGCTCATTAGTGGAGACTCCAAGACCTGAATTGGGTGTGTCAGAAAAGGGAGATATAAAAAATATGCAGTGTTGGGGGGCCAACAAGAGCAGGGTTGAGAACCACTGTGCTAAATGACTAAATGTAAATGTACAATTGGGAAGTTCATAAAAAAGGAAACCAGAAAGACAAGGAATCAAGGAGTGTTTTTGCATGTAATCTTTTCCTTGTTCAGGATTACAATGAATGGTAATAATAATTATACATGTGAAAAACATTTTTGCAGAAACCTTTTTGCAACTGACCACTTTCTTTTTCACAATTACATTATCACACATGATAATGTTGTGGCCATGTTTTCTGCAGTTTAAGTGCAATGTTTCAAATTCATGTCTAGTGAGAATTGATGTTGAGGATATTTTGTAGCATTTTATATTTGGGCCTTTGCAAGTTGGCAAAATGTTTGTAAAAGACAGATTTCACTATTGCTTTCATGACCACTGATTTTGATTCTGATTTTGCACCACTTGCAAAAACATTCCTTAATACCCTGTCTTTCTGGTTCCTTTTCATGACCTTCCCAATATTAATCTGGATGTCTCTGAAGCAATACATGACTATAACAGTCATGATTATGACAGTAAGTTTGAAAGTGTGTCAAAGTAGTGTTTTGGATATTCATATGGGTGAGTCAGGTTAGTAATATTACACCTGTGGGTAATATTTTGATAAAAGCGAGACTAACAAGAAGCTCAGTTCCTTTCGTGTCATTTGTTTAGTTTACTTTAAATTTAATTAATGTCTTTAAATGTCAACGGCCATAATCTAAAATACCACATCACTTTTCTATTCATCAATATTTGCTTAGTTCCTGTACAGGTAGAATATGGTGCTAACAATAGCAAAGCATAAAATATATAGCTTGACTGTGCTGTCAGTCACTTAAATGTAAATTTTCACATAACTGTGTGAATAAAAGAAACAAGAAACAAACAAATACATAATAAAAATTCTACAATAATGGGGGGTGTATATCTCTCATTGTGAATTGCTTTATGCTCATTGATGATGCAAGTAAATTTGAGGAACAATGAATTTTATGGGATTATGTCATCATGACAGTTTATCTTAAAAATTTATCCTCTATTTATTGTTTCTGTCATTCACATAATGATGCAAAAATTAGAAGCTCAGAAAATCACACAGCGCTTTACTCAGAGTTCACTTCAGGTTATGGCAGTTGTCATTTATTTTAAAGCAGGTAATTAAAGTAAAGTCTGGTTCAAATTGCACTAAAAAACACTAATAAGCAGCAACATTTCAAATATTCTGAAGTTGGTTGTTGGATTTAGAATGCTGGGTAACACAACTGTCATGTTAACACTGCACCAAAAAACACCAAAGGCATTTCTCAATATGCTTTCTTGTCTGTACTTGTGTTCTTGTGGACTTGTGAAACGTCATCAGTAGCAGCCCAAGTACTGTTCCAATTCAAAGTCCGTATCTAACCAAGTACAGTCCAAATGCCTGGATGTGTTCTTGCTCTACCCGTTTTATCGAGGATGCATCGGGAGGTGACTTGTGTGGACTTGGGACAGCCAAGTATCCCTGAATGCATTTCGCACCAACCAAAGGCAATGGCAGAGGAGAAAGCGCACAACTGTAAGTTATAATTTTCTAAATACTACTGTTGTTGTGTCACGGAATGTAGTTTTAAGATTTTTTTTTAGGTGAGAATTTAGTTGTTTAAACTTCAAATCTGTGGTTGATTTTTCAAGATAGAGCCTACTTGAAAATTTACTCTGACGTTTTGGGAGATGTGAAGTCTCACTATCTATCAAGATGACCAGGCGGTCAGCGCTCATGGTACCCCGCCAAGAACAGCCTTATCTCAGCAAGTCCTTTTGAAATTTGCCTCTGGCTCTGATGTCTCTGTAGTAGTTAAACATGAGATAACATTTGTTTTGGGTGTATCTAACAGGCAATCTTTGGTCTCAGTCTAAATTTATTATTTGTTCCTGGGCAAATCGGTTTGGCTGAGGACAAAGTTAAGGTTCATAACTTTATAATTTTATTTAACTTTAATGTTGTACTAGAGCACTGCCTTTGTACTTTTGACCGAATTGTTTGCTTGTCTTTATTCCCTATTGTACAAACTTGTTATACTTGTTATAATGGCTATTATTGTGCATTAAAACTAACATTTAAGCACTATTTTAATCAAGGGACAATTGAGGAAACCTGGGACCTCATTGAGTGGCGGGCGGCCAAAGTAAAGTAAAGTAAATTGTAATGTGATTACTTTTCAATTACATAATCAGTAAAGTAACCTGATTACAATTTTAGAGAAGTAATTTTGTATTGGATTACTTTTTGAGTACCTTACTCAACACTGCTCACATTGTGTTTTGCTGTATGCTCATTGAGAATGCAAGTAAATTTGAGGAAAAAATTATTTTAAGGATTATATGATGATGACAATTTATTTTAGCTATTCATCTGTGCATCTTCACTGTGGACCTGCCTTGTTTTGAAGAGCACTCCATAGCAGGACAACAGCCTTTTAAGATTTTTTCTTTTTTCTTGTCTTGCCAGTTTGCAAAGGCCCAGATGTGTAGATGCACCCAAACAGCCAAAACATGGCCAAAACTCTCTGGCTTTCTCTCATTGCAATCAACGCTCTAACCTGAGTGTCTGTGCACAGTTTTGGAACAACTTAATTTGAATGTCTTGTGTTATTTTAGTTTGTGAGCACTATAGGTTTGACACCGATGACAGTTATGGCGAAGAAAAACATAATTTATTTGCCTTTTTTGACAGATTCTTTAAATGCCTTTTTAGCCATTCCCCAATCAAACACTTCCTATATCTTGATTTTAAGTGATACAATAAAGAGCATAACAAAGATTACATTAAATCCATGAAGATACTAGATAACTAGAAACCCTAGAAATAATAACAGTGTGTGATATATTGGCAGGAGAGCGAGAGAGGGAACATGTTCTTTAATTATGACTATATATTGCAGTAACGATGACTCTGGGGATGCGCCTCATGAAAGTAGTACACTCTCTTAAGTTAAGATATCCATTATGATCCCGATCTGTACACTGAAACAACTCCTGTATCCGCTCAATGTTTCCATTCTACCAAGAGAAAGAGAGATTTTAAAGATGTGCATGTATGTGTTTATGATTAACTCCTTTATACAGGAATATAAATAAATTCTAATATTGTAAAATACTGTAAATTGATTCTGTTTTTAGCTTTTTTGCCTAAATGACAAGAAAGAGACATATATACACACCAGGATGTCCCATCCAAACTCCTGCATTATTATGTTAAGGATCCCTGGCATGTCCAAAAGGCTGGAACTATTCTGCATGTACATTGAACATATCTCTTCATCCAGAATTGGAAGAACATCCACTGGAGGTTCTATCAGACAGAGAGCAAAAGAGAGAGTTTTAAAGAAAAAAAGATGGGAAAAAAAGGTACAATGAGTGTTAATTGTTAAGAATGTAAAAGTTCAAAATGATCTTGAATGAGTCTTGAGAACAAATTGAATACTCACTTTGTTCAGAAATAATCACGGAAGCCAGCAAACACAGACTCAATATAATAAATCGCTTCCCAAATCGGGCCATTACTACAGATATTTTAACTGCTGTCTGAGCAATTAACAAATGAGATGAAGAGACACCATAAAAGAGAAAAGGAAATATGAAAGAAATATTGACAACAACAACAACAACAAACAAACAAACAAAAAAAAAAAAAAAAAAAAGAGAGAGAAGGAAAATTAGTGCAGGTGTTTCTTCCCTGTATCTAATCTTGAGGAAAAACTGTCAGCTAAACATTTTTATTTATATGCAATAAGGTTATGTAAAAGTATTAAGATTGGGAAGGTCATTAAAAGGGAACCAGAAAGACAGGGAATCAGTGAGTGTTTTTCTTCCATGTAATGGCCAATTTAAGATCTACACCACCTCTTTCAGTAAGATAGAAATTTAATTTGGATGGTGTACAACATAATATTGCATTGAGCTGAACATGACAGAACTATGTTCACACTACCACAACAAACACCAATAAGGTGAACACACTGATCCAGAAAAAACAGCAACTGTTAGAAATGAGCTTTTGTTGGGTCAAAATGAACTTACCGGAAATGATCAGGAAATGAAAGGAGCTTAGCTTTTGGTTAGTCTTGCTTTTGTGAGATCCATTCAGGTGCCTATAATGCTACACAACTGACTCAACCACTTTTGACTTTGGCACACCTTATACATTTATAATCATAATAATGACTCTCATTATGAGGACATTTTTGGAATTGAATGCTAAACATCATGGTTTGTTTTTTATATATTGTTATTGCAATTAAGACAATGGTCAGTGGCTGAAAGCTTGGGTTTTGGCCATGTTTTTGTGGCCAATAAAAATTCTTATTTTCAAGACTGTTGATTTTGATTCTTAACAATGAATCACCACCAGCAAAACACACCCTTATTCACTGTTCTTATGGTTCCCTTTTAATGACCTTCCCACCCTAAATTCCCACTTTTACAGAACATGTTTTGCATATAAATAAAGATATTTAGCAGTTTCTCTCCAGACTTGATACAGGTAAGAACCACTTGCACTTATTCTTCTTTCTCATCCCTTTTTTCTACACCGTGGACTCTGTGATCTCACTTTCTCTCTTACTGTCTTCACTGGTCCATTACAAGTACATTACTTCAGATAACCATTAATATGTATCTTATTCTTTTAGTGTATCAACTCTCACTTTTACAGTGTCTCCATACTCCACACTTGACCATATTTCTTTCATATTCCCTTTTTTCAGGGTTGCTCAGACAGCAGTTAAAATATCTGCAATAATGGCACATTTTGGACAGCGATTCATAATATTGAGTCTGTGTTTGTTGGCTACTGTGATTAACTCTGAACAAAGTGAGTATTAAATTGTTTCTCGTGACTCATTCAAGATCATTTTGGCCTTTTACCTACTTGACAATGAACAGCATCAGCTATTTTATGTAGATTTCAGTGCTTTGCCATGGGATATAGTAAAGTTTCCTCATGCCATTTGTCTAAAACTCTCTCTTTTACTCTCTGAATAGGACTTCAAAACGACAGCCTTTTTAATATGAGTGAAGAGATATGTTCAATGTACATGCAGGATACATCCAGACTTCTAGACAAGTCACAGACCTTTAACATGTTATTGGATGAGTTTGGATGGGACAGCCAGGTGTGTATGTTTTTCTGTTTCTTGTAAAAAGAAAATAATAAAAAAAAAAAAAAATGTTAAGTGAGCTAAAAATATAAACTATTGTTTACTGTATATGCATAAAAAGGAGTTGGTCAAACAAAAAAGAAATCTCTCTCTCTCTCTCTCTTTCTTGGTAGAACGGGAACACATTAAAGGTGACAGAGTTGTTTCAGCGTACAGATTGGGATCATGAGGGATACCTTAACTTCAGAGAGTGTGCCATGTTCATCAGACGCTGGAGCAAAAGCATCAGATGAAATAGACACTCACACATCGACCAATCACAACTAAACAATCTAAGTGGTTAAAAAGTCAACTGACATATACAGGAAGGGAAACAAGGCATTAAAGCATCTTATCAAATAAATATTTTTTCTTCATAATTGTGATTCTTGATTTCACAAACTATTGCACACGAAATTAAAATAACACAAGACAATCAAATTAAGTTATTTCAAAAACAGCACAGACACTGTCGCACTCAGGTGAAAGTGTTAAGCAGGTTATAGAATCATTTTTGTCCCTGTTTTCTGCTATTTGTGTGCTTCTACGTATCTGGGCCTTTGTAAATTGGCAAAATCTTAAAAGGCACCTTTCACATCACAAAGGAAATAAACCAGAGGTGGTTTAACATCATTTTCATGATATGGGGTGCCATTAGAGATAAAACTGCAATACGTCTTCCATCTTGTGCTATGGCAAGCCTACATTTCTCTGTATGACAGGATTGTAGTGTAGTACGTGGTCACGGTGTTGACACTAAATGATGTACATTTGAATACATTTGATGCACATGTAAATTGTTATTTTCACTGGATTGCATTTTGTGGGGTACATACTACAATCTGCAATCTAATTTAAAACAGATCAAAGAAAATCTGTGCACTTAAAAAATTTACTTAAATATTGATCTGTTTCTCACCTACAGCTATCATATCACGTCTGAAGATATGGATTTAACCATTGGAGTCATATGGATTACTTTTATGCTGCCTTTATGTCCTTCAACATTTTGGTACCCATTCACTTGCATTGTATGGACCAACAGAGCTGAGATATTCTTTTAAAAATCTTAATTGTGTTCAGCAGAAAAAAGAAAGTCATACATATTTGTGATGGCATGAGGGTGAGTAAATGATGAGAGAATTTTCATTTTTAGGTGAACTCCTTTAAGCAAAGGATGGTGTTATATAGCCTAGGTATATCGCCACATAGCTTCATAATATTTTTATGTAATAAATACATAAAATATTAAGATTGTGGAAGTCAAAAAGGGAACCAGAAAGAGGGAATCCTGAAGTGTTTTGCTGGTGGTGCTTCATTGTTCAATAGTAATAAAAATAATAAATGTGAGAAATGTGTCTTCTTTATTTCACTTTTACTGTTAGTAAAAACATTTCACGAATTTGCGAAAATCCAAATATGAAATGCTACATAATATCGTCAACATCAATATAAATTCACACAAGACATTAATCTGAACATTGCACTCAAACAGCAGAAAACATGGCCAAATCCACAGCTTTCAGAAACTGATTACTGTCTTTATTGCAATAACAATCTCTCTCTCACACACACACACACAACATAACTAAATTCATGATACATACAACATACAATTAAAAAATGTCCTCACACTGACACACAAACCCACATAACTGAGAGCTGCACGGTCATTAGCAGCATACATTTTGAAAATTCAACTTTGTCTGCTAAATCATTGCCAAGCTGTTCCAATAAAAAGTCTGTAAAACAAAACATGACAATAACAGTCCTGATTATGACAAATAAGCATGAGGTGTATCAAAGACAGAAGTGTTTTGGAGATGGAAATTAAAATGGGTTAGTCGGGTATGTAATATTAGAGCAGGCACCTGTAGGGATCTCACACAAGCGAGACAAACCAGCAGCTCAGTTTCTTGCATTACATAGTCATAGTCATTCTTTTATAGTTCACTTGAATCACTTGCTGGATGTTTCATTCAGCCCTGTTTTGGCCCAAACAAACCAAACAGACAAGGTCTCTATGCACAGGATGTGTACTGACACCAACAAAATATGTCCAAATGTTTCACATCTCAGTTTAGTCTCTGGAAACAAATCGCAAAGTGATCAAATTTCAAGGCATTCCTGTAAAAAGCACACACATTTTTGATGAATTATCACACCCATATTGGGTGGCTCACATGCTAACAATGATGGAAAACAAATGTGTAAATAGTGAAGAGTCATTGGCTTTCATAAGAATGTTTAAAATGAATGAGCTAAGACTTAACCTGAATCATCTTGCATCTTGATTATGCTTTAGACCTGAATTACAATTGTATTGTTTTTGATTGTGGGAAAATAAAAACAAATGATTCCTCTATTTAATACTGACCTACATGTTAGCATGCTACAAGTTGTTAGCATCACAAACAAGGATAAGGATATTTTATCCTCTGATTGTTGTTAAATTAATCCTTATCTAGTATATCACAAATTTATGCATCAGTAGCTATGAAATTAGCAGGTAAACGAAGTCAATAGAAAATGATAAAAGAACATTTGCTTCAAGATGCTGATTAGAATGGTCTCATGGCTTGTTTCAGTGAGTGAGATCGGTAGGACGTGTTTGGATGGTCACTCTCCTCGGTGGGTTCTGCTCTATACTGCGATTGGCTATTAGCTCCTGCAGCTGCAGAGCCCCTCCACCAATGAAACAGAAGGTTGGGCAAACGGGGGCGGAGCAATCAACAGTCCCCTCCCACAGCACTCGCAAAGAGTGTGCATCATAGAAAGTGAGCTGTCCCTTCTCAAAGTCCAGACACAGTCCAAGGCGAGGTGGCAGGGGAGCAGTGAGGGGGCCAGTAGAAGAGTTAGATGCCCCACACTTTGGCAGTAAGATCTTGCCCATGCCCATTGTGAGGAAACAGAATGGAGGAGGACAGTCCTGAGCATCCTCTGCCCCACTGTCATGTCCACTGTCTGGATCATACCTACAGAGAGGACAGGAGGCAAAAGACAAACAGATTTTTAAAATCTTCCTTATCTCAGTTGTGCATAATATTAGCTACAAAGTCTGGAAATTCTAAAAATAGTAGCGTAGTAGCATGCTTTTTTGAACTAAGTGCTAACTGCTAGTCGGTCACAGGTGGTATTATGGGGAGGAAGCATTTGATTGGACAAATATCAGTGTAGTGCAGCATGAGTCATTAAAGGGATAGTTTACCCAAAATTAAATTTCAAAATGTGAAAGAATGTGAAAGTGGAGATTTATAGTAAAAAAAAAAAAGGACTTAAATATTGATCTGTTTCTCACTCACACCTATCATATCGCTTATGAAGATATAGCTTTAACCCCTGGAGTTTTAAGGATTATTTATAATTTTATAATGTGTCTTTGATGTGTTTTTTGGAGCTTCAAAGGTCTAGTCACTATTCACTTGCATTGTAAGGACCAACAGAGCTGAGATATTCTTCTAAAAATCTTTGTTCATGTTCAGCAGAAGAAAGAAATTCATACACATCTGGGATGGCATGAGGTAAGTAAATGATGAGAGAATGAAACAATTTTGGTGAACTATCCCTTAGGGTTAGGCTTAGGGTTAGATTAGGGTTAGTTAGGCTTATAATTTGATTTTGCCCAGAAGAGAGTGTAAATTTAACTAACTATAGCATATAATTGGTAAAAGTTAATTTTGTCAGCAGCATATACATGGCTTTAAAGCTTATAGACATGGCCTAAAAGTTACAAAACTCCAATTTTGAGTAATCAGCTTTTGAAAGTTCTCTATTACTCCTCACCGTGGACTTGCCATGTCTTGTGGAAGATGGAACCACTCCTGCAGTTTTGCTTCTAAACCCACTCCCACCTACACACATACAAAACAGCTCTGTTAGGAAATAAACCATTAACGATATTTTTACTATATTTAATGTAAAATACAGTACGTATTGGCTAATCAGATGCATGTTCACCTTGAGCAGGTAGGATCCAGGCTCCACTGAGCATGCCCAGTAATGACGTCCCTGTGTGATGGAAATGTCAGCCACAAGGAGGTCAGAGGTGAGGTGGCATGAGGTAAGGGCCCGATCAGCAGCCTGCAACAGATTCAATCCGGGCACACTCCGGGCATACGTCTGCCCTTTGCCCAGCGCAACCCGCTCAGCATGCAGGCCCCAGCGGGAATCCAGGCAGAACGACAACACTGAGATTGAGGTATGAGGAAGGAGAGGAGTGGAGGAGAAAAAGGTGGATGACGAAGGATGTTGAAGGATTGGCAAGGCCAGGCCACAGGGAGGTAGAACATAAAATGAAAAGAGGTTGAGGGAATTAGACATTTGAGGGAAAGACAACATATAATAAAGGGGGAAAGAAAGGGAGAGAGTTGGGGAATATGTATGGAAGAGAGTGAAGTGGAAGAAATGGGATGGGAAAATTGGAAGAGAAACAAAGAGGACAGCAGGAACATTGTACATATTCCAGGATTCAGAGGAGATCAAGCAGCTGATATATTCCAGTTAAATAGGAATACAAGTCAAAGCAATCGCAGTAGGGGCAAAGAAAGGTGGAGAACGAGGGGGAACATAAGGAGAATTTGTTTAGAGAGAAAAACAAACAAACAAAAAGGTTGAGAAACGTGTCAAAGTGTTGTGGCTATGTTCTGAGTAATATACTATTGATAGGCAACACATAACTGTATGAGAGAAAGAGAATATGAGATAATAGCAAACATAATATGAATGGATGGATGAATGGATGATGGATGAATGGATGGAAGAATGAGCCAAATAGAAGATATGAATTGTAAAAAGTAGAATGAGTGGATAGGGTCCAAACTTAAATTGAAGCATTCAGAAACTTGAGGGGAATAAATGTATTTATAAATCACATTTCATGAGGAATTAACTTATGAAAACAGAAGACTATGAATCGGTGTCTATTGGTATGTTTGTGTGCAGACGTGTCTTACCTGGTGCAGGTGGTGTATGTAGATACACCTCCTCACTATACTCTCCAAAGCCTGCCTTATTACAGCCTCTAACTCTTAGGACATACACACTGTCCATTTCTAGCTCGTCAATCACTGCACTAGTCCCGCCTACATCATCCACACGTTGCCATGAACAGGGTGTGCCATTAGTTCCTGGGCCTCCCTCAGATCGGACTCCGCCCCATAATGCCCCAGCTCCACCCACTTTTCTCTGATATTCTACTGAGTAGTGCCAGGCAGGAGCGGAGTCCTGTGGGAGGCGCCAGCACAAATAAAGCTGGTCATAGGCCAGTGTCTTTTGAGTGTCAATCACAGGAGCCAATGGGGCTGCAGAAGGAAAAGTGAGGGGCTGGGTTAGAACTGGGTTCAGTAAGTGTCAGAAATTATGTTGCATTCCATTCAACTCAGAAAGTCAGAATTTCTAACTTCCTACTTAGAAAAGTGAAATGAAACGCCAATTGAAGTCGGAATTCCAACCGGTAAACTTGTGCGTAAATCTTCAATTCCGATTTCGCCGAGTGCAGGTAGTGATGTCACACAAACATGACGGCACTCAGGAGATATACAAAGTAAGTGATAAACATTCACTTTTGCAAAATAATATCAACCAATGAGTCAAAGTTCCTATGTAACATAATATTAAAGCTTGTTTAACAAACATTTGCAGAGACAGGTGTTCAAAACATCTTTGAAAAATTTACACAAATACTAATGTTACAGCATTGTTTATCAATTGGGTTGCTAGAAGACATCTCTGGTGACAGTCGAACACCTGCTAAGCTAACGGGAGCATTGCAGTTTGGCTTCCTTACACGTCATCTTCCGAGCATCTGGCAATGGAATTCCTTTACGATCGGAGATTGGAGATATCAAGTAGGAATATCCCACATCTGACTCTGAATGGAACGCAGCATTAGTCCAAAACTAGAAACTTACAAATCTACCATGACCGTAGACAGCAGGGAGCTGTATACTCTAATTTTAATTATTTATAAGGTATTCTAGCAGAGTTTTTATTGTGTTATGATATCTTGTGCATTACTTACAGCTACTTTTGTATTTGATGTTGATTTGATGTTAAATTGTTCAGATTTGAACATTTGTTTCAATTACATGTAATTTAATTGAAGTATTTTACATAAATGGATGACAAGCTGTATTTTTACAGTATACGGTTGCAATAAAATATGCACTCATAAAGGTAAAACATATGTCTGTAAATCAATTCCAAGGCTCAAGTATTGGATCTTAAAGGGGCAGTTCACACAAAAATGAAAATTCTGTCATCATATACTCACCCTTTTTTCATTCCAAACCTGTATTACTTTCTTGCTTCTATGGAATACAAAATGAGATGTTAATCAGAATGTTAGGGACTGCCAGCCTCAGTCACTATTCACTTTCATTGTATGGAAAAAAGATGCAATGAAAGTGAATGGTGACTGAAGCTAACATCACCTTTTGTGTTCCACAGAAAAAAGAAAGTCATAAGGGTTTGTAACAACATTGAGGTTGAGTAAACGATAACCTCATTTTTGTTTTTGAATGAACTATCTCTTTAATTTAATTTCTGAAAATGGTATAATTGCTTTTGCATTTAATTTTTCAGTTATGTTAGAATTGGCTTAGAGAAGCAATCCAAGCTATTTATGAATATTCCACATATGTTTTTGGAAATTAAGTTGTTATAAAAACCTTGTATAAAGTTCATGCTGCTAAGTGCTTTGAGCTCTCTGGAGACGTCCAGCTGAAAGTGTCGGAATGAAGGATCAGCAGACAGAGAGAAATGCTGAATATGTTCTATTGCTTTCACCAATCTAAGGGAAAGAAAGAAAAAAACAAGTAAAACTCAGATGATAATAATAGGCCTCTTTTTCCATGATCATTTGTGTAACATAATAGTCCAACATTTATTTTATTTCACTAATCATGCTGTTTCTATGGATTCTTACTTAAAATAAATACATTGGCAGCAGCACACACCCACAATATACACCCTAACCTGCTGTGTGTGACTCTGGCAGCCTGCACAAAGCAGGGTTGATCAGTTTCTTTAAGCAACTCCTGAGTATATGTAAGCAGCCCTGCATTTTCCATAAGACTCTGTTTTTCTGAGAGCTGTGCATTCAGAGACCCTGCCCGCTGTGCACGATCCCCCTCCAGTGACATGGCCAATGCCCCCTGACGCTCCGCCAGCACCCCACGCAACTCATTCACACACTGATTCAACTGCTCCTTGGCCACTGCGCTGTTCACCTGCAGAGAGAAATAAAGAAGACAGATACTGAAGAACACAAAATAGAAAAGGGTTTGGCAAGGCAAGGCCAGTTTTTTAATATAGCACATTTATATAGTACAGCTCAACGGTAACTCAAAGTAGTTTACATAGGTATAGTAAAGAAAAAGAGAAATGAAGACATACACAAATCAAGTTATAAATTATTTAAAAAACATAAAAATGAATAAAGAAAGAAAAATAAATTAGAAAGAAATAAAAGTTTAATTTAAAATGGATTAAAATCACCAGAAAGGTAAGGAAAAGTATAAATGAAAAGACAAGTGAGTGGCAAAGGAATCATCAAACAGAAGCATGTAGTGTAATAGTTTGGGTCCAATACCCAGATGGAGAGATGTCTTACAAACCCTGAAGGTCAAATTTCATATCAGTGCAGTCTACCTCAGTCTGAGCAATGCCACTCTCTACTTGGGTGATCTGTGCCTGTACAGCATCCTGATTGGCCAAGATGTAGTTGATCTCCTTGGTGATTTTCTCCTATGAGTTCACAATACTGAGAATGATTAGTTAAATTAAACAAAGACTACATCACAGAGATTCTTTAAGTTGCCAAACCAATGAGAGGAAATCATTTCCCCCTTCCCCTTGATCATTTTATAGCTTTGTTGTGCTAAAATGCCAAATAACAATGTTTCACCAGAAATACTAAATGAAGAGCGATGAACTATGATTAATTGTTTGGTATAGGTTTAGAGCAGATACCTTTAGAGTTTGGTAAGCCAATGCAATGGGCATGATCTTGTGGCCACTATGGGCACGACGTAGCTTACAAAGTGGGCACAACAGGCGCTGGCATGACCTACAGTAAAACTGCAACTTTTCGTGCTCATGTTCCACGCACACTAACATCTGTATGTGAGTAAGAGAGAGCAGTAGAAAGAGATATAAAGAAAGATAAAGAGAAGAGGAAAATAAGGGGTTCAGGGAAATGTTTGAAACATGTTGACTGCAGTGGAAAAGGAAAATATTTGAATATCTTTTGCATGTGGTTATTCACTTTTCTCTAACATTTCAATTACGTCAATACAGTCTTTTGATCTTTCCACAATTTTGGGCCAGGCTACACCAATCAGTGGTGATCCACTTTCTGAATGGACCCGTGTGCTCTTACCTTGGGTCTGAAGCTGTGTGTAGGAAGGATGTGTTCATGTTGGGCTCGTGGTGTGCCCCAGGGGTGGTACAGTTTAAAGCACTCATTACAGAAGTTAGACTTGCAGTCAGCGCAACCTTTGGTGGCCTCCAGAGCCTGAGGAGGCTTGCAGAACTGGCACGTTATTGCCATGCTGCCAAGACTCACTGTCTGCCTGTACCTACATAAAGAGATTTGTCATCATTCAAACTACATGGCAATCTGAGAAATGTACAGCTCTGGTTATGTATATATATATGTTTGTTTGCAGGGCCTGTGCTGAGTGTTCCACGATAGCTTTCAGGTCCTTGAATAATGTATAACGTACGAGGAAGGTCAGCTGGTGGACTTTTTGGTGCCCTACGCAGTGTATAGGAAACGGCAGCACTGTTTGTTTGCATGTGTGCATACTTTTTGTGTGTGTGATGAATCCTCTTGTAACTTTAGCTCAGCTATTGAAAGACTGCATGGAACAAAAACATCAGCATTTTGCTTAGATTCAGCTCCCTCTTTTCAAGCTTTATCTCATCTGCTCTTACTGTAATCAAAGTAAGACAGCATTCCAGTGTTGTTATACTGTAAAACCAAAACTAAAATTAAACCATTGTTACTAACTTAAAATAAAAAAATAAAAAACTGGAAAACCAAAAGTAAACTAAAATACATTTTCATGACTGCAAAACTAACTAAAATAAAACATTCCTTTAATTTTAATAAATATTATTTAATACAAAATATAAACAAGTATTTTATTAAATAAATGTAACTGTTAAACATATTTAAGTAATTTCAGTACATTTTTGCAGACCTAAAATGCTACTATAAATACTAAAATAAAAGTAAATATATTGAAAAACTAAACTTGTAAATATTGCAAAAACAGTGTTATTGAAAACGAATCTAAATTTTATCTATTCTAATCTAGATTGAAAGGACAATAAATCAAAACCAAATTAAATTTAAACTAAATTAAAAAGTACAGTGCATCCGGAAAGTATTCACAGCGTTTCACTTTTTCCACATTTTGTTATGTTACAGCCTTATTCCAAAATGGATTAAATTCATTATTTTCCTCAAAATTCTACAAACAATACCCCATAATGACAACATGAAAGATGTTTGTTTGAAATCTTTGCAAATGTATTTATAAAAACAAAAAAAACAAAAAAAAAAACACCACATGTACATAAGTATTCACAGCCTTTGCTCAATACTTTGTTGAAACACCTTTGGCACCAATTACAGCCTCAAGTCTTTTTGAATTTGATGCTACAAGCTTGGCACACCTATTTTTGGGCAGTTTCTCCCATTCTTCTTTGCAAGACCTCTCAAGCTCCATCAGGTTGGATGGGGAGCGTCGGTGCACAGCCATTTTCAGATCTCTCCAGAGATGTTCAAACGGGTTCAAGTCTGGGCTCTGGCTGGGCCACTCAAGGACATTCACAGAGTTGTCCCGGAGCCACTCCTTTGTTATCTTGGCTGTGTGCTTAGGGTCGTTGTCCTGTTGGAAGATGAACCTTCGCCCCACTCTGAGGTCCAGAGCACTCTGGAGCAGGTTTTCATCAAGGATGTCTCTGTACATTGCTGCATTCATCTTTCCCTCAATCCTGACTAGTCTCCCAGTTCCTGCCGCTGAAAAACATCCCCGCAGCATGATGCTGCCACCACCATGCTTCACTGTAGGGATGGTATTGGCCAGGTGATGAGCGGTGCCTGGTTTCCTCCAGACATGACGTTTGCCATTCAGGCCAAAGTGTTAAATCTTTGTTTCTCATGGTCTGAGAGTCCTTCAGGTGCCTTTTGGCAAAGTCCAGGCAGGCTGTCATGTGCCTTTTACTGAGGAGTGGCTTCCGTCTGGCCACTCTACCATACAGGCCTGATTGGTGGAGTGCTGCAGAGATGGTTGTTCTTCTTGAAGGTTCTCCTCTCTCCACAGAGAAATGATGGAGCTCTGTCAGAGTGACCATTGGGTTCTTGGTCACCTCCCTGACTAAGGCCCTTCTCCCCCGATCGCTCAGTTTGGCCAGGCGGCCAGCTCTAGGAAGAGTCCTGGTGGTTCCAAACTTCTTCCATTTACGGATGATGGAGGCCACTGTGCTCATTGGGACCTTGAATGCTGCAGACATTTTTCTGTACCCTTCCCCAGATCTGTGCCTCGATACAATCCCATCTCGGAGGTCTACAGACAACTCCTTGGACTTCATGGCTTGTTTTGTGCTCTAACATGCACTGTTAACTGTGGGACCTTATATAGACAGGTGTGTGCCTTTCCAAATCATGTCCAATCAACTCCAATCAAGTTGTAGATACATCTCAAGGATGATCAGTGGAAACAGGATGCACCTGAGCTCAATTTTGAGTGTCATGGCGAAGGCTGTGAATACTTATGTACATGTGATTTTTTTTGTTTTTTATTTTTAATAAATTTGCAAAGATTTCAAACACACTTCTTTCACATTGTCATTATGGGGTATTGTTTGTAGAATTTTGAGAAAAATAATGAATTTAATCCATTTTGGAATAAGGCTGTAACATAACAAAATGTGGAAAAAGTGAAACGCTGTGAATACTTTCCGGATGCACTGTATAATATTAAATTATGATTCTCTCTAAACTAAAACTGCAGAGTTCTGCTGAAAAGTCATAAAGTAGTTTTTTCACAGTCAGATTCACATGTGAACATTTTTACTAGGTTATGGAATGGAAACTATGTGTGCTTTTTACTGGCAGGAGGAAACAAAATATTTTATTTCTAATCCTTAACACTTTTCTCGACCTTTTCAATGCTGTTTAAACCAGGAAAGGTGATCTGATTGGTCCACGTATCTCGTGAGTTTATTCAAAGAACAATCAGTCCCCTATGGCATTGTGCTGATAAACAGGTTTTAGTTCAGAACATCTAATCTAGCATTCGAAACAAGCAGAACAACATTTCTGTGTCTTGCAATACAATTACAGGAATCCAATTTCAATTTAGTCCTAAGAAATCAGTTTAAATCTGCAGTGATTAACAGCAGAGATCAGGAATTCTCTGTAGAATTGTTTTCTGTGTATTTGAGTGTGAAAAAAGACCTCTCCACGATGCGCTCCAATGTGATGTTTCTGAGGCAGTCTGCAAGCCCTCTCTCTCCCAACTCCACATCCTTTCCACAGGTGGGACAGGGGAACAGCATAATCACTGGAGGGGTGTCTTTACGTCTGCGTCCTGGATGTGTCCCACACACTGCATGTGCACGCACACACACACACACACACACACACACACACACACACACACACACACAAAGATATGATAGAGAGATAGAAAGAGCTCATTCCAGCAGTAAAGCTCCTTTAAGCCCCCATAAATCTAAGCCAGGAAGAAGAAGGAAAAGCTAATCAATGCAGAAAGAGTTCAGAGGAACTGTGTGTGCTGACACATTCAGAATTAGCCCATCACAGCAGCTGCTACATTTAAACACACACGCACCTGCAAAATGCAGCACAGATGCAATACATCTGCTTCACTGGGGATAAAGTAACAGACATTCTGACACAAATGCACAACTATACACTTATATTTGTACAAGCTAAAACCATGCTTTAATCCATCACATCCCTGTTTATAAGATCAGCTTTGCTGGTGTTTTGTTGTCCCACCAGGCTTCTTAACTGGCTCAACAAGCAAAATAGCCTCAAAGAGCTTTACCAGAAAGATCAAGCTTGGTCGAACCAGCAAAGAATTTCATGCTGGTCTAAACTGTTCTATTCAGCAGGGAACAGTGAAGCTATCATGTCCTTTCATTATTATGTTAGTTGACAAAGTCAACACACTGTTATTATATTGAATGTTTTTTTCATTAAAACTCCAACTATTATAAAATTCAAATGTAAAGGCCTGCCAACCATGGCTTTAGGTTACAATACTAAATCTATTTGTCTTTCTGGAAGTTTTATCTGAAGGTCTACTTGACAATTTATCTGTCTTTTAAATTTACCACACAAGGACTTTGTCAAGCCAACATCAAAGTTTGTCAAGAAAAACATTACCTGTCTAGTTTTATAATTTGAAACCCCTCCAGTTTCAAAGATGAATTCACCCTTGACTAATTCTTATACTTATTGCATTGATGTCATTGAACAGAGGCATTAGAGAGTGATGTCATCATTGTGTAACTTACAGTCTGTACTGATAAACACACAAACCTGTCCTGATCACCCGGTCCAGGCGGTCTGTTTTTGGCAGAGGTCTACGTGTCTGTCGGGGAGAGCGCATGTTGGGGCTGGAAGTCGGAGTGTTGGGGTCTGGCGGGAGCTCGGGTGGAGGGTAGCCCCTCTGAACCAAAACCTCTGCCGCACACAGCACACACACACTGTGTAGACATGGCAACACCATTGGCTGCTTCACCATCTCCTCACACACTGGACAATGAAGCTCTCTCTCTATACTCTTCATATTGGACTATATAACAGAGAGAGAGAGAGATGAAGAGAGAAAGGTCACATGGAAGGTCAAACCAGGAGTTATGTCTGGTTAAAAATGCATGGTTAACGCAATGCATAGCCAGCAAAGACCTTTCCCTATACATTACAGATTATATAGATATTTACACACATAGACCATAATTATATTTCCTGCTGTGTTTTAGAGGTTAGAATGAGCACTAGAATATACTTAATTGTCCTGATAAGGAAAAATTGTTTTAGACTCAGATTACACACCATGGACACACAACAGTAAATAGTTTACACAGTAAACAGTTCAAATGATGACTGCAATACAAAATATAGGAGTTTTTTTTAAATCACTGGGTTAGTTGTAACAGTACAAGTTCCAGTAATCAGGGTCAGGCTAGATTCATGCTGTCACTAGTCTACATATCTACTGTGTTACCCATTGTGCCGTTTTATTTTTTTTATTTTTTATGCTACAATACACTGCAAGATTTTACAACCAAAAAATTTACTCTGAGGTATGAAAGTATTTTGAGCACTGGTCTATTTTACATTTATGTCAGCGTGAGGTAAAGTGTATTTTGTGTTAGTCAGTATGAACTTGTCAAATGTTTTCCATTAAGTTTCAGAGGGTCACAAAGTTTGCATATCAGGAGAATGATCAGTATCATATGTAAATATACAAAACACCAACCCAACAACACACAAACAGTAATGTTGTTCTTCTGTGTTCATTATTTGCTTATTACAAATAATTACCTGTTCTTATTGCAAATTAGCCTGCCTTGTGTTCCTGCTATATAATCACAGGTCTTAAAGGTATAGTTCACCCAAAAATGAAAATTCTCACATCATTTACTCACCCTCAAGCCATCCCAGATGTGTATGATTTTGTTTTTTCTGCTGAACTTAAATTAAGATTTTTAGAAGAATATCTCAGCTCTGTTGGTCCTTTCAATGCAAGTGAATGGTGGCCAGAAATCTGAAGGTCAAAAAATCACATTAAGGCCACATAAAAGTAATCCATATGACTCCAGTGGTTAAATCCATATCTTCAGAAGAGATATGATAGGTGTGGGTGAGAAACAGATCAATATTTAAGTACTTTTTACTATAAATCTCCACTTTCACAATGAAAGTCACACGTGGCACCTGTTTAATTTAACTTATACATCTGAAAGTGAAAGTGTAGATTTATAGCAAAAAAGGACTTAAATATTGATCTGTTTCTCACCCACATTTATCACATCACTTCAGAAGATATGGATTTATGCACTGGTGTCTTATGGATTACTTTTATGCTGCTTTTATGTGCTTTTTGGACCTTCATTTCAGGCCACCATTCACTTGCACTGTATGGACCAACAGAGCTGAGATATTCTTCTAAAAATCTTAATTTGTGTTCAGCAGAAGAAAGAAGTCATACACATCTGGGATGGCATGAAGTTGAGTAAATGATGAGAGAATTTTCATTTAGGGGTGAACTATCCCTTTAAAGGACTGACACATGTAGCTGCATTTAAGTAAAAAATTTAAGAAAACTCTTGGTAATTTTCATTAAGGATATTTTCAAATGTGTTCCTTACACTTGGTCTAACCAAGAGGTGTGTGCATTGCAAAGCAAACGTTTTACATGCCAAGATGTCAAAGAGCATCATTTCTTAAAATCAACAAACAAGTTGGTCTGCCCCCTCAGCCAGACCACTGTGCCCCCTCTGTCAAAATTTGTATTTGAACCAAATTTTATAATTTAGTTATTGTCTTTTAAATGTGTTTTACTTTTTTTGCAAGCCTAAATATTCAACTAAATTGTAAAATAAATTAAATTAATAAAGCAAATTAATCCTTAAACTATTGGTAGTGTGTAACTGAACATTTCAGATGGAAGGTGGGGACAGGAGTTACGCTGTCTGGCCAATCGACTGCTCTCTTCTTAATTAGAATTTTTTTTTCTGCCATATAATTCAGTCAGAGCTCAGAGGCTCAAAGGATAAAAGAAGGAAATGGATATAAGAAAAGGATTTTACCTAGGATAAGGATGAATGAATGAATAATGTAAATGATGTAACTAAAAAGTGCAAGCATAAGTGGAGAGATATTTTCCTCAAGACAAGAGTTTTAACACCAGCACTCGGTGCGTTCAGTTGTTCTAATTGTGAGTACAGCGGTTTACTACCTTTTGCTGTTTTGTTAATGAATATACAGCTGAAGTCAGAAGTTTACATACGCTTAGGTTTAAGTCATTAAAACTAATTTTTTAACCACTCGACAGTTTTCATATTAGTAAACTATAGTTTTGGCAAGTCGTTTAGGACGTCTACTTTGTGCATAACAAGAGTAATTTTTCCAACAGTTGTTTACAGACAGATTCACTTTTAATTGACTATATCACAGTTCCAGTGGGTCAGAAGTTTACATACACTAAGTTAACTGTGCCTTTAAGCAGCTTGGAAAATTCCACAAAATGATGTCAGTCCTTTAGGCAATTAGCCAATTAGCTTCTGATAGGATAATTAGGGTCAATTGGAGGTGTACCTGTGGATGTATTTTAAGGCCTACCTTCAAACTCAGTGACTCTTTGCTTGACATAATGGGAAAATCAAAAGAAATCAGCCAAGACCTCAGAAAAAACAATTGTGGACCTCCACAAGTCTGGTTCATCCTTGAGAGCAATTTCCAAGCACCTGAAGGTACTACGTTAATCTGTACAAATAATAGTACGCAAGTGTAAACACCATAGGACCATGCAGCCATCATACCGCTCAGGAAGGAGACATATTCTGTCTCCAAGAGATGAACGTAGTTTGGTGCGAGAAGTGCAAACCAATCCCAGAACAACAGCAAAGGTCCTTGTGAAGATGCTGGAGGAAATAGGTAGACGAGTATCTATATCCACAGTAAAACGAGTCCTATATCAACATAACCTGAAAGGCTGCTTAGCAAGAAGAAGACACTGCTCCAAAACTGCCATAAAAAAGCCAGACTACAGTTTGCAAGTGCACATGGGGACAAAGATCTTACTTTTTGGAGAAATGTCCTCTGGTCTGATGAAACAAAAATTGAACTTTTTGGTCATAATGACCATCGTTATGTTTGGAGGAAAAAGGGTGATTCTTGCAGCCGAAGAACACCATCCCAACCGTGAAGCATGGGGGTGGTAGCATCATGTGGAGGTGCTTTGCTGCAGGAGGGACTGGTGCACTTCACAAAATAGATGGCATCATGAGAAAGGAAAATTATGTGTATATATTGAAGCAACATCTCATGACATAAGCCATGAATTTAAAGCTCCATCCATCACAAAGCACTGACCTCAGTCTGATAGAAAATTTGTTTGCAGAACAGAAAAAGCATGTGTGAGCAAGGAGTCCTACAAACCTGACTCAGATACACCAGTTCTGTCTGGAGTAATGGGCCAAAATTCCAGCAACTTATTGTGAGAAGCATGTGAAAGGCTACCCAAAACATTTGGCCCAAGTTAAAAAATTTAAAGGCAATGCTACCAAATACTAACAAAGTTTATGTAAACTTCTGACCCACTGGGAATGTGATGAAAGAAATAAAAGCTGAAATAAATCATTCTCTCTACTATTATTCTGACATTTCACATTCTTAAAATAAAGTCATTATCCTAACTGACATAAAACAGGCAATGTTTTCTACGATTAAAAGGAATTGTGAAAAACTGAGTTTAAATGTATTTGGCTAAGATGGACTTCAAATGTAAATGAAGTTGTCTTAAACATTATTTAGGTTGATAAATGGATAGAATTTCATTCACTCAAACAAAATTCATAACAAAATTCCATCAAATTGAATTAAGTTTTATAAAAATTATATTAATAAAATTTAAATGTATTGAGGTTTTATTCGTTTAATTTTAAGATTACTCAATAAAATTTCATGGAATTTTGTTATGAAACTGAAATGCGTAAATCTGAAATATAGGCAAGATTTTGGAGTGTGATCTCCAGAGGATCATTTGATTAGACATTTATTAAACAAAAAATTTAAGATTTCACTTTTTTTAATTTTGTATATTTCTGGCATATTTTTAAAGTGCTGACATGCCATAATTTTAGACACATGTTCAGGCATGGGATAAAGAAGCATCTTCTGGCTGCAGCCTCTGTTTCACATCAGTTACCAGGAAGTGAACATATATCATGCACTCTGCTTTAGGAGGTGCTTTAGGTGTGTGTGGTTTGCAAGCCCAGATACTCTTTAGCAAATATGGGTCATTTCTAATAAAATGAATGGGAGAAATTGGAACGCCCAACGGTCACCAACGGTCACCACATATAGAAAGGAAGTCCCGCCTTCAGGTAAAAGAGCAAATCACCTTTTAGGTACAGACATCGCCTGTCAATCAACTCCAGAACGCGCATGCGCATTAGCTATACAAGCCAGGGAAATGTATAATATAAGGTAAAGAAGCGCAGTTCATGATACCAGTGCAGGCAGGTTTTACTGCACCAATATTCGTAATCTTGACCAACCGTTTTTGAGATTTCGGTCTTTCCCCATTCAAGTAGAAAGGAGCTGCACAGGAATGCCGCTCACCGGGAGCGTTCCAAACATGGCCGCCGAGTGAACTGACTTGCTAAAAAGACTTTGGCAAGCCTGATTTTTTAATTATCATTTGCATCGTGCTTATTTTTAAATGATTAATTATTAGAAACGTGAGAAAATGAGCATACAAGAAACTGTAACTAAGAAAGTTTTTTCCTTTTTCATTTTAATAGATTTTGTTTATTTCGAACGTTCGGTGATGTATCATTCGAGCTTATGCAAGTGCATATTTATCAAAGCCAAGACTCGCATTGCCTTTCAGACTGGCAAATCTGTGCCCTCTTCGAAATTTCAAATGCCCCCTCGAGTAAATTATCCTGGCTCCGACTCTGCCCAGCACAGTTGACATCATACAGGTTTCATACTGATATAAGATATTTGAATAATTAAAATATACCAATCTCGCATGTCATGTTCTATTCCTCTATTGTTCGATGTGAGTTCCAATGTTACCGTCCCGCAGGCGTTTCACACAGTGGCTCTCTCTCCATTCTTGCGTCTCGTCTCTATGGCAACGTGCACTCTGTCGCGCAACATCAGCTCAGTAAAAGGTCTGATTTTCCTTTCCTTAAATGCTAAAGCCCCTTATATCTTTCATTTAACTAATTATTTCGTACCGTTTAAATCAAAGCCTATTTTGCATCAGCATTGGCTGAGTAAATAATTGCAACGTAATGCATCAAGCAAATCAAATACATTTTTTAATGTTGGCTAAATACACCAACATATCTGAAAATGCATTCAATGACAGAGTAAATACGTGATTTTAGTTTCTATTACACAATTAAGAACTGATCATAAAATGCAAGAGGAAAACAGCCACGGCCTAGGCGAGCAGAAGCTGGTCACGAGGTAACAGTGCTTTAGATCAAATACAGACTCGGTTTCTGCATACAGGTGTTATTCCTACATTATCAAACAAATGATGTGCTCTAAATAAATGGTTCGTTTGCAAACAACGGTTTGTTTATCTAGGTTGCTCTATGTAAGCTTTGAAATATTAGAATTTGCAAGCAAATCACGTTATGTGGAAAAACATGGTACTGATGATGCAAATATACTTACGCTTATGCGCACGAGAGCGTCCATAATTGATGTGAAGGTTTGCAACTCCGCATCTGCCATTGCTGGACGTGTACCCGTTGTTTAATTAATGCTAAATGAAATATATGGTTATTATTCAGTGTCCATTTCTCTCTGTCTATGGATTCTTTAAAACAACTAACCGTTTATCAGGGCACCACGAAGTAAAAAGTAAACGATGTACCTGCAAATGAAACGGATTGCTGTGAAATAGACCTTTACTTAATAATGATATTATGAGGGTTTAATATATTTGAGAGGTCCAATTTAACGCCGTCCATGCTAATTCCAAGGGGTTTTCAACGGTGCTTGCTGTGGTCTATTCTGACGGATATTGAGCCAGCCATGTAAGAGACGGATGTTGTGAGGCGTTCAGGGAGAGATCAGTAAAGAGCATGCGTAGACCATTGGATGCTGAGAGCACAGCCGTTCTAGGGTTCTAGTAAAGGGAACCAAATATTGAATAAATATATTTGTTTTTTATATCAAACAATTACTATGATAAATATATTATAGCCTTGTATTATAATATAATATAATATAATATGATATATAAAAGGATGAGTCTACACTGAAGACTGTGGATTCAAATTAGAATCTTGACCCGTTGCGCAGAGCGCACAGTGACCGCCCATTTTTTCAGCCGTCTGGGTTCGGGAAGTATTTTCCTCATTAATTTCTTCCATAGACTTTTAATAAAATTCTTCATAAAAGAGTTGTGAGGCATGAACTAAACCAAGCAGCTACGAGGTGAATCACAACATCACGAACTTTGTTTTGAGGCAAAAAATAAAAAATAAAAAAAAAATAAAACAAACAAAAAAAAACATTTTTTTGAAAATCAGACATAAAGACAAAGGTACAAGGCTGTGTACTTACCGTCTTTACTGAGGGCACGGACTACAATCCCATGAAGCATTGCGAAAGATGTCGTTGAATAAAAAACAATGGGAATATATAATAATATATTGATTTTAGGTTGTTTATTATAAGTATAGAAACAATATATTTTACGTTTATTGCAAAATATCCCGATATGTACAAATATATAAGTAGTTTAAGGGTGAAGGGAGACCGACTCGATTAGGTCATTCACAGTGTGTCATGGGAGTCGGCGGTCGCTTCGAGACAAGTTTCGCGGGTTTCGTTGGCAGCGGTTCTCTGATTGGTGGATCTTTCTGTGCTGTACCATGGGTAATGTAGTTGTTTATCATGAATTCTGCTATACACGATGAAGTTGAGATAATGCAGATGGCTTCAACAGAAGCATATACCATCGATGAACAACCTCGTAGCTCACGGTAGGTCTATCTTTATAGGTTTATAAGTAATCTTTGAAAATCAATTTGTCTATGGGATAAATTAATGGGATTTTTTCTTCCTGAACCAGACTGTTGCACTCAGTTAAAATGCATTTCAGGGGAATGTGCAGAGAGTATTTAGCAGAGATGGATCTAGGAAAGGTCAACGGATAGAACGGAAGTCCCGCCTTACAGGTAAAAGAGCCAATCACCTTTTAAATACAGACATCGCCTGTCAATCAACTCGAGAACGAGCATGCATTAGCTATATAAGATGGGAAAATTACGTTTTTATAGGGTAATCTGATGTAAAGAAGCACAATTTATGATACCAGTGTAGTCAGATTTTACTGCTGATTTGAATATGTGCTTAAATGGTAATCTTGACCGTTTTGAAGATTTCAGTCTTTCCCCATTCAAGCTGCACTTGTATGCCGCTTGTTTACACAGAAAAATAGCTGCCTGAGAGTGTTCCAAAGATGGGTGCTAGTGGACTGACTTGCTAAAAATACTTTGGGGAAAGGGCGGCAAGATGGCGGCCAGTAAAGACGTGCCTATTTGACTGTTGGCATTTAGGAGTGTTTTTTTTTTTTTTTTTTTTTCAAAATAGTGGTGAAGGGAGAAGTATAATTTCGAATATCAACAGACTGAAGACTCACTTTATGGACTAGCTTTATTTTATTGTTGCTTTAACTGAAAGAAATTTTTTTTGAAGTATTTCCTCATGTGGCTTTCTTTTTACAAAATGAAACCTAGTACAGACAAACAGCTCTGGTGCAGTAAAACGAAAAGAGAAGGCTTGTTTAAAAACATTAACATCCTCAGAGACAAAGAAGAGACAAAGCTTTGAGGTGAGTGACAACACTGCGATGTCATCTTTGTCAGAACACTCGTATGCCTTCGAGAAAGAACTTCAGCGTATATCAGACATGGATGTTGAACCTGACGCACCAGAAAAACATCGTACAAAAAAAATGAAAGACAAGCCATCCCTTCTCGAGAAAATTATGAAAATTAATGAAAGCTCAGGACACCTGGAGGATTTGATTCGAGAGAACACGATCAGCATTTGTACCTTGAAAAAGTCAATTGACTTCACGTTGAATAAAGTTAAAGACTTGAAAGATGAAATGAAGATGGTAAAAGAACTTACAAAGTCACATAAGCATAAAGTTGCTGAGTTGGAACGGAAGGCAAATGAAGCGGAAAGATATCGGCGGAGATGGAATTTGAGGCTGCACAGTATTCCTGAGAAAACAGACGAAGATCTAAAGCATCTGGTGATTGAAATTTGTGGCTCAGTGGTCCCAGAGCTGGAGGATAGATGCATGACAGATGTGGATATTGTTCATAGACTGGGTTGAAAAGAGCAAAGCCGAAATCCAAGAACAACGATAATTCAGTTTACGAACAGGTCTACTCGGGATCTATTCTGGAAACGGGCAAAAAACTGTGAATCCCTTCAAGCCCAGCAGCTATGGTTCACAGAGGACTTAACCTGGTTAGATGTGGAGAGACGAAAGCTTTTGTGGCCAATGGTGAGAGATGCTAGAGAGAAAGGTGGCAAAGCATTTTTTGTTGGGAGTAGAGCCTTTATTGATGGCATTGAAGTTCACCCTAAATGAGAGATACAGACTAACCAAGGTCTAAAAAAAAAAAAAAGTGAATGGAAGACGGGGAAAGGGGAAATATCTCCCAGGTAAAATGCAAGATATAAGGAAATATGCACCCCTTGAGTAACAAATACTTTAGCTCTTGAAAGTTATTTTTTGTGTGTGTGTGTTCAAAGTTCATGTCTTTATCACTTTGTTCTTTAATGTTAGGGGTCTTTAACATTTGACTAAATGAAAAGCTGTTCCCTTTCGATTTCGGTCACTCACATTGCGTCGCTGAAGCTTATGGGAAAAACTCCTTTTCTCCGATTTCTGAACTCCTATTGGATCACACCAATTCAGATGCAACTGAAGTGAGCCAATGGCGTTCGCGCCCGCTCAGCCAATGACATTGAGCACGTAGCGCTCAGTTCCCTATATAAGCAGGTGGCATAGCGCCATCAGAATTTGATCTCCTTCACTCCTGGATCTGGTTCACCGTTGAATCGCACTTGCCTGCATTGGATGGCGCTTCCCTTCTTGAAGACAGCTGCTCCCCTGCCGTGCTCCGTGATCTAAAGGAGTATATCTATATATATTAAAAAAGTACATTTCCACACTTGCGCTGACTGGACCGTCTTTTTCAAGATGCTGTCGCATAAGTGCAGATGTGGGAAACCTGGCCACAAGAGCTGTGTGTTCTGTCTGGGCTACGCCCACGCAGAAGCAGCACTGGTCGAGGCTGAATGCCCGCACTGCGAGGCAAATGCTCCGCGCTCGGATAGCGCTGTGTAAGCGTAATGACCCAACCGCTCTCGCCCCCCCCCCCCCCCCCCGTGGCCTCCCCTGCCCCTTGAGGACCTGGGGAACAACAATGCTCAAGGCGAGGACATGGAGCAAATGGATTGTGAGGCTGTACCACCGGCTCAGGTCCCGTATGCATCCACACCCCACACTCTTCTTCCCCTTCCCCTGACAACGCTTCTGCTCTCGTGCAGTTTAGCAGCAGTGAACATGAAGAAGAAGAGGAGAATGACGACGCTGTAGACAAGCTGGAGCTTGAATTGTCGCCTCTCGGCTGGATGAGTGGTTTTTGCCGGGCCACCAAACTAAGACCGCCCCGCATAGACCTGGCCCATTCTTCCCCGAGGTCCACACTGAACTCTCCAAATCATGGAGTTCATCATATTCAGCAAGGCTGCACCTCTCCAATACAGCAGCCATCACATCCGTTGATCGCGGAGACCAAATGGGATATGGCTCGCTTCCCCCCATTGAACAGGCAGTAGCAGCCCACTTATGTCCCTTGGCTCAAACTGGCCTGAAATCTCACCCACTGCTCCCGTCTAAGTCATGCCGGCTTACTTCTACACTTGCAGGACGCGCCTATAATACAGCTGGGCAAGCTGGTGACACCTTGCACACGATGGCATTGCTCCAGATCTACCAGGCCAAAATTCTGAAAGCAATGGACGAATCCAGTCCAGACCCAACTATTTAAATATTAAGTTAAAGAATTTCATGTCACGACTGATTTGGCGCTAAGAGCAACAAAGGCCACCGCCGGAGCGATTTGGTGCTCCATGGGAAATCTGGTCGTCCTAGACCGTCACCTTTGGCTGATGCTGACTGGCATGTTCGATGGGGACAAGTCGGCCCTCCTTGACGCACCGGTATCCCGAAGAGACACGCTGGTCTCTTCGGCACCACAGTGGAAGCCCTATTGGAGCGCTTCCAGACAGCGCAAAAACAGCAGCAGGCTATGAAGCATTTCATGCCTAAACGAAGCAGTGCTGCCGCTCAGCCCAGCCACTCACGCTCCACTTCAGCGCAGTGCCCCCCGAAACAGCAGCACTCTACTCCCCAGGCCTCTCCGGGTCCATCTGAGCCGGCCGTTCGCCTGAAGAAGCCTTGGCCGAAGCGCCACTATCCACAGCCACCGTGCCAAGGGCCACGCCCATCTGGAAAACCTTCCTCTGATCAGCCTCAGCGTTCCTGACGGCTTCAGCAGCATGAAGAGGAGTCCGCGCTGTTCAACGCGGGGAAGCCCTGCCCCCAAGCGGACTCTCACAGAATCCCTGTTCTCTCCTCCCGCCATTCCTGTTCAGGAGATTTTTCACTATTGTTTGTCTGTGCCACCTTGCCAGCAGTGCGAAAAGACAAAAATACACAAATACTCACGAAAAGAGCTATGTTCCTCTTCACGCACCAACATACAGCCCACAAACCACCAGCCCCGCCCCTGGGCCGGCCACCGTATTAAGCTCTTCAGTGATCTCGCTATCCCCGTTGTCCGAACAAATAAAGGCATTGGAATCCCTTCCTGGCATATCAAATTGGGTGTTAACAACTCTAAAGCATGGTTACACACTTCAGTTTGTGAGACAGCCACCGCGCTACAATGGCGTGATGCCGTCCACAATGTCATCTCAAAACACTCACATTCTGCGTGCAGAAACCGGTAGCCTACTAGCAGTACAGGCAATAGAACCTGTCGAGTTCAGCAAGCATCAAAAAGGGCCTTTACAGCCATTATTTTCTTGTCCCGACAAAAGATGGCGGGTTGCGTCCAATTCTGGACTTAAGGCTTCTGAATCGCACACTGTCAAAGCGCCCGTTCAAAATGTTGACACAAAAGCAGATCATAGCACACATCTGTGACTGGTTTGTCTCAACAGATCTGAAAGATGCCTATTTTCATATTCCGATCATTCCTCATCACAGATGCTTCTTAAGGTTCACATTTGAGGAGACGGCATATCAATTTAAAGTCCTGCTGTTCAGCCTTTCCCTCTCTCCATGCACATTCACGAAATGTGTGGATGCAGCTTTAGCCCCTCTGAAAGTGGAGGGGCTGCGCATACTCAATAACCTCGACGACTGGCTCGTTTTAGCACAGTCAGAGACTGTGGCGCACTCGCACAGGGACAGATTGCTCGCGCATTGGAATACACTTGGTCTACGGGTCAATGTGGGGAAGAGCTCATTAATTCCCAGTCAGGAAATATCCTTCCTGGAGTTGCGTTTGAACTCTGTAACAATGCGTGCTTCACTCTCGCCCAGCACCTTTCATTGTGTTCTCCTAGGTCCGCTTCAAGAACTCGATGAATTCACTTCGCTCCCAGTCTGCATGCACCTGTGCTCTCCTAGGTCCGCTTAGCGTTTTCTGTTCAACAATGCAATACTCGGCCCTTCATGTTAAGCGCCATCATACTTCGTTTATACTGCCTAATTATGCTACATGCAATATCTCTTATGCCTCGGCTGTGCTTTAGACATTCGGATGTAAAGCTGTGCTACACTGTGCCATATCGCTTGAATATATATTTACTGTGTTTTCCACACAAATACATTCATATACTTCTGTCTCAGCCACGCCTTAGACACTCATTCTCTGGTTAAAAGATAGATATGCGCTGTGTTTCCCTTAGTGGAACTCAGCTGACTGTTTCACTACCGGACCGCGCACCTGGCTGTGCTCTATTAGGTCTGCTTGGGGCCCTCTTAAAGGCAAAACATCCTGCTACTGATGATTGATTTCTTTATACGCTTCCTATAAGCTAAGCATTGTATGTGTACGACACAATTTCATGTCCTGCCCCTTTTATAGACTCGGGTAGTTACAACGAGGTTCACTCTTGAGTGTTATGTTACGTGTCCTTTGTCCAGTACCATGACATGATCATACACATTCCCATAAATTGAAAATGAGATCAATAATCAATCAGTATTGACTGATCACAAAATGATTTACATTTTTATTAAATGGAATTATGTAAATGAATGAAAGGCCTCTAAAGCCTATTGGAAACGTAATAATAGATTATTGGAAATTGATAGCTTTAAACTTGAAATCAAAAAAATTATACAAACGTGTTGGAATCAAACTAAGCAAACAAATTTGTGTTGTCAGAATTGGGAGTTTATGAAATATAGGATTAGACTTTGGCAAGGTCTACTAATTAAAAAGAAGAAGAAATTATTAAGAAAATTTGTAGTATTAAAGATGATTGTACTGACAGGAACTTACAAATATTAACCAATTTACAGGCTTAATTAGATGAATTGTATCTAAACTAGGCAAAAGGAGCTTTTGTTAGATCAAGACGACATTGGTTAGAGGAAGGTGAAATTTTTTTTAGGTATTTGTTTTATTTGGAGAAAAGGAATGGGGAAAACACATCTATTAAGAAGCTTAATGTGAATGGTAAGGAAATACAAGATCCTATTATAATTTCAAAATTTTTATGGTGAACTTTATTCGAGCAAGGAATTCTCTGTAAATAAAATAGACGATTGAAGCCCTTAAAACATAATATTAATAACATCGATGAAGAGTTTAAAGCCATTTGTGATAAGGAAATATACATTTTAGAAGTTAAAACAGCTATTAAAAAACTAAAATTAAACAAGTCTCCTGGTAATGATGGCCTAACTGCTGAATTTTAAAAAATATTTCTAGAAGATCTGGTTGAATTCCTTTTAATGGTCTTTAAAGAGTCCATTGATCAGGGTGTTTTGTCACCCTCAATGACTCAAGGCCTAATAACTTTAATTCCAAAACAAAGACCCATTATTATTAGATAATTGGTGACCTATCACTTTAATTAACAATGACGGTAAAATTATTGCATCCATACTTGCAGAAAGTCTGAAAACAGGATTAGATTCTGTTATTGATGAGTCATAGTCAGGGGTTATAAAAGGAAGATACATTTGCAATAACATTCGGCTTATTTTAGATCTTATAGATTATAGTGAAGTTATTAATGAAAATAGTTTTAACATGTTTATCGATTTTTACAAGGCCTTATTGAACATGACTTCATTTTTAAGACCTTTGAGTTTTTCCGATTTGGGGACTATTTTCAAAAAGTAATTAAAACCCTGTATAATAAAATGAACAGCTCTGTAAAATTGGCTTATGAAACTTCTCATAGATTCGATATTAAAAGAGGAATTCGACAGGGGTGACCAATTAGTCCATTACTATTTTTGCTGGTGTCAGAAGTAATGACCATTTACATTAAAAAAAAAATGTGTTTCCTGGTATTCTGATACAGGATAAAGAAATTAAGTGTACACAGTTAGCTGATGACACAACCCTGTTTTTAAGAGACCATACAGAAGTTAAGAAAGCAATTAATTGTTTGAAATATTTTTCATTGGTATCTGGTCTCACTTTGAATATTAACAAAGGCAAACTAATGGCTTTAGGATCTTGTAATGTCACAGAAATATATAATATTCCTGTGGAAGAAGTTGTTAAATAGGCTATCTTGGTATCAAGATATCTAAAAACAAGGAAATTAGACCTGAGCTGAACTTTTCTCCTGTCATTCGATCCTTTGAAAAAAAAAAATGAATTCTTGGCTGTTGCGAGACATCTCCCTAAATGGCCGTGTGTTGTTAGTTAGTCTGGATTGGTTTATACTGCACAAGTGCTGGATGTTCCACCTACACTCATTAAGCTGATAGACCACATTATATTAAAAAAGAGATAATATGTAGGTCAAAAAGTGAAGGAGGCTTGAATGTTTTAGATTTTAAGACTTCCAATATGATATTTAAAATAAAATGGTTGCAAAATTATGTAAAAAATAAACAAAGTATATGGTATATAGTACCAAATCTTATATTTCAAAAAGTAGGTGGTATAGAGTTTTTACTGAAATGTGATTTTGATATTAATAAGATTCCCATAAAACTTGCAAGTTTCCATAAACAGGTTTTACTTTTTTGGATGCTAATGTACAATCATAATTTCTCGCCCCATAAATGCACAGTTTGGAATAATAGATATATAAGGGTTAGAAACAAAACACTTTTTTTATGATAATAAAAACAAATTTCATCACCACGTTTTGGGGCGTTGGGAGCCGCCCCTAGTGGGGGGGATATGGCACGTTTATGTGTTTTGTTTTTGTTTTCATGTCTTTTATTTTAAAGTTTATTTCCTGTTCAGGTCATGTGGTGTCATGTCATGTGAATTCCTGTTCCCTCATGTGATCTTGTCATGTTTTCCCCTGTTCATGTGTCTTATGTTCATTGGTTCATTGTTTGATTACTTTGTTATTAGTCTTGTCTTTTCATTGGTTAAAGTTCATTTAGTCTTGTTATCTTGTTTTTAGACAGTCTTGTGTTTGGTTGTCTTGTTTACCTGTTACCCATGTCCTTGTATTTAAGCCCTCATGTTTGCCATTGTCTGGTGTCAGGTATTGTTAATGTAACATTGTTTCCATGTCAAGTCAAGTTATTCACGTTTATAGTTAGGGTTTCTGTTTATCACGATTGGAAATAAACTGCCCTTGGGTTTCTCAGTTCATCATTGTCTTCATCTGCCTGTCATTGCCTGCTGAGATACGTTACAGAATACCTGACTGACACAAGATGAACCCAGCAGTTCAGCTTCTTCGTCTACACCAGGGGAATCGCTGCGTTGCCAGCCTTGTCTGTCCCAGAGCCAGCGTTGCCAACTTTGGCCATCCGGATGAGGAGGAGAAGTAAGGCTTCTGTTCCCAAATCTCTGCCAGTGTTCACGACCACAGAGGTAATTCCCGAGTCTCTGCCCATGCTCATGACTATAGAGGTCATCTCCGAGTTTCAGCCAGTGTTTACGACCACAGAGGTCTTTCCCGAGTCTCCACCCATGCCCACGACCACAGAGGTCATTCCCGAGTCTCTGCCAGTTATCACGACCATAGAGTTCTTTCCGAGTCTCTGCCCATGCTCACGACCACAGAGGTCGTTCCCAAGTCTCAGCCAGTGTTTACGACCACAGAGGTCATTCCCGAGTCTCTGCCCATGCTCACGACCATGGAGGTCGTTTTCCAGTCATCCAGGACTCTTAGCCTCGAGCCTTCCACGGCTTCACCCCTCGGGCCTCCCACGGCTCAGCCTTCTACGGCTTCGGCCCTCGAGCCTCCCATGGCTCCACCTTCCACGGCTTCACTCCTCGAGCCTCCCACGGCACCGCATTCCACGTCTTCGCCCCTCGAGCCTCTCACAGCCATGCCAGACTCAGCTCCATGCCATGTCACAGCCACGCCAGACTCAGCTTGCTCCATGCCATGTCACAGCCACGCCAGAGTCAGCCTGCTCCATGCCATGTCACAGCCACGCCAGAGTCAGCCTGCTCCATGCCATGTCACAGCCACGCCAGAGTCAGCCTGCTCCATGCCATGTCACAGCCACGCCAGAGTCAGCCTGCTCCATGCCATGTCACAGCCACGCCAGAGTCAGCCTGCTCCATGCCATGTCACAGCCACGCCAGAGTCAGCTCCATGCCATGTCACAGCCATGCCAGAGTCAGCTCCATGCCATGTCACAAGCAAGCCTCTGTTCCACGGTCCAGGCACGCCTCTGCTCCGCGGTCCGGGCCCGCCTCTGCTCCACGGTCCAGCGGTCACGCCTGCCGTGGCCAGCGAGTCATCATCCACACCTACCATGGCCAAGTCTGGATCCTGCCATACCATGTTTCCATGTCATGCCATGTAGCCCATCCCCCCCACAGTGAACTTTGTGTTTATGTTTTATGTTCTAGTGGGGGGGATATGTCACATATGTTTTGATATGTGATATGTTTTGTTCTTGTTTTCATGTCTTTTATTTTAAAGTTTAGTTCCTGTTCAGGTCATGTGGTGTCATGTCATGTGAATTCCTGTTCCCTCATGTGATCTTGTCATGTGTGTCCCCTGTTCATGTGTCTTGTTTTCATTGGTGTATGACAATAATCATTTATTAGAATCAGTTGAAGAGTTTACTACCTGCATTAGGTTGCACAGCAAAGATTTTTTAAGTTATGGGTGTAATAATTTTTTTTTTTTTACGTTCCTTGCTGTTACAGCTAAATGGAACTTTCTGTTTAAAAAACAGTTTGATTGGAGTACAGTATGGTTGACTCCTCACATGTATTGTATTACAAACAAAGTAAAGGAGGTTTCATATAAGACTGTACATCGAGTATACCCAGACAAGACACTTGTGGTACAATGCTTTAAAGTTAGAGTGGAAGATAATTGTACATTTTGTAAAAGTGCTCCTGAGACTATTAATCATTTATATTGGGAGTGTCCTAAGGTACAAGTCTTTTGGAGAGAATTTATTTCCAAAAAGAAGCTAATATTGTTGTTAATTTTGAAGAAAGTGATGTGATGTTAAAGTGTTTCTCAATTTATAAAGATAAAAATCTAGTATTTATATGTGATTTAATCATTATTATGGCTGGTTATTTTATACATAAAGTCAAATGAATTGAAAAAATACCTGTATTTTAACAATTTAAAATTGACATTAAAACATACCTGGAAACTATCTCTAAAAGTAGAAAATTGAAAGCAATATGAACTATACAACTGTTTACTATGCTTAAATGTTTAATTTAATGTATTTTATTTTTTATTTTATTTTTATTATTATTATTTTCTTTTTATTTTAGTTTTTTCTTTTTCATGTAATTTTTCCTGTAAGCCCCTGATATTTGCATTGTTCTAAATAAAAAAAAACAATAATAAAAAAAAAATTAATTAATAAAAAAAAAAAAAAGACTTTGGAATGTGCTGCACTCTCCTGTCCACCAGATGGAGCACGTGTGTTTATTCACGGGAGGAGTTGGCACAATTTTTACACGTTAGCTGCACGTCATCTCTGCTCTGCTGGCCCTGGGACTGAACACAGTTGAGTGTAGGATCTACTGATTTTTTTTTCAACTCGAATATGGGTGAGTTTTGTTTCTGCACTAGTCTATGGTTTATTTTGCAAGCATGATCATAAACGACGAAAAATATTTTTATCATTTATTGTACAGTGTGAATCACATTCAGCCCACTGCTAACCGGCAAACCGTTTTAGTTAAGTTGTCCAATTTGGTTTTGTTGTCTCGGCGCAGTAATCGCAGAAAAAGTGCAAGAATAAAAATAACTTAGTAATTGTGTGCACGTCTGATTTTTTTAATCGTTAAGACAGTAGAGGAAAATTGAAGTTGCAGTGTTTGTTTCCCGACGGAACATATTGAAGCGCGTACACTGACGTGTCAGTTCTTGGCTATTTACCCGCTTCGTATTTTTTCCATATTTCACTTTCCCTTTTATGTCTGTGGTTCAGTTTTTGTCTTCGGACTAATATTTTAATATGTTTTTATTGTGTAAATTGTAGTTGATCATGTTATGCTATTTCTGCTGCATAAGTTCTTGTTCCGCAACAAGAAGACTTCCGTAATGAACACTTGTCCGCAGCGGAACCATTTGTCAACAATTGCATAACACTATCTGTCAAGACCTAAACACGTAGCCTACTTTGTCATAATAATTAAAAAAAAGAATAATATTTTTATATTTCAGGGAAGGGGGTTTTGCGTAAGTGTTTAGCTCTTTTGTGTGTGGGTTTTTGTTTTTCTCTCAATTAAATGTTGATATTTGGCATGTCATGCAAAGAAGACTAATAAATGTATAGTATAAACAAATCTTTGATTTTAAACTTGTACTTTCACTCTAACAATCCCCCTCCTCCACCCTGTCTTTGTATTGTCATAGCGGTAAACACAAGCACATCGTTGGTGTTGTCCAGTCTGCTGTCAGTGCTGGTGTTTGCAGGAATGCAGATGTTCAGTCGATTGCTGGGCTCATCAGAGTGGCTGACCATCCTGGGGGGCTTCCTGGGCTCTGTGCTGTTTGTCTGCTCTCTCACTGTATCCTTCTGCAGCACACAGTCCCATTCGTCTTACTTGTTGCCATGTTTGTTTAACCTCAGCATTATGTCAGTTTTGGCTTAGATAGTTTGTAGTTGTATATCTGATGGTTGTGTTAATTCTTAACCTGCAACTACAGGCTTTCAATAACCTGGAAAACCTAATCTTTGGCAAGGGTTTCCAAGCAAAAATATTCCCAGAGAGTAAGTATGCACACAGACTGCGTTTATGACAGAAACCTTTTGTCATACTGCTATTGTTGTTTGAATCCTCCACACTTTAAAAAAAAAAAAGAAGTTCTAAATGAATTATAATGCATGATAGTTCAAGCTTTTAATGATGACCAGAGTTTAATAATGGACTTATTCTACAAATTTGAATAGATAATGGAAATCAGATTTAATATATTTAATCTGTTGCTCGACTGAATATTATTTTCTCTCTTAGTTCTCTTGTGCCTGTGCCTCTCTCTGTTTGCCTCTGGTTTGGTGCATCGTGTGTGCGTGACAACATGGTGAGTATCAAAGAGAAATGGATAAATGCATTATAGCAGGGCTATTCAATTCTGTTCTTTCCATGCAGAGTTTAATTCCAGTCCTGCTTTTAGACTTCTGTCTTTAATTTTCAAGTGATCCTGAAGACCTTGGGTGCTTCTCATTTCATAAATTGTGATTCCTCGTTTCTTTTCCATAGCTCTGTCCAAATATGCAAACTTCCCTACTACATAGTATGCAAAAAACAGAATGCCAATGGATTAGGCTGTCCGGAACCTTAATTTTCATAAAAGAGTTGGTGAGAAATACCCAGATTACCTTCTATTTCCGGGCAAGATTCTTAAATGAGGATCTCATAATGGCACAGGAGCTGAGATGTCATATTCAAAATGCTAGATTTGAAAAAACAGTGGAGACCCGTGGGTCGGTGGCTCATTTAAACTGTACGAGCTATATTTATCAAGAACGTTGTTCCTTGTGGTAAAATTGTGCTTGTTTAACAAAACCAGAGTAGATTATTTTCATAGTTGTTGTTACTACAGCATATATTCAGGTCATGAGACAATTCCCACATTCCTGGATGAAGAAATGTATTAGGCTTGGGATCGATCCATTTTTCACTCATCTATAATCAGAAGATTTTCCTGATAATTATCAATATATATTGGGATTTTTCGGAAATAAATAGGGCTGCTCGTTGCACATTAGTTTTTGTTTTTTCAAACATATTTCTCAACACAACTTTGGTAAAGTGTAAATGGCAGGGTAAATTAAAAGGGGTCACACACCGGACACGTCTGACGACATGGCCTGTTCTAAAATTCTAAATAATTATTGTCTATGGTAAATGCACAGCACGGGCTTGCCATCTCTTGAGGGTGCTCAAAAATCTGCATAACTCGCATAGTTTTCCATTAAATTTGACAGTTGATCAATGTCTACTTTCGACTGTATATAATCTAGTAGGACATTAAAGTTTAAACAGCCGGATTAAATTAACATGGAATTCTAAGTATGGATCTTAACCACAGTAATAGCTACCCACCCAAATATTTTAAACTGACAGTTTCAATTAAAACCAGAGAGTTGTTAAACTGCTATGCTAAACAAATGTAGTTTTAACAGGCTTAAGAAACTCCAGCACTCCTTTATGAAAATTTGTGTTGAGCTGGACAAAACTCTTTGCCGTTCACCTTTACGATATCTAGTGCATTTAATTAGCACATAAATGTACTGCTTTCCTTAATGGTGCAATGCTATAGTAGTGTTATTGGAATTAAAAACGTAATTGTTTTGTGGTGGTGCCTCTTTTTAGTTTTTATGAATGATAATGAATAGATGCATCCACTTCGGGCTATAGTGAACCAAACTACTGATGAGGAAATTTAAGAAAACTTCATGCTCTAGCTTGCGAGGAATGTATTGAAAATCTCCAGAGAGCTAAACAGAGTGGTAATTGCAAGGAAGTCACTGTCATGGTCACCATGGCAACACAGCCACACCTTGTCAAAACACCATGTACTATCCACCCATGACCATTCTCTTGCTTTCTCCTTTCCTCCCCTTTTTTCACATGTTCTACTGATAATGATTCTGTTACATTTTCAAAGTGATGAAATGTATAGTGTTGTCTGAACAGATTTAAACCATTTTAATTTGTTATGTATATGGTGCAACAAATGCATCTTGATCAAATCTTGACTAAACATGCAGCACCAAGGAGCGTAACTTGCATAGTTTTCCATTAAATTTGAACCAAATCGTTATCAAAGTACAACAATTATTTTCTCTAGCCATCAGTGAATGATATAATGTGTATATGCATCTTTCCTATAGCCTAACAATGTATTTTCTGTTACAAGTATGTCGTTTTGTGGTTTGACAGTTTGAATGAAACCTGTTCAAATATACATACAGAGAAATTGTATAATAATTTCTAATCGTTCAGTTTGCGCAGTTAAAGAAGTTTCATACACTAACCTGCAAAGTCATCAATGTCACTTTCATTCTTGAAGTAGAAAAACCTTCATAACTTTTGTGTGTATGCATCCTTTGCAAGCTCTAAAATACCTGTCCTATGTTGTGATACCTGTGCCTTGTGACCTGTTATATCACCCCCATGTGTTCTCCTAACATTATCATGCCATACACTCAAAAGAAGCCCAACTGAGTGAATTGGAAAGCACACAAATTAGACTTCTAATTTAAATATCGGCTAATGTTATTATGTCGATGCATCAAAAATATGTCGATAAAATAACGTTCCGATTAGTAATCAATATATCGATATTTTATGACATGCCTAGAATTTATTTATACTACTTACCTGCGTACTAAAGAAAGTACTTTCGAAAAGTGTGTCCTTCATCAAATGCAGTACATACTACAACATTATGCGATTTTTGGACACAGGGCTTGTTTCCTTTCCTAGCTCCTCACTCTTAAGATGCAAGGAAAGGAAGTGAGGGCGGAGGAATCGATTCAAGATGTATTTATAAAATGGAACATCCTTGCTCACTCAAGTGTCACTTCAGAGCGCCGTCTCTGTACAGCAGCATTATGTCAGAGTGCTTGCCATTATGTTGTTGAAACTTGATTAATGAATACAGTATATTCAAAATAAATCCTAATAATTCAATGCACTGTTGAAGAATGTGACAATTATGGTTTATTTAATCCACAAAGGTGAAACCAGCTTTGACAAAAAAAAGACTTCCGCATAAGATGCTCCTGTGCTCATTACTCTCCCTTAGCACCTCACAACATCCATCGCTTAAATGGATGGCTCAATATTCGTCAGAATAAACCATAGCAAGCACCATTGAAAAACCCTCAGGCCTCACCTCCTCCCTGTACATTTTGAGAATTGAGCGAGGAAACGAGGAAGCGTCAAGTAGAGTATCGAAAAGCACCCCTTAAATTGCTGGTTCAGGTGTTTTTGATTAAGATTAGAGCTAAAGGACAGTGGCGCTCCGGAAACCGAATTGAATAGCTCTGCCATACAAGAATTTATACATGTTTTTAGAACTACTCATTTTGTGGCTTCACCATCAAATTGGCTAAATATACCTTCTTTAACACTGTTTATTTCTTCTTTCACTGTCTTCTCCTATATAGCCTTATCTTCTCTATCTTTGCACTGTACTACATCAACAAAGTGTCAGCGGCGCTCTACCAAGCAGCTCCCAACCCAACACCTGCCAAACCCACCAGCAAGGGCAAAAGGAAGAACTGAAGAACTTATGACATTCCGTTAAAGTCCCCAGCCACCCATTAAACCATCAGACAACTGTATAATCATGATCAAAGATGTGATGTTTTTGATCTTTTTTTTTTTCCATTCCATACACATTGTAAAGATAACTGAACATATTTGGTCTTACCAGCAATAGATAAGTGAGTTTTTTTTTTTTTTTTTTTTTCTGCTCATGAATTTTTTTTTGTTAAATGGTTTGTTATTAAAAGTTGATAAAAGAAAATCTGGTCTTTCTAATTTCAGGCAATCATTGCTGCTGCTGTTTTCCTTGTTGGCACTGTCAGATATAGCTTGTTCATTTATTGAAAAGGAAAGCAAACAGAAACATAGCAAAACAATGAAAATCATCTGTAACACCATTAATAAGGGGTCACTGCGTCTCTGTAATCTCAGCTGACTCCTGCAGCAGTCCTGGTACTGACCCTGCACATAACATCAATCTCCAATCAATGTCTACTTTCGACTGTATATAATCTAGTAGGACATTAAAGTTTAAACAGCCGGATTAAATTAGCATGAAATTCTAAGTATGGGTCTTCACCACAGTAATAGCTACCCACCCAAATATTAAAAATTATAAACAGATAATTGCAATTAAAACCAGAGAGCTGTTAAACTTCTATGCTAAACAAATGTAGTTTTCACAGGCTAAAGAAACTCCAGCACTCCTTTTATGAACATTTGTGTTGAGCTGGACAAAACTGTTTAGTAGTGTTATTGGAATTGAAAACTTCATTGTTTTTTGGTGGTGCCTCTTTTTAGTGTTCATGAATGATAATGAATAGATGCATCCACTTCGGGCTATAGTGAACCAAACTACTGATGAGGAAATTTAAGGAAACTTCATGCTCTAGCTTGCAAGATGTATTGAAAATCTCCAGAGAGCTAAACGAAGTGGTAATTGCAAGGAATTCACTGTCATGGTCACCATGGTAACAGTACATGGTATTTTGACAAGGTGTGGCTATCTACGCATGACTATTTTCTTGCTTCCTCCTTTCCTCCCCTTTTTTCTCATGTTCTACTGATATTTTAATTTGTTATGTATGTGGTGCAACAAATGTAGGAATCTTGGCTAAACATACTTACACACTTTAGTATGGTATGTACACAGTAATGCTGCTTCTTAACACAGCTATATTTAGAAGGATTGAAGTGCCTCCGTCTTTTATCACACACAGTAAATGGTTAAAGGCATCTTCTAGACAGCCCCTTAAAGCCCACTGGGCAGATTAAAAGAGACCTGAAATCAGTCAAAAACAGCAGCCTTTGCCCTTAAAAATAATGGACTGATAATTATCCTCTTCTGAAATGTGCCCAAAATACACCATAATGGAGAGACAGACATGTTGTGTTGTTAGACATGAAGCATTGTGAAAGTGATGAGTCATTTAGTTAGGAAATGGTGGAATGGAACAAGCTGTTCCTCTCTGTAAAAAAAATATTCTCTGAACATTTATTTAGCATAGACCTACATTGACAGTAACATATAATGTTATAATTATGATTTATTACGTAACTATTTTTATTAAATTCCACTGTAGTGTAAACTATTCAGTGCAGTAGGGTTGGAAAAAGTGGGGGAAACTTGGTAACACAACATCAATGTTCACTTTGTTAATGGTTTCATTAAAGGGGTTCATTAATGACTAATAAATTATTTACAAATGCATTATAAATCATTAACCTATGAAAATACACCTTAATGTGAAGTGGACAGATGTTGAGTATTTATTACTAAGAAGATGCCAAAATTAGAAATCTGTACATAAAATGTCAGCATGGTTTAATGGTCATCGTGCTTTATTGCATGAAAATGAGCATGAAGACCTTAAAAGTGTTTCTGCAGAGGACTTTAAGTAACTAGGACTAGGTAAATTGGGGAAAAGATTATAGTAATTCATATAAACACAAACAGACTGTAGCAAAATGACAGTCTCTCCTTTTAATCTCACCATAACAGTCTATTTTTGCTACATCTTGAAATAAATAATAAAACGGCATTTTTTTAAATCAAAACAAGTATGAACAAGTGTATTAAGCATTTATAACATGTAAGTTAGAATGCTGACTATTTGGCAAGTATTAGATGAATGTTGCATTTATGCAACTGCATATAAATTATTTATAATGCATTTGTAAACAACTTATTAGTCATGAATGAACCCCTTTATAAACTTTTAAAGGTATAGTTCACTCAAAATTATTTTATCAATTACTCACCCTCATGCCATCCCAGATATGTATGACATTCTTTCTTCTGCTGAACACAAACAAATATTTTTTCGAAGAATATCTCAGCTCTGTAGGTCCATACAATGCAAGTGAATGGTTACCAGAACTCCAAAAAAGATAAAGTCAGCAAAAAAGTAATCCATAAGACTCCAATGGTTAAATCAATGTCTTCTGAAGCAGTCCAGCTGGTTTTGGGGAAAATAGACCGAAATATAACCAAAATATAAATATTTTCTTGACAGCAGTCTCCTTTTCGATCATGATTTCAAGCTCGATTATATCTATAGTGTTATCCAGCCCTCTGTGCATGCGTTAAGCACAAGGAAGTGTAATCTACTTCAAGAATAGCCTAGAGACTGCAATGGCAAGTGAAAAAGGAGTTATATAGTAACTTGATGACTTCAGAAGACTTTGATTAAACTACTGGAGTCTTATGGATTACTGTTATGCTGACTTTATCTCCTTTTTGGAGCTTTTGGAGTTCTGATCACCATTCATTTGCATTGCATGGACATACAGAGCTGAGATATTCTTCATTTGTGTTCAGCAGAAGAAGAAAAATTCTCATCGGGATGGCATGAGGGTGAGTAAACGATAAGAGAATGTTCATTTTTAAGTGAACAATCCCTTTAACACAGGGAACTTTCGTATGAAGTGTTACCGAAAATGTTAAGCACTACATTGGTTTGTGGTCCTCTATGTAAAGAGTCCATTCTGTTTGTTTAGAGTGGAATTTTCTTATTCCTGTCTCTTAAGACGCACTTTTGTATATATTTACATAGATTTACTCGTATTACTTCACATTTGGACTGTAAATCCCAGTCAGCGTTATCTGTAAAGTTAGCCATAAACAGTTAACTTAGTCACTGCCTACTCACAGTCTCACTCGTGCTCAGTTCATTCGGGCGGAGCCCCGCTATAAATTCCTGCAAAGCTTTTTCTCAGCTCGTGCACAGGACATTCTTTCTTCTTCAGTTGACGTCCTGCATTTATTAAGGTAAGTGCGTGCACCTTGTTGCACAATCTTTTAATTCTCATAAACTTTCTTTTACTTAAAGTTACTGTCTGGGACCGCTATTAGAAGTTTTTACGTTTGTACTGTGAATATGTTTGACTTGTTTAGTAGCCAGACAAAAAGCTGAAATATGAAAATATTTGTTAAATGACCAGGCATATCACTTATGTGTAGATTCCGTGAACTGCAGCGTTATTTATTTAATTTAATCATGAGCTGGTCATTTCTCGATTTTTTTTATTTATTTTTTTTTTAGAGTAAGATACACATTTACTGGACATAAAGTAGTTTAAATCACTATTATTGTATTCATATTGGAACCATTTTTAATCAGTGGTATCTCCATGTACTATACTTAAAATAAGTGCCTTAATTTTTCCTGCATTTACTGGGCATGAAGAATGGGCATTACTCACTCTTTGGTTTGGCTTGTTTCCAATTGGAAAAAACCCACTTCTTTTTCCCAGTCTGGAGATAGGAGGAGAACAATAGACTGTTTGCCAAATATTCAGATTTATTCACATTATTTAGTGCATGTGCTCGTGGGATGAGATATTAACATATTATTATATGTCATATAATAATGTATATATACCGTATATAATAAACATATTATTCTCTGTAGACAGTCACAATGCCGTCTGATCTGGAGAGAGCAATGGAAACAATGATTGTGGTGTTTCATCGTTATGCGGGCAGAGAGGGTATTAGTACAACCCTGAGCCGCAGAGAGCTCAAACAACTGATGGAGACAGAACTGTCTAGCTTTCTTAAGGTACTACATTCCTCCACTCCTCCACATGACCACCACTCATTTCCTCCCTCATTCCTACACCATATCTTCCAGTCACATGGTATTCCTTCACTCCTCACCCCTGCTATGATCTTTGTTATGAATATTTTCCACACTTCACTCTTTTCCATCATCTGTGTACTGTTTCTTGAGCCTCTCAACAAAACATGCTTCCATTTTGTCTTTACTATTTAACTAGGGGGAAAAATCTGTATCTCTCTTTTCTCACTAGTCTCAGAAGGATGCTGCGGCCGTAGACAAGATTATGAAGGATCTGGATGCTAATGGGGATGGAGAAGTAAATTTTGAGGAGTTTGTGTCTCTTGTGGTGGGCTTGTCCATTGCCTGCGAGCAGATCTACCAGATAAAGCAGAAGCAGACATTGGGTCAGAAAAAGCCATGAAAGAACAAACATGAGGGAAAAAAGAATGACTTTTTGTGCAAAGTAACAGTGTATGTGTGTTGCCAAGGAGTATGTTTTGATATAAATGTAGAAAAATGTAGATAAAATTACATTTGTCAAGTGATGTTCGCATTTATCATCCCCAGTCCTGTAAGTCTCACCACGAAAATAAAAACGTAATGAATTTCTTTCTTTTCCTCCATGGTGTCTGTTCAGGTTCTGTAATATAGAATCTTTCTAGAATTCTAGAGTTAGAATGTATTTGTAATGTGCCCCTGTGCCCCAGGGTAGGAGAGCTCTGCATAATACTTTGTGCAATTTTGAAGCTATGTCACATGTGTTCTCTTATAAATTCTCATTGAGACAGACTCCTGAGACTTTATCAAGAGGGAATGCAAAAGTCCTCTATAATTCACTCAAGGGTACATTCATTTGTTGAGTTTTGCCAGGAATCAGTGTGTGAGAAAAAGTGTGTTAACTGGTGCTTTGAAAAAATAACATGGAATATACATATTTTGTAGTGCTTTAAGTTGATTACAATTGTTAATCGCGATTAATTGCATAATGTTTCATAGTTAATGTGGTTAATCGCAGATATTGAAAGTGCTGAAATTTGACTCTATGTACTTTTTGTCAAAATGCATTTATTTCCTTTATTAAGAAAACATAACAATATGTAACAATATAATGCTTTATCAACATTTCCAATCAAAGCCTTCCAGCAGTATAAAGATAGAAATACACAAAAATGGCACCAGTTCAAGTAACATTAAACATTTACCAATGTCTAAGTGGGAGGTTGACTAATTGAAAGAACTAGTCCTCACATAGTTTGCATATTCTTTGGAATGGGCATTAAATCTCTTAAACTCTCATCTTCCACAATATTAATCAGCCGGCAGACTGTGGCTATCCATTTGTTACAGCAAACCTGGAGGAGCGTTTATGATTCAGTGCCAGCGTCAAGCGGCGCTTTGATCTCCACATGAAAAGCACTTGAAGATTACATTTCTTCTGCATTTTTATGATAGTTAAGACGAACTGATTCTGTGGTAATTAAATTGTGCCTCACAGAGACTGCAAAGTACTTGCTTTCTGTCACAAGTCTTGCTTTGTACATACAAATAGAGTTAAGAAGTCCTTTCCCATCGCTGTTGTGTGCGCATCAGTGTAATGACTCCGGGCGGACACATTACAAAGGTTCCGCCCTGGTCCCACCAGGGTATTTGCTGGGTTATGCTTTATTAACCATCAATGCGTTTATCGCAATTAAGAAAATGTAACATGTTAAACATTTAAAATTAATCGCTTGCATTAACGCGTTAATTTTGACAGCTCTAATACTTTGTTTTCTGAACAAATCATCTATGCGCTTTATTTGTTATAAATTAGAATATGTATTCAGTGAATGCTCAATAATCAGACACCAATTTCAGACCTTGTCCTTGTTTGATGTATAACAATTCAGTGTGTAGTGGTTGATCATTTTGAATTATAATAATTCATACTCAATATATATATATTATTATTTATAGAGTATAAGGCATCTCTAGACACTCTCACCAACAATCTCCAAGGCTATTTATCTGATGGATATTTAACAGAGTATCTTTTGATTTATGACCATTTTTATTTAATATATAACCTCTTACCCAAATACTTGTGTATGGCTTGACAAGTTCTTCTTCAGTTCTGTTGTCGGACCTGATGGCTTGTGGCTTTTCCTCTGTTGTGGCTGTTGTTTAAAAGTCTGAGTTCTGATAATAATCAGAATATGCAACTTGAAATATGAGGCCTGATTTCACAATAATGCCTGCTTGATTCACCCAGATTAGATGTTATGTTTCATGTGTAACCTTAACAGTTAGATGATGACAGCCACAGAGCAACCTTGCCTTTTCCCAGAGAGGGCTGAAATAATAACCATACAAATGTCATGAAACTTCAACACACCTCAGTTTGAATTTTAGCATATCACAGGAATACCCACCCCTAAGTAGACAGATGGACAACTGATCCATATCTGAAAATTGTGGGATGTTCAAAGACTATCCGTCCCCAGACTCTGCCTTTAATATCATAATCATAATTATACATTATTGTCTGATCTGTATTGTCTGAAATTTGTTTTATGCCAGATTATAGTCACCATCAGTAAGTACATATAGAAGACATGACAATATATGTCATAGGACTTGTTACCACTCAGAGTCATCAAATAGCCATCAATATCATTCTTTTTTACATCAATATACAGTAATTACTCAAACAGTAGTCATGTGCAGAACAAAAGGAGATCCGGTTCCTCAGTAATTTTCACTTTGTAATCCACTCTTTACACAACGGACCTTCAGTAAATATATACATACACAGATTTTAACTTTGAGCCAAAAGGCAAATATACTTTACCCAGCCATGCAATTACATTTAGATTAATTGTAAGTGTCCCTTGAGACTGTCATTGCTGTGGGAAATGTGGAGTATTAAAGCCTAATCTATTGTGTTCATTCTATTTTCATCTATTTGAATATATGGTGCAGGTCTGGGATCAGTGTAATCTGGTGCTGATTATTGTGAATGCACAAATAAATTAATTTTACTGTAAACAGTTAGGATCTGGATAACTCTGTCCTAGAAAGAAGTTTTGTTCCACATAATACACTGATCCTACGATTTTTATATATTTGGCCCCTCCCAATCTCAGGAACCACTGAGGATATGGGCGTGTCTGAAATCTGTGTAAACATTCGAGTTGCTCAGCAACCATGAATGGGTGTGTCAGCCACATGAGGTCATCCGACCAAGCACAAACATGTTAGCTTTTTTCTCCTCCATAAAGCACATGATTTGTCTGACAATATTTCACTTTATTTTCAACACAATAGCTTAAATCCTCAGTATGTATCTTTAAGTTATACTATAAATCAATGTCTATTTAGATATCAAATTCAAAATATGTGATGCACAAAGCAACTGGATTTTGCAGGAATTGCATCATGAATGTACAAAGTATTTTAATTTTTTTTATTTTTCACTGTAAAAGTGAAAAACACGTAGAGTAACAGCAGAGAATATTTAGCAGAGATGGGCCACTTCTATTCTATTAGAATGGGAGAAATTACAACGGACGACCAAGACCCTCCGAGCGCCCAACGGTCAACGGATGTAGAAAGGAAGTCCCACCTTACAGGTAAAAGAGCCAATCACCTTTTAGATACAGACATTGCCTGTCAATCAACTCGAGAACGCGCATGCGCATTAGCCATACAAGCCGATGAAATTACGTTTTTAGCGTAATATGAGGTAAAGAATCACAATTTATGATACCAGTGTTGTCAGATTTTATTGCTGATTTAAAATATACTCTTTGATCGTAATCTTGACCAACCGTTTTGAAGAAGATAGGAGCTGCACTTTCATGACTGGAGAATAGCTTCCAAGGAGCGTTCCAAAGTTGTCCGACAGTGGACTGACTTGATAGAAACCTTTGGTTACAGTTAGTGTTCAGTGTCTGAGATGTGACTGTATAGATATAATTCATAAAGATGATCACTAGATGTCAGCAATATTCCACAATTTGTTCAATTTTAAAAGTTTCTTTCTGTAATGAACTATTCGCTGAATTTGTTGCTCCAAACCTGTATGACTTCCTTTCTTCCACAGGATACAAAAATATATGGCACCATTCACTTTCATTGCATAATTTTTACAGATTTTTTTTTATTTTTTACAAATGTTAAGTGAAAAAGTAAGTGGTGACTGAGATTGTCATTCTGCAAACATCTTTTGTGTTCCAAAGAAGAAACAAAAACATATGAGTGAATGATGACAGAATTGTCATTTTTGGGTGAACTAGTGAAGGGTGGAGTGCCTTTTGTAAAGTTAAAATGTGAGAGAGATTTATAAGAAATAGATGATATTCTCTGTTAGATTGGCAGTGGGTATCTTGATAAAAGCACTGTTTAAAGGTGCACTCAATACGTTTTTGTTCATGTCATCTTGGACTTACACTGACACCTTGGGGCCTGGATGCAGCATCAATCAAACACAATTGTTTTTAGTTAAAGTTGCCATTGCAGAAAATCACTTTGTACAGCCAGCTATTATCAATTTAATCCATGAGTGAAAGTGTCTAATAACAGGGTGGTTACTGAGATTAGGCAAGTAGTATTTGGCTGGTCATGTGTTCAAAACATGGCAGCCCCCATGATGGGTCCCTCTCCATTTATTATAAAACAGCTTTTAAAAGGTTACTGATATGACTGAAGTCTTCATCTCACATGAGTCAGCATGATTATATACATGTGTTTCAAATTGCTTTTAATTTCTTTTGGAATACAACTTTTTTACTGAGGAAAAAATTACTGAGTACACCTTTAAACCTTAAACGCATACCTCGGGTCTTAAGAGACCCGGGACCTCATTCCACCCCCATAACCTCCATTTTTTGGAGTTGTGCCCAAACTTCTTTAGTATTCCTCAAACTACTGTATCTCTTATAAATAGTGTAACACACACACAAAAAGTCAAAATTGCACCAATTATTATTATTTTTTTTTTACAATGTAATGGGTTTCTAAATACAATTATTATATAATTACTCATTTTTATACACACTTCATAATCGTATTTAATCAAATTACACAATGATGACTCTAAGACTTTATAGGGTCTTTAGAGACCCGAGGTATGAAAGATTGGGAGTGGTTTGCACTTCCATAAATTCAGTTTTTTATGATTATTTCATATCTATTTAAGTTTACTATCACAGGATATCTATTTCTTTGTTTATTACAAGAGAAATTAGTAATATATTCATACAAATAAATACTATATCACGTTGATTTTCTGTGCAACAATGAATAATCAACGTGATTTATCAGTATTTCATACGAATGTACACATACTGTTCATATTATACTTGTTATTTCTTACTCAAGGTGGCACTGATGTTTCAGTGATTGACATTGTTAGCTGAGGTAGAAACAGCATGGAATTAGTGTCTAACTTTACAATTATAATTGTAGAGGGCAGGATCTTTCAGTGCAGATCCTCATGGCTATGGCCCATTATGTTTGTTTTATGTTCTCTTTTTTTGTCTTTTGTCTTTTTTTTTTTTTTTTTTTTGTCTGGGTGGGTGTGTGTGTGTTTGTGCACTATAGTTTAAAAAAACATGAGGTCCATACACGTTATGCTTGTCAAACAATGTAGAAGAACCTGAACTGAAAAAAAGAGAAGCTAACTGGCATACACACCCTATATTGTAAATACTCCATAGTCTAAAGGTCTCTCACTGAGGTTGGAATAATGGGGTTGGACTAATGGGGTTTACTAACTGTCATTAACCAGGAGACACACACATTTACTTGGGTACTTTTTAACAACCTTACCTGGCTATGTTCTGCAAAGACTTAAAGACTTTATTGAACATAATAAAGGAATGTGATGTGTGATAAAGATATAGTATTGATGTTATGAGAATAAAGGTGACATTGTGTGAGTGAATAGACATGAAATGAATAAGAAAGGGTGTGGTCTCTTCATCTGGTTGTGTACTCTTTCAGAATGCATAACTAACACAACCAGTTCATTCAGATGCTAGCACATTAAGTATATTTTAGGTTAATATTTTTCTTTAGTGTATAACAAACTATCAAAGCAAGTGGAAAGGCATTTGCAGTATTTTAAAGAAGTACACTTTTCAAGCAAAATATTTCATAAAAAGAAGTTTGTTAGGTTTCAAACTGTAAAACAATAAATGTATTGTTAAAAAGTATAAAACGATTAAATGTATGTATTTTTTAAGTGTGCTTAAGTGTCCAAAAATGCCTAGATACTTTTGAGGGCCACGAAGATGATCATGAAGATGAGTCATCGGTATGTGGTTTTGTGCACCATTGGTACATTATTGTTTGATGCTCTGCAGAAAGCTGCATTATTGTTTTTGTATTTCTCTGGGCAGCTGGAGACACATTTTTCATAGTGCCCTTTCAAAATTATCAGAGGTTTGCAATCTCTCCTTTGATGTTTAAAGTTTAGATTCAGAAAGGATAAGCTCGTCTCTGTTTACTCCAAATGAAAGATATGATTCATAAAAGAGTCATCACTTTGACGGAAACATTGCCAATAACCTTAAAATAGTTTAGCCGTGTCTCATAAGTTTAGAGCCACACACTGAGTCCTTCATCTTTTTAGAGATGAATTTTAAACAATTAATGTGTTTAACGAATCTGTATTCACATGTGAAAAAAGCATGGCATGAATATGGCAGTCAGGCAACACCCAGAATGGAAAAAAAATAAAGCGAGAGAATGAGAGAGATGCAGAGAACTGACGGGCAGTGCTCGTCTAATTTCATAAAATGTGATTCAGATTCCCAGTCTGGCTTGGGAAATCACATATTTGTTTAATCTGAATAGAATTTAACACAATATGTTACACAAGAAGAATGCATAATTATACAGAGCACAAGTCTAGTTAAGACTGGTATGGGTGTGCTATGGATCCTTTGTAGCTCAAGGATGAATCATTCCCTCTGTTTGTGACTGAGTGTGTGCGCTGTGAGGAGAATATAATCTGTGCAGCAGACGATTTTACTCCACCATAATATCTGCACAACTTCTTTGGGAGCACATCAACTCTGAGGTAAAAGAAAGCGAGAAAGATGCATTGCAAGATGATGCAGAAGCCAGGAAAGGGGGATGGGGGGGTTGGTCTTGTGTACTTGCATCTGAAACTAGATTCCTGAGTTTAAGATCATAGACTTTTTGGTTATTTCATGCAGCAAATCTAATTATGTTACAATGTATTATCTAGAAACACGCTTTATGGCAGCTCTTGGTGGCAGCTCTTTGTGACACCGTTATAAGAAATATATTTGCATGAAGAGGCGTTGACTGGCACTGTTGTTCTTGTCTCAAATGTTCTTCATGAATTCTTTCTCTCTCCCTCTTTTTCTTTCTCTTAGACATGTCTAAGCTGGAGAAAGCTATTTTGGCCATAGTGGAGGTGTTTGAGGAGTATGCAGGGACAGATGACAAGAAAACACAGTTGAGTAATGCTGAGCTTGCACAGCTTATTAAAAGTCAACTGAGCAGCCCTGAATTCAAGGTGAGAATGAAAGTAATGTAAAAAGAATAGAAATGGAGAATGATAGCAAGAAAGAAATTCATTGGTTGAGGAAGGTGAACACCTCCAACATGTTGTAACAAATCTATTGCACAAAGAAAAGTTTTGCGGTTGAGGTTTATTATGGTAACTTGGCCAGAGATGGGTTTACCCTTATGAGTTATAACATGAATATGAGACTTTTAATATATTCCATTAATGTGTCCTTCCCCTCTTCCTCAATGAGTGGTGTATAAGTATTAAAGGAATAGTTCACCCATAGTGATAGCAAGGAATTCTGGGCCCCCTGACTGTATATTAGTCCTGGCCCCTTTCATATTAAAAAATATAGTTTAAAATTGGTTTCACCCCATTAGCTACGGCCCTGTCCAAAAAGGAAAATTCTGTCATGTCATGTTTTATTAAAATATACTGGTCTGCCTTTTCAGTACAATGGTAGTTGACAGTGACTTACTGTGAAGCTTAAAAAGAACCTGAAAATTACCATAAAATTTGTCTGTGACTTGTGACACATTTCCAAGTCTTCCGAAGGCATGCAATTGGTTTTGGTGAGAAAATCTTGACACCTGTTGTGCGTTCATGAGCGCTATGAGAGCAGCTCGTTTACAATGGCTCGCGTGTTGTTCATGTGAGAACTTGTGATGTTTTTAGCGTTAAACTGTGAACAAGCTTCTCTCATCGCTCCTTTTGTATTCTGCATAAAAAATCATTTAAAAAATCAGCCCGATTTGAAATGACATGAAGGTGAGTAAATTATGACAATTTGTATTTTTGGGTGAAATATTTCTTTAACACAGAGACATGATTGGCATTCTTCTCTCTCCATGTCTGTCCCAGGATAAAGTGGATCCTGAAAATATTAAGGATGTGATGGATAAACTGGATAAGAACCATGACGGAGAGGTGAACTTCAATGAATTCAGTCAGTGTGTTGCAGGCCTAGCCAGAGCCTACTTTCAGAAGATGCACGGCAAGGAAAAGGGCAAAGGGAGGGGCAGGGGAGGCCAGGATAAGTGAGCAATCTTAATACTCATCTCACATTTGTCACTTGCCTCATATAAGACCCAAAATCTTGATGAACAATTTCTTGCATTGTTTTCTATATTTGTTGTGGTTAAAAAAGAAGTTTATAATTGTTTGTAATAGAATATATCATAATAGGAAAAGGTTCCATGTCCTGGCAGACAGTGTTGTGCAAATTGTCTATCCTATATAATCAAACATGATGCATAATTTTTTCAAAAGTGCCATTTCTAATTTGATGTTTTCCAATAAAACTTTCTTGTGGTCAACCTTGTGTACCTCCTCATATTTAGGAGAATTTAGGGTTTCCCTAAATCCCTTGTGTTTTTATTGCAATTCAACACAATGTTATAAGTCAGTGAATGTTTGAATATGTCTGCCATCAAATCATCCATAAATAATCTGAAACACTATGCTTTGGTGACACAGTAGTAACATTAAATGTTAATAAAATCCCTCCCCAAACACACACACACACAAACACACATTTAACTTTGCCCTACTGTGCATGTTTCTCACAAAGGTAGATCAAACAGAGGTGTGCTGAGAGGGATACAGGTCGTTTTGTTTGATCTGTCTTATATTTCATGGACTTATTCAAATAGACTGTTCTGCGGCAATGCAAAGGCAAATAATGCACCCATTTTGACTATGCAATCCATTTTAATTACTTGCAAAGATTGTTGTCAAGTGATAAGAGGGGCAAATGTCACATTTACAGACTTCATATGAAGTGTTGGACTGTGAAAACGTAATCCATATTCAAATCCATATTCTCAACATATCATTCAAAGCTTAAATAGAGCAAGATAACAGGCTGCTGTATAATACCAGGGTTAGTATAGGTGTATTTCAGATGCTGGAGCAGGTCTGATCCTGTTTGAGACATATTACTAATCCTCTTCTCATGTCAGCTATTAAAGTGTATACCAATATACCAAGACCATTAAACAACATTTATTCACACAGAGGAAAGAGTAATCAATACAATAAGGTGCAAATAAGTTAAATGCTTCTATTTGCATTTTTCATTTTTTTATATTACAAACTATATATTCAGCATAACAATTTAAGTAAAAAGTTAAGTTCATTAGCATGAATTTCTTTATATTTGGTGTGACCCCCTATGCTTTAATGACAGCATGCACTCAAGCTGATAAGTTTGTGGAAAACCTGATGATCCATGTTTGCCCTGCATAATTTGTGAAAGTTCCAAAGATCATCTTGTGCACTTCAATGGAATCAAGAATGTTTCAAATTTGTTTAATTTGTGAAGCAGATATTTTTTTTCCAGGTTTAAAGTAGATTTTGAATCTTAGACATACACTGTGGTCTCAGAATTTTCTAACTCCACTGTATATTATACTTCAGTATATACTCTATTCATAAATTTAGTTGAGAGGCAATGCAATGCAAAGCTTATGATTTTTAAAATAATCGAATAAAACAGTTGTTCATGAATATTAATTTAATTTCCCATAAATGTATGTCAATAAAGGGTGTTCTACTTATTATCTGTTCTTAAAGTCTCCCTTTTGTCACAATGACAGCATGATGCACAATTAGGGTTACCACTTTTGAAGTTTTAAAATAAGGGACACTTAAAACTTCACACATCCTCCACAGTTTTAGCAATAAATGCATTGAGTTAATATGCATTATTAATAAAAATGTATATATCCTTTCTTATATGCTAAAATGAGAACTTTCCTGACCGATGACTTGTAAAAAAATACATCATTTATATGTTAAAAATATATTTATTTAAATATTTTTGATTATTTGTCTTCTTTTTCTTATTTATGTATACATTTTGGATGGTTTATACATATTGTATATATATATATATATAATTTTTATTTATTTTATTTGTTTATTTTTTTTCCCTTCACCTGTTCTTGTCTTTATGATTGTATTCATACATTGTTTGATCTTACTGAACATTTATATAGAAAAAACTCCACAGTTTTAGTACAATGTGTGGACTTTTTAGACGGTCCCTTTCCCATGCACCATAGGCAAATTTTCCAACTTATATCAATGTTAAATTGGCGATCTGGAACGATTTCACCATGACGCCATCTGACCAGCTTAAATACGGGACAAATCAATACGGGACGATCCCATATTTTACGTGACTGGTGGCAACCCTAAATTTAGTAACTTGCTAAGGATAAAGGTGTCTGATAAATGAATAAATGTAAATGTATATAGCAGTACAATTGTAATGCATGTAGATTAAAATTTTTGTTCTTGGTGTTTTTTTTCCTGTTTTTGTGATCATTTATTCAGCATATAGCAAAAGATACAGATCAAGTAGTGAGACAAAACTGCAAAGCCCAATACAAACACAGAACCAATATAGTGTACAGTAATTCTAGATTCAGTTTGATCACCAAGTAGAATTATGTAGTCAACCCAAAGGGGCCAGTGACAATGCAGAAATAATCAGACAATAATGAAAATCTATTGCTCATCAAAAGAATTTGAGAAAAGCTGCTACCAGTTAAAAGTTAGACACACTGAAAACCTATATTTAAAGTGACCAATGCATCACACCCATGCATTGAGATCTTACATAATGTGATGATGTCAAAGGTGGGAAAGGACAACTAGAATTTGTACAGTTTTATTTTCATTAAAAAGTGTCCTTATTCTTGGTTTGGGTCACTGTAATGTTTCAGTCTTACAAAATCACATTCAGATATGTGCCATGATGACTCACCTGCTGTCTATTCACATGCCTGATTACCTAAAGAAATAATCTACATATACAGGTGCATCTCAATAAATTAGAATGTCATGGAAAAGTTCATTTATTTCAGTAATTCATCTCAAATTGTGAAACTCGTGTATTAAATAAATTCAATGCACACAGACTGAAGTAGTTTAAGTCTTTGGTTCTTTTAATTGTGATGATTTTGGCTCACATTTAACAAAAACCCACCAATTCACTATCTCAAAAAATTAGAATATTTTGACATGCCAATCAGCTAATCAACTCAAAACACCTGCAAAGGTTTCCTGAGCCTTCAAAATGGTCTCACAGTTTGGTTCACTAGGCTACACAATCATGGGGAAGACTGCTGATCTGACAGTTGTCCAGAAGACAATCATTGACACCCTTCACAAGGAGGGTAAGCCACAAACATTAATTGCCAAAGAAGCTGGCTGTTCACAGAGTGCTGTATCCAAGCATGTTAACAGAAAGTTGAGTGGAAGGAAAAAGTGTGGAAGAAAAAGATGCACAACCAACCGAGAGAACCGCAGCCTTATGATTGTCCAGCAAAATCGATTCAAGAATTTGGGTGAACTTCACAAGGAATGGACTGAGGCTGGGGTCAAGGCATCAAGAGCCACCACACACAGACATGTCAAGGAATTTGGCTACAGTTGTCGTATTCCTCTTGCTAAGCCACTCCTGAACCACAGACAACGTCAGAGGCGTCTTACCTGGGCTAAGGAGAAGAAGAACTGGACTGTTGCCCAGTGGTCCAAAGTCCTCTTTTCAGATGAGAGCAAGTTTTGTATTTCATTTGGAAACCAAGGTCCTAGAGTCTGGAGGAAGGGTGGAGAAGCTCATAGCCCAAGTTGCTTGAAGTCCAGTGTTAAGTTTCCACAGTCTGTGATGATTTGGGGTGCAATGTCATCTGCTGGTGTTGATCCATTGTGTTTTTTGAAAACCAAAGTCACTGCACCCGTTTACCAAGAAATTTTGGAGCACTTCATGCTTCCTTCTGCTGACCAGCTTTTTAAAGATGCTGATTTCATTTTCCAGCAGGATTTGGCACCTGCCCACACTGCCAAAAGCACCAAAAGTTGGTTAAATGACCATGGTGTTGGTGTGCTTGACTGGCCAGCAAACTCACCAGACCTGAACCCCATAGAGAATCTATGGGGTATTGTCAAGAGGAAAATGAGAAACAAGAGACCAAAAAATGCAGATGAGCTGAAGGCCACTGTCAAAGAAACCTGGGCTTCCATACCACCTCAGCAGTGCCACAAACTGATCACCTCCATGCCACGCCGAATTGAGGCAGTAATTAAAGCAAAAGGAGCCCCTACCAAGTATTGAGTACATATACAGTAAATGAACATACTTTCCAGAAGGCCAACAATTCACTAAAAATGTTTTTTTTTATTGGTCTTATGATGTATTCTAATTTTTTGAGATAGTGAATTGGTGGGTTTTTGTTAAATGTGAGCCAAAATCGTCACAATTAAAAGAACCAAAGACTTACACTACTTCAGTCTGTGTGCACTGAATTTATTTAATACACGAGTTTCACAATTTGAGTTGAATTACTGAAATAAATGAACTTTTCCACGACATTCTAATTTATTGAGATGCACCTGTAAATAAATCAATCATCACTGATATATTGATATACTGTATGTATATGCTTCTGTCCCACCCTGTCATTCTTTTCTCTCACTGGAGACAACCAGCTAGTCAATAAAGGTGGAAGGCTGGAGGATTTCCTTTGTAAATTTACATTGCCAGTGTGCCAGGGTGAAGAGAGGCTGGCAGAAGGAAATCATTGTCTTATATGAGCCCAGAGAGAGAGAGAGAGAGAGAGAGAGAGAGAGAGAGAGAGAGAGAGAGAGAGAGAGAGAGAAGATTTCGATTGCAGTTGGCAGCAAAAAATTTCAGCTCCTGCTGTAACTTAAATTTTTGCCAGAGAATGAATGTTTTTGACTCAAACACTACTTAATTGTTTGGAAACTAAACTAAGATCAAAATAGTCAGAAGAGTTTTAAGGTAAGACCTCTAAGAAACTTAAAGATCACATAAAAAAAAATTACACTTAACCTAAACATCAAGCTAACTGCTAGCCAAGCTAACATTCCATGGCAGTTAAAACTGTTGATCACAGCTTGGGCCTGCCAAAGGCAGTAGCATTTTTCAAAAATGAAGTGAAGCTGGTGATAATATATCCAGCAGAAGTTAAATCAAACAATAATAAGAAGATAAAAGAGATGATCCTGAGAGAGAACCCAGAGATACTGCTGTCTGATTACAGTGGACCAGAACCTAACAGAGTCCGGTGTAACCTGCTCTTCTACTCTCATAACTGCCATGAACTGCAGCAGAAAAGGTGACATCAGTAAAAGTAGACAAATCACTCAGGAAGGTGAAAAAGAGACAATGCTGACTGTAAACTTGTATCACAATGGTACAGTCATGGTCCAGAACCCAGCCTTGATGAATTCCAGAAAAATGTAATGGACTTTAAAATGGAGGTTCAGAAGTTTAAGTAAGATCCTGAGGTGAAGAGCAGTGTAGAGTCCTGCTCCACAATATTCACAAACGAAGCCCTCAGCTCGAGCACCCCTGTAGCACACAGACACCCTGCCTCTCCTGCATCTCCAAAGATCAAAGCCTTGAGAGTCACTGAGCTGGAGCAGCACTACTTCCTGTTTAAAGAGGAAACTACCAACAACCTCTGCCAGCTCCAAAACCAGACCAGCCACCTCAGCACGCAACAACTTCAACAGCTCTGCTCTGCTGTCAGACAGCTGGAGGAGAACAACCAGGAGCTGTGAGAGGAGCTGATGAGGGTGAGAGAGGAGCTGATCAAGAGAGATCAACACAGCAATATGCTGGAGAAACAACTTGAGGAGATGAGACAACAGCTACACACAATCACTGAACAACAGCAACATTGTACCAGCACAGAATCACTCAACACCTCTCCTCCTGAACACATCAGAAAAACAACACAACACCAGCAGTTTGTCAACACACAAACACACACCATCCCATCCCCTGAAACCCAGCAGGTTTCTCAGGACTCTCAAGCTTCTCAGAACTCCAAGAGAAAAGACATCAGCACTAGACAGAGATATCCACAGACCACAACAACATCCAACAAGAACCCTGATTTTGTAAATGTTGTATATAGTTCAGATATCATAATATTACTTGAGACATGGAGTCGATCAGAGTCTAAAACCTACACTCCTTTAAACTACAGTATATATACAGTATACCATCAGGGAAACACCCTCATGTTAAAAATGGTAGAGATTCAGGAGGAATTATTGTTTGGTTTAAAGAACATCTTTTCCATTACATTCAGTCTGTTAAAAAAGCGAGAACACATATTTGGATTAAAATTAAAAAGGAACTCATTTGTACAGATGAGGATACTTACCTGTGTGCCAACTGCACCCCCCCACATGAGTCACCTTATTATAATGAGGAGATCTTTACAGTCTGAGATCATTCAGTTTCAGTCTTTTGGCTCAGTCCTGATAATAGGGGATCTGAATGCAAGAATTGGAAAAGAACTGGATTATATTAGTTCAGTTGGAGATAAGTATATTATTAACAATACAAATATTAATCAAAATAAGTGTTCCACTAAACCTCGTCAGAACTATGACAACACAATAAACAGGAATGGAAAATAAGTTCTGCAGCTCTGTAAAAGCCTAGGTCTCTACATAGTGAATGGCAGAACAAAGGGTGATTCTCTAGGTCGATTAACCTACTGTTCTTCTTTAGGTAGTAGCACAGTGGACTACGCCATCACAGATCTAGACCAAAACAAGATAAATTACTTCACAGTGATGCCACAGCTACCTCTCTCAGACCATTATCACATAGTTATTAGTCTAAACAAGTCAGCCTATCTTCTACCATCTTCAAATCAGAAGTCTAAACTATATCCCCTCCCAACCAGATTCTTCTGGAGAAAAGACAGTCCAGCCCAGTATGAAGCCAAACTCCACAGCACTCATGTTGAGAACATGATGTGTTTCACTTCACCACATTTGGAGAAGATAAGAAAAGCATCAATATGGCAACAAAACAATTGACTGACATTTTTTTCACAGTTGCCGACATATCATTGAATAAAATAAAACTGAACAGGAGAAAAAAGGAAATCACGAAAGCTAACAGGTTTGATTAAGAATGTCAAATGTTCAGAAAAGAACTACCATTGTTATCAAATAAAAAACACAGAGATCAACTAACACATACCATCTATCAACAAATGCTTGAAAAGAACAAGTCATTGCTAAAAAGCTAAAGAGCCAAACATATGACAACAAAGCTCAACAAAAGAGAAGAAGCAGTTCATCAAAATTCATTCTCGGAAGAACAAATTCCCAAACACATGGATAGAACATTTTGGAAACCTTTATATACAAAACGAACAAAACCCCTCCCAAGAAATTCTGAATTGCCTATAATCTGGGATGCACAATAAAGGGTCAATTATACAATTCTGACAACCACATATCACTGAAGTAATTCTAAAAATAAAAAAATCTTGCAGCTCAGATGGAATTTGCAATGAGATGTTGAAACATGGCAGCCCCAAAATGAATGAGGCCATTCTCAAATTATTCAATTTGCTCTTAAAATCAGGACACTTTCCTGAGAATTTGAACGAAAATCAAATCACTCCAATCTTCAAACAAGGTTACAAATTTAACCCAAACAACTACATGGGCATTTCAGTGAGCAGCAACCTTGGCAAACTATTCTGTTGCATTATAAATGACAAATTAACACAATATCTCCAAGAAAACAAGACTTTACACAACTGTCATATTGGATTCATGCCAAAACAGAGAACAACTGATCACATCTACACACTGAACACACTTATACACAAACATGTCCACCAAACAAAACAAGGAAAAATATTTGGCTGATTTATTGATTTTAAAAAAGCCTTTAAAAAGCCACACTAGAGGACAGAGAAAATAAATGTCTTCTGTTTGCAGACAACCTGCTGCTGCTCTCACCTACTGAAGAGGGATTACATGAAAGCCTCTCAATTCTAAAGAATTATTGCAGTAATTGGGCATTACCAATCACCATGGACAAGTCAAAAATGATAATTTTTGTCTTCAAGAAAAAAAAAAATGTTTTTACACTTGGGGGAAAAATTCTTATCCATGTTACCAGTTACAATTATTTAGGTCTGACTATCTTGGCTTCTGGACTATTTGACTTGGCAATAGAAGACCTAACAGACAAGGCTCGTAGGGCATATTATTGTATAAGAAAATTACTATTTATATTTAAACTCCCTATTAAACTGTGGCTGAAATTGTTTGACAGTGTCATTAAGCCTATGCTTATGTATGGCAGCGAAATCTGGGGCCCCAAATATAAACTGAATTATGAATCCTGGGACAAAAGTTAAATTGAAATTTTCCATCTTGAATTCTGTAAAAATATTCTGGGCTGTCAGGCAGAACTGGGCAGATTCCCTCTTTTGACTGACATTCAAAAGAGAGCCAGTAAGTTCTGGTTCCACCTATCAGACTCTCCCCCAGAATATCACCATCACTGTGCATTTATACACAGAGCAGCACACCCAGAGTGTGACCCTTTGAAGTATTTAATGGACAAACACCAGCTAAATTCATCAGTTCAATTCAGGCAGGCAAAACTTATACAAACACAAAACACAACCCAAGAAGAATACCTCTATTATTAGCACAGCAAACAAAAAAACAAAAAACAAAAAAAAAATTGAACTACTTTCAAAAAATTAAGACAGAATATAAATTGGCACCAAAATTAAAGACTACCATCACAGGAAGCTTCTGACAAAGTATCGTGTGAGTGAGCACAGTCTGGCTGTAGAGACGGGTCAACACAGACAGAGCTGGAGATTCAGGGAGGACAGATTTTGTTCACACTGCACTCAAGGTGTCATAGAGGATGAACCACACTTCCTCACTGAGTGCAGTAAATATGAGAGCATTAGAAACACACACTTACACTCATAGAACAGATACTGCCTGGATTCAGCAGAATGAGAAACTCTAATATGTTCTAGGAGAGAAGGTTGAATGTATAGACTTAGCAGCAAAATATGTGTCTTCTTGTCATGATCTGAGGGAGAGAGGGTGACCCTTCACTAAATACTAAAAGTGTCTCTAAAACTGTTACTCATTGTTATCTGTAGTTACTTCTCTTCACACTGTGTGCACTTACATGTATGTTGTTTTAAGTATGTATGTGGCAGCGGGGGCGTGGTCGAACGTCCGTCCGGGGAGAAAGAAAGTGGTAAAGGTGCTGACACTTGAGCTAAATTATGTCTAACACCTGTCTCTGATTCCAGTGAGCATGGGGAGAGTGGCATATAAGCAGCCACGTCACCAGCAGACGGAGAGAGAGTCAGGGGCAAGAAACCTTATTGTGGAGCTGATGAGCTATTGTTGTGAAACTGATTAATTATTATTGTGAAGCTGAAGAGTTATTACTGTGAAGCTGCTGAGTCATTGTGAAGCTGTAAAGCGCTGGAGTATATTAATTAAAGCCTTACTTGTGAGGAAACCGCTCTCCCGTGTCCTCCTGCTATGAAGTTCTTTTACACTGGTGCCGAAACCCAGGAATTGGTTTAAAGGCCACACGCCCCATGGAGTCCTTCCCACTGTCCGACATCATCAAGTCCCTCACCGACCTACATCAGACCCACCAACAGGCTCTGTTTAAGCTTCGCCAAGATCAGGAACACCATTTCCATAAGGTCCATGGAGCTCAGGCCGAGGACCGGCAAGCCATTCAGGGCTTCTCAACCAGGAGAAAGCCCCGGCAGTGACCCCCGACAACAGCAGCCCCCTGCCCCTGCCCACGCTGATGAAGATGGGGGCGGAAGATGACCCGGAATCCTTCCTCGACTTGTTCGAGTGCACCGCTAAAATCTGAGGCTGGCTGCATGCTCAGTGGGCGGCCCGGCTCATCCCTTTGCTGTCCAGGGAAGCCCAGCTTGCTGCACAACAACTGCCAGCAGCTAATCTCCTGGTCTACAGTGACCTGAAGAAGACCATCCTGCAGCGGGTTGGCCAGAGCCCAGAGCAATACCGACAACTGATCTGCCCGATGAAGCTGGAAGGAGTCGGCCGCCTGTACACTTTCTCTCAGTGGCTCTGTGATGCCTGCCGGAAATGGCTGCTGGCGGGGGACCATGACGTCAAGGGAGTGGTCGACCAAGTGGTGCTGGAACAGCTGATCCACCGGCTTCTAGAAGGGATGGCGGAATGGGTCCAGTGCCATCGCCCGGCGTCACTGGAGGAACCGGTCCAGCTGGCGGAGGACCATATGGCGGCGTGCCCAAAGGCGGAAGAGCCCTCTCCCTCTCTCTCTCCTCCCCCTGTGTTTCCTCCCATCTCTTCCCACTCCCCCCCCACTCTGTCCTCTCTCCAGGCCCTGTTCCTGCACCCCAGAGGCCAGCTCCTCGCTTGCGCCGGTTTATCCCTTTCCCAGTGACTTCAGTGCCTTCCCGCTCTCCCCCTCAGGTGGATGTACCCGCCCCTTCAAGTGCGGGCATAGAACCTGGGCCGGCCTGCTGGGGATCCGGAACACTTCCAGGATCAGTGTCCTGTGATGGAGCTGGGAACTGTAGTCCGGATCCCCGACACACCTCAGGCTGCTCCCGATTGGGCTGGAGGGTACAGGAGTCAAGGGGAGTACACAAGTCTTGGTGGACACGGGTTGTAACCAGACCACTATATACCAATGCTTGATTCAACATGAGGCTTTGGGCACAACTAAAGGTTGAGGGTGAAATGTGTACATGGGGATATTCACAACTACCCAGTGGTGACCCTCGTTATTAAATTTCGGGGAACAAAGCATAGAGTGGAGGCCACGGTTATTTCCTGCCTCACCCATCCACTGATTTTGGGGACTAATTGGCAGAAATGTATTAAAGGGAATATGCGTGGATGGGTCCTGCACAAAAGCGATGAGGTGTGAAATGTGCGATGCTCTGGCAGGGGAGGCGGAGCCGGGGCCATCTTCGTCAGCTCCACGTCAGGATGACGTGAGGGGGAGAGGCTAAAGCCCCTCCCATCCTCGGGGGATTTCCCGAAGGGGATTTCCCTTTGGAGCAGTCGTGAGACAAAACCCTCAAGCGCACTTTTGACCAAGTGAGAGTGATCGATGGTCAACAACTCCAGCCAAATGTCGCACTTTCATATCCCTATTTCGCAATTATAAATGAGCAGTTGTATAGAGTGACGCAGGATGCTCAAACTAAGGAAGATACAACCCAGCTCTTATTACCACGGAGCCGGCGGGAAATGGTGTTCCAGGCAGCTCATTATAATCCCATGGCAGGGCATCTAGGGGAAAGAAAAATGCTGTACAGATTATTAGGCCGTATTTATTGGCCAAGCATTGGCGGCGATGTTCGCAGGTGGTGTGTGGCTTGCCATGAATGTCAGCTGGTGAACCCATCAGCCACCTCAAAAGCACCATTGCGTCCCCTTCCGCTGATCAAGGTCCCCTTCGAGAGAATTGGCATGGACCTCATCGGGCCATTAGAGCGGTCAACACACAGACATCACTTTGTATTGGTTCTAGTGGACAATGCAACGCGATGTCCGGAAGCAGTGCCCCTGCGCAACATTTCAGCAAGCAGTGTTGCGGAGGCACTCTTCAAAATAATCTCCCTGGTGGGGATTCCGAAAGAAATCCTCACCGATTAAGGCACAACCTTTATGTCACAGACACTACGCAAGCTTTACAAATTATTGGGCATTTAGTCAATTCGCACCAGCGTTTACCATCCACAAACAGATGGCCTGGTGGAGTGATTTAATAAAACCCTTAAAAATATGATTCGTAAATTCGTGTACAAGGATGCTAGATATTGGGACAAATGGCTTGATCCCCTGTTATTCACAATACGAGAGGTCCCGAAAGCCTCCACTGGGTTTTCCCCATTCAAGCTGCTGGTGGCGCCCGCGCGGCGTGCTTGATGTCATACGCGAAGCTTGGGAGGAGGGACCTTCAACCAGTAAGAATGAAATTCAATACGTTCTTGATCTTAGAGCGAAACTCCACACCTTGGGGCAACTAACACAGGAGAATTTGCTCCAAGCTCCAGAACGACAGAGCTGAATGTAACAGGGGAACTCGGCTACAGGTATTTGCACTGGGAGATAAGGTACTCGTATTACTCCCCACATCGAGCTTCAAATTACTCGCCAAGTGGCAAGGACCCTTTGAGGTCACACTACGAGTGGGGGAACTCGATTATGAGGTAAAGTGAACCGATAGAGGGGGCGCATGTCAAATTTATCACCTCAACCTTCTGAAATTGTGGAGGGAGGGGCCTCTGTGACATTGGCTATGGTAGTTCCAGAGAGGGTGGAGCTCAGGCCGGAGGTAAACACAAAACACAATCACATCACCCCGGTCAATTGTGGAGACCACCTCTCACCATACCAACTCGCAGAGGTTGCCAAACTACAACAAGAATTTGCAGATGTGTTTTCCCCTCTACCGGGTTGCACGAACCTCATCCAGCACCACACTGAGATAGAGCCAGGGGTGGTGGTATGTACCTGTCCCTACCGATTGCCCAAACATAAAAATAAAAATAGTCCAGGAAGAATCGGATGCAATGGTTGATATGGGAGTAATAGAGGAATCCCACAGCGACTGGCCCAGCCCGGTTGTTCTGGTGCCTAAGAGCGACGGGTCTGTACGGTTCTTTGTGGATTATAGAAAAGTCAACGCGGTGTCTAAATTTTATGCCTACCCAATGCCTCGTATTGATGAGTTGCTCGATCGGTTAGGCACTGCTCGTTTTTACTCGACACTGGATTTGACAAAGGGTTATTGGCAGATCCTCATGACACCAATTTCCCATGAAAAAACGGCTTTCTCCACACTGTTCGGATTACACCAATTTGTGACACTTCCGTTCGGTTTGTTTGGGGCTCCGGTCACGTTTCAGTGCCTCATGGACCGAATCCTCAAACTGCATTCGGCTCATGCCGCTGCCTATTTGGATGACATCATCATTTATAGCAATGATTGGCAGCGGCATGTGCAGCATCTGCGGGTGGTTCTGAGGTCATTGCGACGGGCGGGGCTCACAGAAAACCCTAAGAAGTGCGCAATTGGGCGGGTGGAGTTATGGTATCTGGGGTTTCCACTTGGGCCATGCGCAGGTGCATCCCCAAATTGACAAGACGGCAGTGATTGTGGCCTGCCTGAGACCCAAAACCAAAAAGGGTGTGAGACAGTTCCTGGGGCTGGCTGGCTATTATAGGAGGTTTATGCCTAACTATTCAGACGTCACCAGCCCGCTGACTGATCTCACTAAAAAGGGAGCTCCAGACCTGGTCCAGTGGATGGAGCAGGGCCAACAGGCGTTTACGCAGGTTAAAGCTGCACTTTGCGGGGGGCTGCTTTTACATGCACTCAATTTCTCCCTTTTGTATTGCAGACGCACGCTTCAGACAAGGGGGCTGGGGGCCGTGCTCTCGCAGGTGGTGGAGGGGGAGGAGCGCCCGATGCTGTACATCAGCCGAAAGCTCTCCTTAAGGGAAACAAAGTACAGCACAGTGGAAAAGGAGTGTCTGGCGTCAAGTGGGCAGTCCTCACTCTCCGTTACTACCCTCTGCTCAGATCACGCCCCACTCCAATGGCTCCACCACATGAAGGATACCAAGGTGTGGATGACCCGGTGGTATCTGGCTCTCCAGCCCTTTAAATTCAAGGTGGTCCACAGACCGGGGGTGCAGATGGCTGTCGCCAACTTCCTTTCCAAAAATGGAAAGGAAGTCGCTTGAGTCGGGCGGTGGGGATATGTGGCAGCGAGGGCGTGGTCGAGCATCCATCCGGGGAGAGACAAAGCAGTAAGGGCGCTGACACCTGAGCTAAATTATGTCTAACACCAGTCTCTAATTCCAGTGAGCATGGGGAGAGCGGCATGTAAGCAGCCATGCCACCAGCAGACGGAAAGAGAGTCAGAGGCAAGTTGTGGAGCTGATGAGCTATTGTTGTGAAACTGATTAATTATTATTGTGAAGCTGAAGAGTTATTATTGTGAAGCTGCTGAGTCATTGTGAAGCTGAAAAGTGCTGGAGTATATTAATTAAAGCCTTACTTGTGAGGAAACCGCTCTCCTGTGTCCTCCTGCTGTGAAGTTCTTTTACAATGTAATACAGTTTTATTTATTTATTTGTATTATTACTATTACAGAATGCTTTGGCAACATTGTACATTGTATGCAGTCATTCTAATAAAGCTCATTTGAATTTGAGAGAGAGAGAGAGAGAGAGAGAGAGAGAGATGAGGAAGGAAGTTAGTGAGACAAAGACAGGAAGGGACATGAGAGGTGGAGGCTGGTGTAAGGATAGTGTGTGGTTCCATTTTGAAGAAAGGAAGAACAGCAGTGTTATAACAAAACAGAGAGGGCCATTCCTACAGGAAACCTTAATACACACACACACAGTAACAGAAACACAGATACATGTTAATCTACTTCTTTATTTATCATGCAGTAGATACATACAGAGTGCTTAGTGCAGCTCTCCGGCCTAAAATAACAGGAATAACTCTGATTCACTTAACACTGAGACGTAAAGTTATGAGACTGGTGTCACTGAAGACCCTAAAATTCACACCAGGACTCATTAGACACACAAACACACACACACACACATACACACACACACACAGTCAAACAAGTTTACACATGCACCACCAGCTGGTAGGTGGTAGGGTCTGATTCTTTGTTTAATAATATATTAGAATTGTTTAAAATCTGAGTCACATAAAGAGAATTATGATGAAGGAATTCACTTACTGTAGTATTTTTTGGCAACAATTCAGATGCTAGTCACTTCATTCTCTTGCAGGAATCATAGTTTGGATTTTCAATGGAAAGATTGATCAGCAATCAGGTCATGGTCTTGGCACTCAAGAAAGGGCTCTCACTAAAGAGATTACAGTAAAAGTTAGCTTCACAAATACATGTTTCCACATGTTCCATTGTGTAGCAGTGTACAGCAACTAGATAGCGTGAACTGATTTCCATCTGCAACTGCATGTTCATGAATATGAGAGAACACAATAGAAAAACTCAAAATGGGTATTCTGTTATGCTGAGAGATTTTTTCCAATTTAGTTCTCATTTGTCAGTGATGTAGCTTTCTGCATTTTACCGGATGGGAAGAGGAAGGATTTTATGTTGTTGTTTTTAGTGATGTTAGTGTTTTCAATATACCACACAATGCAACAAGTGCAGTATAAATGCTCAGAACAAAGATATCTGAATGTTTTTCACTTTTTTAAACTTGTATTAGTATTTTGTACTTTATTACTTTTATTTTTGTCTTGATTTCCAGTAAAAAAATAAAATATAATCGAAACATCCTCATAACTTAATTGAGAATGTATTTTTCTTATCACATTTGCAAAGTTTTTCTTTTCATATTTTAAGCATAAACGTCAAAATATTGATAGATTTCTCTGAAACCAACAATGAATATCTCATGCCATTTTGCTTCTAAAGTACATGTGAATACAGATATGTAGAACATTTTACTGGAAAACAAGACAAAAAATACTGCAAAAGAATTGTAGGACAATCGTATCCATTACAGTCTCATTTATATTTATGAGAAGTGTGGGTGGGTAGGTGTACTTGTTTGGGCACATGCCTGCATTTTGCATGCTTTTGCAGCTGCAGGCATATCTGCAAAAATATATATTTTATTTTTTTGCAGAAAACCTTTAACAAACATGGGTTTGTTTCTTTATTTTCTCTTTGTTTTCACCAGCTCTCTGTTGGCACTTTATCCCTCCTGCCACAACCAGTATTTAATTCATTTCCATCTCATGTTCTCATGTATTCTTCTCATCTTTCCTGCTTCTTTATGATTTACCATCCAAATGTACCCCCCGCACTATGATATCCAGTACCAATAGTCTAAAGCAGATTTGAACCAATGCTTGTGGTCAGGGAGGGCCTACTTATACAGAGACAGTTTTGAATGGTGACTCACAGGGAAACCACAGAGTCCACAAGATTTAATCATGAGTTCTTTTTTGTTTTCTAATTGCTGGTGTATCACAGTCGCCATTTTGTGAGCACACAGATGTGTGTGTTTCTCTCCAAGTTGTGAACAATTAAAAGCTCATTCAAGGGAAATAAACAGCACGCTACAAAGAAGTGTAGGAAAAAACAGTAAAACACATACGCAAAGAACAACTGTTGCATAAAACAAAATCTAAAATTCTACTCGAATGAGTCATCACACTATTACATAATGATAGAGGTTAAATAAGTCCGTGCATCTATTCCGCCCCCTTTTTTTCTTTCTCCCTCCCTGACTTCTCTCATTTCCAGCTCTGTCTTTAACTCTGTCACTGTTCCTGAAATACTAGTACTCTAACATTCTTTTTTTTCTCTCAGTTGCATGTTGCTACTATTATCTCCTGCCCTCTTAATTTCTTTGCTTTGACATGAAGTGCCCCTCCCTTTTGCCCTTATTTTCCTTCACCCTCCCAACATGTTCTTCCTCTAAAAACAAAAACTACAACTAGAAGCCTATACAACCAAACAATGGAAATGGTAGTTAAGCCCACCCCTCCACACCACATGCCTTACACTGTGCCACCTGAATGCCATGCATCTTTTTACCTTGATGCTCAATTATTCTCACAAAAAAAAAAATTATATTCATTATTCCTGCTTTATCCCCCTGCTGAGTAATTTCTGTGACTAGTTAAATATGGCTGTGGAGAAGATATTTTTTTAATTATTATTATTCAAATTAAAGTTACAACATGATTACTTGACTTTATGGAACCACACACTTTTAATATTTCTGCTAAGAATGCTAACAAAATGACCTTCACAAAATACAATTACTGTTTTGTGGAGCAGTGAAATGTCAGGTATGCACGACAGGCTCACACACGTGCAAACAGACATATATATTTTTGTTAATCTTCCACAGCAATTGTTGAAGTCACTTTATAAGTGTTTTCTAACAAAGCACGCACAACATTTTTTCCCCCAGTTGTTATAGTGTTTGCATTATTGCGTTTTAGCACTTTTACCACTAGAATGGTAGAAAATTACTCTGTGCTCTTAAAAAATGAGGACTGGTTCACTATGCTACACAGAGCCATGAGGGACTGGTTAAAACTGTAACAGCTAAGCAAGCTAACTTATGGCAGGCTATTCATGGCATCTTTGTCTGATTAACGACATGGATATCTAGTGAGAGGATTCATAACATAATTATGGTATAAATGTGTGCCCTTCAGCTAACAATGTAAAATAATACACAAAAAGTATACCAGTTCACATCAGTTCTCATCTGTTATCTCAGAAGAACCTGTCTCACTGGCTTTTCTTATTCGTACCATAGACTTTTGCAAAAGATTGGCTTACATTTCTTTTAACTGAAGCAGTTTTACAGGCCAGCCAGCAAAGTTGTAACCTGCTTATTTGCATATATACACTCAGTGAGCACTTTATTAGGAACACTATGAGTGTAGTGACAGTCGGCCTAAACATTGGAAATCCAACACAACCAGTAAAATCTTTTATAATGTAAGAGGATTTTAATGTGCCTTTAGCTTTAGTGGTTCCAATTTCACTAAAGTAACTGAAATTGTGGTTCACAGAAACACCCAACTTACATCTGCCAATCAGAGGCAGGTATTGTCAATGAATTTGCCCAGAGGCCCAAGTCTACTGTTCTGGCATAACGACTGTGATTTGGAGCTGGTTTAACCGGCTTAGTTAGAGACTTCACAAGGACCAGAGACACCAAGCCCACCTGCTTCTTTTTTTGCAAACACAGTAATTAAGTAAATAAGAATTTCTATGGTTAAATGAACAGTGAGAGTAAGAGAACAAAGGATAGAGTAAGAGAGAGAGAGAGAGAGAGAGAGAGAGAAAGAGAGAGAGAGAGAGAGAGAGAGGGATGTGAATGTGGGTGTGTGTGTGTGTGTGTGTTAAGGGGATGGTGGGAGGGGTTAAATTAAAGGGTGTGGCATTCTATGCATAAAATACTCTGTCTGTCTCTTCAGCCCTCACTCCCTTGCCATCACTGTCTTTTACTTCTTTGCTCGCTGTGAACTCCACACAAATCCAAGGTGAGTTAATGTCAGAAGGAGTATTGCTGCTAACAGATTTGTTTTAGGTAGACTTTATCAAGAGTAACAATTGTTGCATGCAACTTTTAACCCAGAGTGAATTGTTTTACTATCTGCCTTGTAATTAATTCTCAACTGTAGTTGATTTAACAGCTGCTGTATTCAAGAGTGTGGTGGGTTTAGAACTTAATGAAAGTCTTTCTTCACTTCTTGATTTTGTTTGATGCTTGGTTTAGGTTGTATTTCTATCGAGCCCTCAAGCCCCTCCCATTATGCATAAAACAATATTTCTGATTACTTCTGTTTTTTTTTTGTTTTTTTTTTTTGTTTTTTGCTTTTCTTCCAACTGCACTTTCTCACCTTCCTTAATTGGTAAATATATCTTTGAGATGAGTTTGTCTCATGTTCAGACAGAAATGTCAAATTATGCAAAGTTTGTGTCATGGAAAGACAGAGAGAGGTGATAGTTGGTGGTGGATTTATTTAATGGAAGAAATTATTGCACGCTTTCAGTAATATGCCAAAAGATCAATGATCTAGCAGCTTTCTGCCTCTTTCAGTGTCTCTCTATTCGAGTTTGTTAAGCCAATGTCTTAATTAGAGGGTGTGCTCTGGGTGTTGGCCATAATCCGCTTCTGTTTTAAACGGTCATTTTTCTTTTGCCCTCCTTTTCTGACTACTCCCACTCTCTTTCTTTCCCCTCATCAGACAATTTCAGGCCCATCCCTTCTCCCCTCCTTCTTCCGTCCTTTTTGTTTGACTCAATGTTGCACAGAGGGGTGTAACCTGTTCCGTATTTTATACTGTCGCTAGGCATGACATTGTGTACTTTTGCTATCTATCTAACACATTCTAAATGATAAAAAATATAATATTCATATTAATTCAAATATTGTGGTCACATCTGCCTGTTGTTTTTTTGTAAAGACAATTATTTTTATGACGCACCTACTTTGTATCACACTTATGGAGAGGAATATAAACACTTTTTAACAACTCTCTCACTCTCTCTCTCTCATGTTTTGCTAGTCACAATGTCTAAAATTCAGCCAGCCATGGTTCTGTTGATTGAGGCCTTCCATAAATACTCTGGGAAAGAGGGAGACAAAAATACCCTATCCAAAGGCGAGCTCAAAGAATTGCTTAATGCAGAGTTAAGCGATTTCCTGGGGGTGAGTTGCATTGAGTAACTGTTCCATACACTGATTAGTTGAAATATGTTTTCTCTTTTCCTCATTGCTAGCCATTTTCATGAAATTGTTATTTTAGTTCACCATTTTAGTTCACATTAAATAAAAAAATAGTAAAAATAATTAATTGTCATATAAAGGATAACTACAGTCTATTTATGGCATCTTTTTTAAATTAATGTTACAGGTCTAGGGTGAAATGTTTGAGCTAATATAGATGTAAATGTGTGCCTTTTAGCATAATATGTAACAGTGCCAAAAGCTAATAGCCGTTATATCACAATATCATCATGTTAACTTGTACATCTAATTAAATTTTGTATGTATGTTATGTTTGCTACAGAAATCCACTGACAAGTCAGCTCTCGACAAGATCTTTAAGGATCTGGATGCAAATGCTGATGGCACTGTGGACTTTCAGGAGTACGTCACCCTGGTTGCCTGCATCACTATGATGTGCCATGATTTTTTCACGAAGGCAATATAAATGGTTCATTAATGATTTGATTAACCTTATCCTTATTCTGTAAAAAGATGGTACATCTGGAAAAAAAAAGATAAATAAATAAAACATTTCAATGTTTTGAATTAAACAATTTATTCTTATGATTTGTTGGTGTGAGTATTCTTGACTGTAAATGTTTGTTCATATGTGTTTCCATGGTTGTGGTTTTAAGAGTTAAATACATGTGCGACATTTGGACTTGCTTGAGAGAAAAGTCATTCCTCTAGCCATATTAAAAAAAATAGTTTGAAGTCCCTGTTATAAAGATATTCACATATCAATATTACTAACACAATACGCACATAATTACAATGAAGTTTTAAAGCAAACTAAAATGACAGATTACAGAGACTCACATAAATGCATACAGTGCATATGGTATGGACTGATCAATGCCCAGGAAAAATTTAAATTATTCTAATTAGACCCCTCATGTAGTCTAGATAAACATTAGAAGGAGTCTCACAAACATTAAAGAGAGAGGCAGATGTAACAATAGGAACAGTTCACCGATCAAGACAGATTTCTGAAATTTACAGGCTTTGTGTTTCATTCTTGAAGCCCAGCCCAAAGCCTCAGAACACTGTCTGTGACGTGGTATGCTGCTGAGAGACAGTGTCAAGGAATGCTGAGGCCAACCTATTGTGTTCTTTCCCACTCCTCAGCAGCCTCGATGGAAATGTGACCATTGGGATCTGTTCATGAATTTCTCATGGACACTACCTTTCATTTTTTTAGAACAATGCTAAAGTAACTGACATCTAAAATTTAAAAGATTATGAAATGTGACCAAATTTTGTTTGGGTTTGGTATTGCCTTTCTTCTAAGTTTTATCTCCTGGCACTTCATTTTGACTAGTTAAGTGGTTTATTAATCAGAACTGCAGTGCTCAATGACTCAATGTTTTTTGACCTGACACTGTAGTTCTATCAAAATTTCTTTAAATAAGTTATTATATGGTTGGTTTCTTGTGAGTGCTACTGTCATTCTCAGAGATCTTCTATACTGAGATAACAACCTTCGCGTTTTTACCCTAGGAGAGAGCATAAAGGCCAAAGTGTACTTCGGTTATCCATGTTGCTGATCACTCAGTGCACAGTATGACGCAGAATGATCAGCAATGCAGACAACCAAAGTACACTTTAGGCTTTATGCTTCATCTGCAGTCAGAATTATCCTACTTCTCATTTCTGAAGTGTTAATTACGAGTATGTCATGTTCAAGTGCTTTGTTGTCGGAAAGAACAGGAAACATGGATGACGCCATATTTGTTCATGCATATTTCCTGAGGAACTTTTATTTTGACACCATGATACGTATTACTCAGCTTGGTGACAATAATGGTATTTAGAAAAAATACATGCTATTTTCTTGGTGTAAAAATTTACAATATGCATCAAATAGATGCTGATATACATGAATATGACATGGCAAGCGCTAACAATTAGATGTATTTAGAAAAATGAATAAAGCCTGTCATTCACTACTGAAACCATACTCTCCTCCGCCATGTTGAAAGTTTACATCTCCCAAATCGAAAACTCAGGTATCAAAAATATCTCAGAGTTTCCCAGCTGTAATTTCAACTTGAGGGGTTCATGTGCAACTTCAGAGTGGGAAACTCATATTTACGATAATTCACGTAAAGGAAGCCTTAATGGTGAACTAACTTGTTACAACAGCAGCTAGTGCTTTCACACTGGCAGTTTAGTCAGAAACAGAGCACGGTTTGCATGAAAAGTCGGTAATGTGAATGCTGTCATGCGGACCGGAAGGGCACTGCGGTACCGAACCCGAAACTACCTGTAGGGGGTGGTCTGAGTTCGGTTGCACTGGGATTGTGGCGTGGTTCCCATGAGTGAGAAATCAACCTGTACTCGGGTCCGCACTTGTTCAGGAAGTAAAATATCTTGTGCATGCGTTTTTGCCGATTTAAGCATGATGACATCATCAGCTGCACAAAAACAAACACACACACGTGCATCATGAGTGGCAGGGAAACGTTGCAGGACACAGAAAAGGTGAGGTGACTTTTATATATGTGAGTGAGCATGCAACCAGCTGTGTCCTCAAAAAAGATCATTTGTTCATCAGAATAGGTGTATTCGACTTGGGCTGCGTTCTACTTCACTTTTAACATCAACTTGCTAATTCCCCTAAGCACTTCTCCTCGGGGGAATCCCCATCGCCATTTTGGAAGTTCGTTCCACTTCGTTCAGTGAGCGAGGGAAGTTTCTGTTGACAGACCCTCAACCCCTCGATTTTGACCGAGGGAGTGAGCCTACTCTGATGTATGCTTCAGGCAGCTCCATATCCCACAATGCAACTCGACTGTAACGTGACAGCAAATTGCACTTAGTAAACCCCACCCCCACACAACTCTAATGTATGATGAAAGTAAAGTTAGGTCAACTAAGCAGTTTAGAAAAGTTATATTTAAATTTAACAGCATAATACTTGTAGCTACTTTAAACTGTTTATCACAGAGTTATAGCCTATGTGTTCATTGTTATGTTAACATTTTCATTTTTGTAAATCTTTGATTAATCCTTTCTAACAATTCATTCTAATGAAAAAAATAAACACAAGATTTATGTTGAATCACATAAAGCCGCAGGACAGGGACTGGGTCAGGAGGCCTGGGAGGCAGCCACAGGGCAGGGACTGGGTCAGGAGGCAGAGTCGCTGGGGATGGGGTGGGCAGTGCCGCTGTAAGGGGAGACTCTGAGGGCAGTGCCATGTAAGTCAGAGCCGTGAGAGGCTCGAGGGGCGGATCCAGGGAACTCGGTGCCCTGAGAGTAGCCAACGGCTCGAAGGGCCAGGGTGGAGCCGAAGAATCAGAGGACTGAGGTAGCGCTGAAGGCTCGGAGGACAAAGGAGGAGCCGGTGGGACTAAGGACTGAGGTGGAGCCATAGGGAAAGAGATCCGCGGTGAAGACAGAGGCTCGGAGTGACGAAGCATAACTGGAGGAACAGAGAGCCAAGGCGGAGCCAGGTGACCGACTGACCAAGACAGAGCTGGAGGGACGAGGGACCCCAGAGATGCCGATTGGCTGAAGGACCACGGTGGAGCCAAAGGGACATAGAGCCGAAGTGGGGCTGAGGGAACGAAGGGCCAAGGCGGAGTCCAAGGCTCAGAGGGTCTAGGTGGAGTTGGAGGGTTTGAGGTTCCCCTTGATCATGGCTTCACAGGGAGCGAAGTTCGAGCCGGTGAAGTGGGAGGAGCCAGCTGACCAGGAGGAGGAGGAGGAGGAGGAAGTGTCCTGAGTGGAGCCAGCGGAGGAGGAAGGACCAGGGTACTGGATGGAACTAGGGTGTCCATGATGTTGGGCAGAGCCAGTGGAGGAGGAGAACACTGGGTGGGCATACGGGTGGAAATGGAATCAAAGTCAATAAGCTCCATGAAAGCAGGCTCTGGGACAGATGTGGCTACAAGCTCTGGGACGGTCAAGGCTACAGGCATAGGCTCTGGCTCGTAGACCGTGGCAGGCGTGGGCGCTGGCTCGTTGACCGTGGCAGGTGTGGGCGCTGGCTCATTGACCGTGGAAGGCTTGGAGGGAGGAGTCGTGGAAGGCTTCGAGGAAGGCGCCGTGGAAGGCTGGAGGGTGTCCACTGTGGGAGGAGATTCAAAGTCCTCATCCTCCTTACCCACAGTGAAAGGAGATCTGCAGAGCTGCGGAGCCACCACCACGTAGTCGGCGATCGTCCAGTGAGGACCCAACAGAGGCATCAGCTCCTTCAATGCACTATACAGGCCAGCCCTGAAGAAACTCACCAGAGCTTGGTCATCATAGTGCACCAAATTCGTGAGATGGAGAAACTCACGCATGTGATCCCAACTGGACGGTCTCCTTGTTCGAGGAGGAGGATTGCTACTGCAGGCAGTTGATCCATTTAGTTCGGTCAGTCCTTGGGTTCTTGGAGTGGAAGAGGAAGCGATGCAGGAGTGGATACTTTCAATCTTTTAATAATATATGCAGGAGTGGAACAAACGCTGGAGTGGAACAAACTATAAAGCTAAACATCACAAAAAACAACACAACGTAACACTTCATCAACACAACATAACACTTCAAGGACTGACAAAGGAATGGGCAGAACTAGAGGATATTTATACAAAAGGAGCTAAATCAGGGAATGAAACACAGGTGAGGATGATAAGGAACAGATGGAAGTGATGAGGGCAGTGAACTATGGGAGATGTAGTCTGGGGGAAGATTTCAAAATAAGAGTCCTAGGAAGACATGAGGGAGACAGACTGTGACAGACAGATGCTTGAATTTTACACAAAATAATCAGAAACATTATTTATTTTAAATGTTTATGTGCTGCATAATACAGTGCCTGTTGGTTGTGCAAGAAGAAAGAACAAAAAAAGCCTGTATTATTATTTAATACCAATAAAGGAGTCAGTATTTATAATCATTTTGAATGTTTTAATGAATAAACATAATATTACTATGACAAACATAATATAGCATGATACAAACATGATGTATAGTTATAAAAACACGTTGTTGTGAGAGTTTTCGCTGAACTGGAGGTGTCAGAATAAACACCATGGTAATAGCATACTACCATAGTACTCTTATTTCTGCCATAGACAGACATAGCAGAAGTAGTAAGAGTAGTATGTGAACTATGCAATTGTGAACGCAGCCCATGAAACACATGTAACCTTTGTCACATTGTGAGTCTGGCCAATCGTGAATGAGTTGTGTCGTCATTAGAGCTTGTGCAGCTCCTCTGGAGCAACTGCAGCGACTGCACCAGCCGGCTACTCTCGAAATGCTCTCGTGGTACTTTGATGGCATAAGTAACGGTGACGTGGCGGTGGCGCCGGTTCAAGTCAGACAAAATTTCTAACCAACATGCACTGCTTCAAGTCCAGCGCCAATTGGTCTGGGCAGCGCTGCATCAAATGAACACACCTAAGCATACATGAGTCTGAAACCAGACCAACACTGCAGACTGCGGTAAAATTGTTTCTATGTTCGATATTCATTTTAACATTTGAACATTAACACTTTTAACATTAATTGGTATGTAACTGCAAAATAGTGGGGGTTCAAAAGCAAAAGTAATTATGATGTTATTCGACAAATGTAATTGTTTTAAGCATCAAAAGTGAAAAAGGCAAAACAGCGATCCCAACACAGCCTGATCTCACAGTGAAATCGGAAAGAGTAGACCGCCTTTTCTTTAGTCAAAATCAGTATACATTGACTGAAATTTCGAAACACTGCCCCCAATGGCCAAAGCGGTAAGTGTTGTAAGGCATATGGGCACGTGTGAGCTACATTTATGTCCAGGAGAGGTCGTCAAAAGCTAGTAGTGAAGCAAGTTGTTTTCAGCTTAACAGGACATAATACAATGAGGAGAAAAGCATATATTTATAGATTCTATCCTCCAACCCAAACCCAAACCTTACCTTAACCATTAGTGGAGTAAAAAAGTAATGTTAGAGGGAAAAGTGAAACCTCCAAAGCATGCTCATCATTGATTATTCAAACATGGCTACTGCCTGGCTTTGAACCCTAGTCTCCCACGCAGCTGATGCTGATGAATAACGCCAGGTGGAAAGGTAAACACACTGCACAATGTCAGTGTGTCAGCATACAGTCGTCGATCTTAGGATACCAAAACTATCGGAAACATCATGCCGACTTCACATGTGATCATGTTGCCCAACAAGTGCAATCCAAGTTAGGGAGTGTCCCAAAAGTGCAAAACGCACACATATCAGTTAAGAGATACATTATTCCATAACTACATTAAAAAGTGGTATGTGTAGTGTTTATGTTGGTAAAAAAAAATTAAGTTAAATTTAGATCATTTTTATTTTTCTTATGAGTTATGTCCCTTTTATAACTATTTAATGTAAACAATGCGTTAATGAAATAAATCTATTTAGCTTTTTTTATACCTAAAGATCTCACATCACCTGCAATGTATTTATAGACACCTGCTACATATCTTACACAGCTTTGATTGTGGAAATATGTTTTTGTGTATTTTTCTGAAATTTATAAAATACTAAAATCCATTTAAATTCTTGTTAATTTCACGTGATGATGTCACGCCATATAATATAATTGCTCAATTTAGATTGTTGTTCAGAAACAAGATAGAAAGCAGAAGGAAAGGAAGACATCTGATAACCCATTAATCTGAGGTTTAATAAACAGTAAGTATAGTTGAGAAAATGCATAAATTTGCAATCCCCTTTTGTCTCATCAATGTTAACACCCCATTTGTAATTTATACAAATATAAGAGATGAAGCATTTTTTATTTAGAACTGCCCATCACAAGGGCATAGCAGCACTCTTTAAAAAGGTGATTTTTGTCCCCTGCACCTTTCCATGCTAAACCCTACCGAGTCCAAATGGTGGATTTGTATACAGTATTCTTTGCTTTTTGTTACTTTGGGCTGATTGAGCAACCATCCAGCCAATCACAGGTGAGTTTCATGAGCCGAAACAACCCTTACATAATAGGCCGTCAGTCAGACAGTCTAATCAACGCAGCTCCATTCATTTCTACAAAGTTGCTTTCAACAATACTCATTTATCCATGTTTTTTTTATCAGCATTGATGTTGAACTAAATTAATAATCTAGAGATGAGGAACACACAAATGAAAGTTATTTATTGGCATTTCGTTCTTGATTGGCTGCATTACATAAAATGCACTGCAGAAAAAAACAAAGGACAATCCTTTTAAGCACACATTGTAAGTGGAGTTTATATCAGCTCATGAGACTGAAACTTATGGTTTTGCATTATGTTTGTGGGGTAATAGTTTGATCGGTTCTTTTTGCTAATTTAATCAGATTACTAGATCTATGTTAAATATGTAAACTATTTTTAATATCAGCTTCTGTTTTTTTACCTCTGTGTTGGTGTGCATTTGACAAACTGTAGGAAAGAAAGATAGATCTGCTGTGTTCTTAGAACACTTAGGCATTTTACTCAAGTGAATAGATATGTAGACAGGCTTTTTACACATGAAAACGTACGGACATTATTGAAACATAATTATTATAAGACTATTAATGTTGTCTTTTAATAAAAGTCATGCCCAGCAGCTCACAAACTGTAGGGAAATTATAGATTTGCTTTGTTCTTATAATGCTTAAAACCTCTACTGAAGTCTCTTTGTAGCTCTGACAAATTTTAAAGGATTAAAATTTCAGTGACTAATTAATTTCGCACAAGACACTCATTTGTCACCACTTTCTGGCATCACCAGAAATGGTCATTGAATCATTGAATGGATCTAAACGAATTATGGTGAATGTAGTCAAAACACTCAAGCCACTTGAATTTAAATCCCACAATGCACAAGCACAGAGTAAAAAAATAAAAATTATGCACATGCACAATTGTCATTATTGTAATTGATTAAATAATTTATTCAGGACCAGCTTGTGCTCAGTCTATTATTGTCATGTGTGAAACGGAAGTGCTCCACAAGATGCCAATTTTGAAATTATTTAGCAATACTTGAATCTTTAAAATACTACAAATAAGTAAATAATATGTATGTATTAATATAATACTTATATCATTGTGAGGAGGAGGAGGGTGGGGCCGGGCCGTGATTACGCACACCCGGCCCCCAATCGGGCTAATCAGCGGAGGAAAGGAATAAGTGCAGCGGGATGCGGCAGTTCGAGAGAGAGAGAGCCACATGCAACTGCCGTGTGTGCGTTTGTGTTTTGTGTCTTTTTGTTTTATTAAATATTACTTTGACTGTTCAGCCGGTTCCTGCCTCCTCCTTTCCCATTTTAACCTTGTTACATTGGTGCCGAAGCCCGGGAAGGATGAGGGGTGCGCTGTCGTGGAGTCTTCGCCACTGCCATCCACCCAAAGGAGCAGCAGCGGCCGTCCGCCGGGGGATGGAGGAGTCGGTGCCGGCCGCCTGGATACAGAGGGACGTCTGTCATACGCGAGGGGAGGAGGGGCTCACTGCCTGCCACCTGGAGCGGTGGAGCCACTACCTGGGGCGGAGGGGCTCCCTACTGGCCGCAAAAATGCGGAGGGCATTCCATCCGCCAGGGGTTGGAGGACTTGCTCCGGTCTGCCCAGGGAGGAGCAGCTGTTGTCCGCCAGAGGGTGGAGGAGTGGTCGAGGACCAGGCGACAGCATGTCTGGGAACTGGCGAACAAGTTTTTTTTCTCTCTCTCCTCTATCTCTCACTGTCGCTCTGCCTTGCCCTTTCCCTCTCCTCTTTTTTTGTTTTTGTTTGTTGCCAATTTAAGTAGATTACTAGATCTGTGTTAAATATGTAAAGCTATTTTTAATATCAGCTCCCGTCTTTAAAATACTACAAATAAGTAAATAATTTGTAGTATTTTCTTGACTGGGTATACTCAATGTACAATCTTATATGAAACCTCCTTTACTTTGTTTGTAATACAAAACTTGTGAGGAGTCAACCATATTGTACTCCAATCAGACTGTTTTTTTAAACAGAAAGTTCCATTTAACTGTAACAGCAAGGATATCTTTTGTTTGAAAAAGGGAACGTAAAAAAAATTATTACACCCATAACTTTAAAAAAAAATGATTCTAAAAAACGATTATTGTCATACCCTAAAAGTCTCAAAATTTCCCTGGGAATTGCATACAATACCCTTAAGTACTGGCTAGGTTAAACTGGAAAGTTATACATATTGATAAATTCGGTATAACTATATAAGATACTCTCATTTTTAATCAACTGCTTAACCCAAATAATTCCCTTTTTAAACCAGTTATCATAAAAAAGTGTTTGGTTTCTAACCCTTATTCCAAATTGTGCATTTATGGTGCGAGAAATTATGATTGTACATTAGCGTCCAAAAAAGTAAAACCTATTTATGGAAACTTGCAAGTTTTATGGGAATCTTATTAATATCAAAATCACATTTCAATAAAAACTCTATACCACCTACTTTTTTAAATATAAGTTTTGATACTATATACCATATACTTTGTTTATTTTTAACATAATTTTGCAACCATTTTACTTTAAGTACCATATTGGAAGTCTTAAAATCTAAAACATTCAATCCTCCTTCACTTTTTGTCCTACATATTATCTCTTTTTTAATATAATGTGGTTTGTTCTTCCAGATAAATTTAAAAAGCTTGGAGTCTATCAGCTTAATGAGTGTAGGTGGAACATCCAGCACTTGTGCAGTATAAACCAATCTATATAAGCCTTCAGCTTTAACTAACAACACACGGCCATTTAGGGAGATGTCTCGCAACAGCCAAGAATTCAGTTTTTTTTTCAAAGGATCGAATGACAGGAGAAAAGTTCAGCTCAGGTCTAATTTCCTTGTTTTTAGATATCTTGATACCAAGATAGCCTATTTAACAACTTCTTCCACAGGAATATTATATATTTCTGTGACATTACAAGATCCTAAAGCCATTAGTTTGCCTTTGTTAATATTCAAAGTGAGGCCAGATACCGATGAAAAATATTTCAAACAATTAATTGCTTTCTTAACTTCTGTATGGTCTCTTAAAAACAGGGTTGTGTCATCAGCTAACTGTGTACACTTAATTTCTTTATCCTGTATCAGAATACCAGGAAACACATTTTTTTTTTTAATGTAAATGGTCATTACTTCTGACACCAGCAAAAATAGTAATGGACTAATTGGTCACCCCTGTCGAATTCCTCTTTTAATATCGAATCTATGAGAAGTTTCATAAGCCAATTTTACAGAGCTGTTCATTTTATTATACAGGGTTTTAATTACTTTTTGAAAATAGTCCCCAAATCGGAAAAACTCAAAGGTCTTAAAAATGAAGTCATGTTCAATAAGGCCTTGTAAAAATCGATAAACATGTTAAAACTATTTTCATTAATAACTTCACTATAATCTATAAGATCTAAAATAAGCCGAATGTTATTGCAAATGTATCTTCCTTTTATAACCCCTGACTGTGACTCATCAATAACAGAATCTAATCCTGTTTTCAGACTTTCTGCAAGTATGGATACAATAATTTTACCGTCATTGTTAATTAAAGTGATAGGTCGCCAATTATCTAATAATAATGGATCTTTGTTTTGGAATTAAAGTTATTAGGCCTTGAGTCATTGAGGGTGACAAAACACCCTGATCAATGGACTCTTTAAATACCATTAAAAAGAATTCAGCCAGATCTTCTAGAAATATATATTTATATATATATATATATATATATATATATATATATATATATATATATATATAAATCAGCAGTTAGGCCATCATTACCAGGAGGCTTGTTTAATTTTAGTTTTTTAATAGCTGTTTTAACTTCTAAAATGGATATTTCCTTATCACAAATGGCTTTAAACTCTTCATCGATGTTATTAATATTATGTTTTAAGAGCTTCAAAAAATCATCTATTTTATTTACAGAGCATTCCTTGCTCGAATAAAGTTCACCATAAAAATTTGCAACATATTTTGAAATTATTGAGAAAGTGACTCAAACTGCTAACCTGAGTTCCTGGTTGCGTTCGATTTCATTTTTAGCCCCTTCCCTCACTAACTACCCTCCGTCTCATGGACTCGGATGTACGTCACTGCTTACCTTGCGCGAGTGTCCACTACTGGCGGAAGACGTGCAATGGGTTTAACTGGAACACTCTAAACCCTTGATCACTTGGAGCATGTTGAAAGCTGATGTCAACTTGTGGAATTATTTAGTGATTTTTGCACCTGAGAAAACAATGTTTTCAGAGATTGAAATCAGAGGCTTATGTATAAATCTTGTTTTTTTTTTTTTTTGTAAGAAAGGATTAATCAAGATTTACACAAATGAAAATGTTAACATAACAATGAACACATAGGCTATAACTATGTGATTAACAGTTTAAAGTAGCTACAAGCATTATGGTGTTAAATCTTAATATAACTTTTCTAAACTGCTTAACTGACCTAACTTCACTTCCATCATACATTAGAATTGTGTGGGGGTGGGGTTTATGAAGTGCAATCTGCTGTCACGTTACAATCGAGATGTATTGTGGGATATGGAGCTGCCTGAAGCATTTGTCAGAGTGTGCTTTTTTATTTTTTATTGCAACAACAATACCAATTCACAACATACAGACACAGTGCATTACATAGCAGTACCCCTCTTTTCATGAATCATAATTGTATTTTCTTTATGACAGTCTTAAGAATATCATATGTTTTAGATGCCTTGGTATTCAGGAGTTTAGAAATATTCTCAAATGAGGCAAAAAGGGACTTCACATCAGCAGAAAACATTCTGAAATTAGGTTTGGAATGTATTACTCTGGCTTTGTGGAGATGAAATTTACCCAGAAGACAAAGCAACATTAAAGTGTAATTAAAATCAACATAATTTGAATAAATGTCTGAAAGGAAAATCATAGTTTCTGTAATCTGTACCAATTTGTTAAAACACAGAAATAATAATATAGAAACCTCAGTCCAAATGGATTTAGAGTAGGACCAATGATAATACAAATGTAAAACTGTTTCTTCTTCAGTATTACAAAATTCTCAAAGTATCTGCTTAAACGCATACTACAAGGGTAATAACTATGAGCAATTTTGAAATGAAGTTCTCTTATATTACTTGGGATAATAAGTTTGTGAGGAGAAATCCATAATTACTCATATTGGGTAAAGAACACTCCATTTAGAGCTCACTCTAGATGAGCTTGTGTAACTTGAGAGAAGAGCATTTCTGACAGAAAGACTGTAACATTTCTTGTCTAGAATAATAACACCATTAATAGAGGTTATGGGAATGTGATTAGACAAGATGCCATAGATTAAGTGTGCTCTAAGCAAAGATTTTAAACTAGATGGGACACTTTTAACAACTATATTAAAGTCTTTTCACATCGCTCCCTCGGTCAAAATAGAGGGGTTGAGGGTTTGTCAACAGAGACTACCCTCGCTCACCAAACCAAGTGGAACGGACTTCCAAAATGGCGGAGGGGATTCCCCCGATGCCAAGCGCTTAGGGGAGTTAGCGAGTAGAATGTTAAAATTTAGTTAAGTGGAACGAAGCCCTTGAGTTCACACCGTCAGTTCTTTTCGGGTGATTCATGAAAAATACCCGGTTCAAAAGAGTCATTTGGTCACGACTCTCTCGCGCTGGGTTTGTTGTTGCGTGCGGTGAAGTGAGCTCTTCAGAAACAGAACGGGTAAAAAGTGGTTGTGCGCAGTCAAGATGTATTCAGTAACTCACAAGATGATATCTGACGAAACCGCATAAGAACGCACACAACCCACTGTCGCCTATGCCATTTTAGTCGCAGTCTGGAGCCCTGTTTAGTGATAGCTTGTCATAAATTTCCGATATGGCTTAATAATTGTGAACTGCTCCGCAACAGCTGAAAACACTCACAAGCCCCCCCGTGCTTGGAGGAAATACAACAGTGCCACGTTTTCACTTAGAAGGACGCAGCACATACATTTATTTAATTAAATCATATTCTTTTGAAGTTTGATAATCACATTAGGTCATATCACGATTCCTGTCTTTCTGCCCCCAAATTTAAGACCGCTTTAAATAAAAATTAAGACATTTGTTGTATCATTTAAGATATTTAAGACTTTTTATGACTTTTCAAGGATCCGCGGGAACCCTGTTCTCACAGTTCATTCCAAAATTATTTGTTTAGTGTAAAACATGTTGAAGATTAGCAGACAGGCGCTCAATTCATTAAGTGGTGAGTTGTTTCCTCACAAAAGCAGTTTATTCAGCACACTGAAGCATATCCTCCATAGACATCCATTAAAAAATCTGCCTTTTGTCTGCTCGCCAGTGTACCGCCCATAGGATGTCAAGGGGACCGCCATGTTATTCATTTAGTTGCTGCAGAGTGACACCAGATGCCATTTTAAAGGATGGGCAGAGTGAACACTTTGATAAAAGTTGTATTTTATTTTCAATGCATATTGTTGTTTTTTTCTGGTAAGTTCATAGCTTTCTTTCGGTTTAACCAGAGAATCCCAAATTCAGTGATCAGAGCAGTGGCAAACAGCAATTTTTTCTCTGGAGCTGGATGAAAATTTTCAAATAAATGTCTCCATCTTGTGGTGGCCCTCATAAGTGATTTTACAAATAATTGGGAACTCCTCTCATTAAAGAATACATTTTCTTACAAAACAAACAAACAAACAAACAAACAAAAAAGTTAAAAGAAAAAGCTTAATCAAATGTATAAGTGCATACAGCTCTTACATAAGTATTATGAAAGTAGTTTTTTACATGCAATTCCACTTGGCACTCAATATCTTTATGTTTACATTCAACTTTTAAAGTATTTTTTATTTTATTTTTTATGTTTCAATGTCCTATGATCATAGGTAAAAAAAAAATAATAATAATAAAAAATAATAAAAAAAAAAAAAACAGATTCACATGTAATCTTCATTCTTGCTCAAACACATCCATTAACTTTTGCTTTCAAAGTCTAAATCTTATTTTTGTAACCAAACACATGGTCATGCTTTTAATGAAGATAATTAAAATGCAACTTGCATAACGCTTAGTTAATGTCTGTTAAACCCTCTTTTACTTGTTTTGTATAGATTTAAAGTGGTTTTATTACTCATATAACTTTGAACAGTACTAAAATATCTCTTCTGTCAGAAAAGTAATTTGTTTAATTTAATTCCATTTTTAAGATAGTTCAATTATAAAAAAAATTAAAAAAAATGTAATTTTGTATTACTTTTGCTTAAAGGAATAGTTCACCCTAAATGAAAATTCTCTCATAATTTTCTCAAACTCCTTTCATCCCAAATATGACTTTTTCTTCTGCTGAACACAAAGATTTTTAAAAGAATATTTCAGCCTATAGGTCCTTACAATGCAAATGGATGGGTACAACAATTTTGTAAAGCACATAAAGGCAGCATAAAAGTAATCCAAACGACTCCATCGGTTAAATCCATGTCTTCTGAAGTGATGTGATAGGTGTGGGTGAGAAATCAATATTTAATTCCTTTTGTACTTTAAATTCTCTTCCCTGTCCAGTAGGTGGTGATATGCACAAAGAATGGGGATCGCCAAAGACAAAAGAAGAACGTGAAAGTTAAGATTGATAGTAAAAAAGGACTTTAATATTGATCTGTTTCTCACCCACACTTATCTCATTGCTTCAGAAGATATGGATTTAACCACTGGAGTCTTTGGATTACTTTTATACTGTCTTTATGTGCTTTTGGAGCTTCACAATGTTGGTCACCATTCACTTGCACTGTGATGACCAACAGAGCTGAAATATTTTCTAAAAATCTTAATTTGTGTTCCACAGAAGAAAGAAAGTCACACACGTCTGGGATGGCGTGAGGGTGAGTAAATGATGAGAGAATTTTAATTTTTGGGTGAACTATCCCTTTAAGAAAAAAAAAAGAGTTTTAGAGAGTCTTGTTAAATTTATATATGTGATTTATATAAATTTTGTATGAAAAATATTACATTTATTTATATAATTATTTTTATGGAGAATTTGAAGAATTGTATTGTACTTTACTACAAGAATGAAGGTCTGGCTTCTTGACTACTTCACTACATATCCCATGGTGCACTGGTTTGTTGTTACGTGACAGAAGTAACTTTCAAGGCACGCAAGTGCAGCAGCGTCTCTTGATGGGGGCGGTTTGGCGTCAGTCTTTCCCGTCTGGAGTCTGACGCACTACGCCAGCCAATAAGCTCATGTAGCACTTCAGCACCCGAGCCCGCTGTGGAAGCAGGATTTCTTCAAATAAAAATGGCAGATGGCTCCGCTGCCCCTTCCACGCTTCACTCAACGGCTCGTAACGGCTCCGGTATGAGCTCGGGGACGTGCGCCGGTGGGCACGTCGCGACCACGGTCACCTCCGGGTCTCGGCTGGTCCGCATCGTCAAGTCGGACTCAGGCTACGGCTTCAACGTCCGCGGGCAAGTAAGCGAAGGAGGGCAGTTAAGGAGCATTAACGGCGAACTTTACGCCCCGCTGCAGCACGTTAGCGCCGTGTTACCGGGCGGCGCAGCAGACCGAGCAGGAATCTCAAAGGGTGACCGTATTCTTGAAGTGTAAGTTTATATGTAAGATTAACTAAAGACTTCCTCATCAGGACGCGCATTTGGAGCGCGAGCCGTTTATCCGTTAGACAGCTGTCTACCTTCACCATCAGCCCTTATTTAACAACAATGGCTGAATTTGGTTTTGAACACTCAAGGCGACTGTATATTTCAGTCACTTTCTGAAGCGACAAATGACGCTGTAATCCAGTGCAGGTGCTAACGTGGCTAATAAATGGGTTGAGTAGCTGAAAGTTGTCACTGCCATGTCACTGCAGCACTGCACATCATTTCTTCACTGAAGAAATGTACAGTATATTCTAAATTCCTAATTTATAAATGCAATAGGGCATTCTCAAAAATATATTTGTCCAGGAATGCTGAAAGCTTTGGGGTTACAGTTAATGTGAAGACTTTTATAATCTGAGCACATCCCAGTGTGTCACCCAAACATTAACTTGTATCAGTCATCTCATCTCCTACTATAATCTTCATTACGAAGTTTTAGAAGATACCTCTATTTATTGGCACCTTTTTAGGCTGATTTCAAGGGCACATATTTGCAGTTTGAATAGACATTGCTTGTTTTCTTAAATGCCGCCTGCAGTCTCAGCCTCCCTGGTCTTAACACCAAAATATCAATTCACACACAGTGTCTCTGACTGTCATATGCATTGGTGTATCTCTCTGCATGAATGGCTGCTTCATTTCCACCAGATAAAGAAGGTTTGTGTTTGGACATGTGTACCTTCATTGCAGATTCAGGTCACATACAGCACCATGAACAGACAAGCTCTCTCATTCCTTCTCATCTTGTTGTAGCTGACTGTGCACTGTTCTGTCTAATACCAGGTCAAAATCTAAATACACCACAATGGACGTTTGTGCAAACAATAGATTTTATTTTCACACAACGCCTCAGTATTTGGCATATCCAACTTATAACCATTGTGATCTCAAACATTTGCTGCACGGTTATGTAACCATTGACTTGTCTGAATTGCATTTGCAGTATGTCTGTTATAGAGGAAGGTTTGTGTTTATTCGATTCCTCTTGTAAATTATTTCGTGATTTATTGCTTGTTGACATTAATGTGTCTTGGATCAGCACTGGCACTGTTCCAGTTGCATGTTAATATTCACAGGGCACCTCATTGATGCTGGCATAGGTTGCCATGGTTACAAGTGGTTTCCGTGGCATTGAAGGAGACAGGGCTCAGCATCAGCAGCAGTCTGTAAACCCAGAACAGAGAGGGGGAGAGTGCACAGACATCTTTCATAAACACTCCAACCCTGTCTGTGTTTTAGACATTGTTAGTGGAACCTTTTATACTATACCTAAAAATGTTCCCATGTGCAAACATTGGGGTCAGCTGAAAGGAAAAAAATCCTCTGACTCATGCATAGTTAAAAAAGACCTGCAAAGTTTTGCAGAACATATTTAAACAACCTAAGGAATGTGTATGATGTCTCACTCACTCACTCTCACTCAATCGTTCAATTTCAATTTAATTTAAAGTACTTTACTGGCATAATTTTGTTACCAAAGCATTAATACACAAAACAAAAACGACAAGAAAATAATTATAAATAATAATATAACAGTACAAATTAAAGAATTAAAATAAGAAGTACATCTAGTAATGAATTAAAAAACTAAATAACAATATACACTATACAATAAAAAAAATAAACATTAAACAGGACCATATGAACTATATACACAGATCAGCCACAACATTAAAAACCACCTGCCTAATATTGTGTAGGTCCCCCTCGTGCCGCCAAAACAGAATCCGAATCTCAGAATAGCATTCTAAGATGCGATTCTTCTCACCACAATTGTACAGAGTGGTTATCTAAGTTACCATAGACTTTGTCAGTTCGAACCAGTCTGGTCATTCTCTGTTGCCCTCTCTCATTTCTGTCCACAGAACTGCTGCTTACTGGATGTTTTTGGCACCATTCTGAGTAAACTCTAGAGACTGTTGTGCATGAAAATCCCAGGAGATCAGCAGTTACAGAAATACTCATATCAGCCAGTCTGGCACCAACAATCATCTGTGTGATTATTTAATCAGGCATTCGTGTGGCAGCAGTGCATAAAATCATTCAGATACGGGTCAGGAGCTTCAGTTAATGTTCACATCAACCATCAGAACGGGGGAAGAAATGTGATCTCAGTGATTTGGACCATGTCATGATTGTTGATGCCAGACGGGCTGGTTTGAGTGTTTCTGTAACTGCTGATCTCCTGGGATTTTCATGCACAACAGTCTCTAGAATTTACTCAGAATGGTGCCAAAAACAAAAAACATCCAGTGAGTGGCTGTCCTGTGGACAGCCTTGTTGATGAGAGGTCAACAGAGAATGGCCAGACTGGTTCGAACTAACAAAGTCTATGGTAACTCAGATAACCGCTCTGTACAATTGTGGTGAGAAGAAGAGCATTTCAGAATGCTAGTTGGCACTGTTTTGGTGGCATGAGGGGGATCTACACAATATTAGGCAGGTGGTTTTAATGTTCTGGCTGATCGGTGTGTATATAACATGGCCGGAAGACTCGCGTCAATTGGAGTGTCAAAAAAAAGAGAGACTGTGTGAGGAAAAGATTCTGTGGGCATTTTTCTCCATTGAACAGCTGTATTTATCAATGGCATAACATGTGCCACTCTGTTATATGCTGTAAATGAGGAAGAGATGGAGCATTTAGTTGATTCAACTTTTCTTTGAGTGGTGCTGTTGTAAGTGCATGTGTTGGATTTGCTGACTGAGAGTGTCTCTGAGTGTTTCTTTGAGGAGGAGCCTATGTCAATGTACTGCTGATTGCTGCCAAGTGACTCTTAAGTAATTTTTTTCCAATGATCTTGCTGCCTTGTGTGTATTTGCTGGAGGCTCTTCAGCTCTGCTTTGGAAAACGGATTTATTCGGGTACATTAAGGTCCTGTTTCCTACCTGGAATGATCTCAGTCTGATATCCGCATGCATTACAGTCAGAATGACACCTTGCTGTTTGTCTTGGAGAAGAGGTCAGACTTTGAGTAAGATTCTATTGTAATAAAACTTCAACTTTAGCTCCTGAACATCCACCTATGCAGTAGCTAGACTTAGTAGATATTTGATACCTAATCTGATAATATTCCTGGAAATATTATAGCATTATTTATTTGACGTCACATTGGTTTGAGGTATTAGCTATGAATGTAAGCTTAATCCTGTAAAAAGATGCTTTCTCTTTTTCTTATCTCTTATGTTCTTTCTGTCTACAGGAATGGGGTAAATGTAGAGGGGGCCACTCATAAGCAGGTGGTAGATCTCATCCGAGCAGGCGAAAAAGAGCTGGTCTTGGCTGTCCTGTCAGTTCCACAACCAGAGATGGACAGCCTTGATCCTGGGGACGACGGCTCATCCCAGTCTTGCTATGACTACAGCGACAAGCAGGCTGTGCCCATCTCTGTGCCCACATACAAACACGTGGAGCAGAACGGGGAGAAGTTTGTAGTGAGTAATTAACCTGCTGTGTCTGCTTACACCCAAGTTTTATCAGATTTTTTCCTATATAATAAAGCAAAACCATGATTATTTTTTTAAATGGGATTTTATATTTTGTGTCCAGGTCTACAATGTGTACATGGCAGGCAGGCAGTTGTGCTCCAAGCGTTATCGGGAGTTTACCATCTTGCATCAGAATCTGAAGAGGGAATTTGCAAACTTTGCTTTTCCCAAGCTGCCAGGAAAATGGCCTTTCTCCCTGTCCGAGCAACAGCTAGACGCTCGCAGGCGAGGGCTGGAAGAATACTTGGAGAAAGGTAAGAGAAGACACCACAGGATGGGAACATGAGATTTAAATCTAGAAACTAACTATTAGCAGGTGTAAACAACATTCCTATCTCTCTTTCTCTGTTTCTCTTTCTCTCTGTTTCTCTTTTTGCCCCTCTTCATCTCACCAGTATGTTCTGTTCGGGTAATTGGGGAAAGCGACATCATGCAGGAGTTTTTGTCAGAGTCAGATGAGGTAAGACTGTATATGTTTAACATGGAAATATCATAGGGATTTAAAAATGGAAATCTCTTTAGTAAATATATATTTGTTTTCCTCTGTTATAAAAAATACCTAATGAACTAGATATTGCTCTTGTGTAGCAATAGTGAAGCATTAGTGAAGTCAAATAAATAAATATTTCTTTTGATTGAATTCTTTTCAGTAAGTTGTTCAAAACAGTTTACAAATTGGTCTGGCTGATTCTGGTCTGAATGACTTTTTAGAATATGTATGCAATGATCACAAATGACAGGAAAGGTCATGGAAAAGTTATGGTCATTGGGCAAAAAGGATGGGAACCCTGGCGTAATCTGAATGAAGAGCATATACTGTTTCACATGTAAAAGACCTATTCTAACAGGTAAACTGTGACCTTCCTACTGAGGACTGTCCAAAGGTTGCCCATATGGTTGCCATAGGGTATTTTTGTATACATCATCAGGAACATCTGTCTACAAAAATCAAAATGTGCTATTTCACATTATAAAGCGCAACAGTGACCACCCACTTTTTCAGCCGTCTGGGTTCGGGAAGTATTTTCCCCTATTAATTTCTTCCATTGACTTTTAATAAAATTCTTCATAAAAGAGTTGTGAGCCATGAACCAAACCAACCAGCTCCGAGGTGAATCACAACATCACAAACTTTGTTTTGAGGCAAAAAAGTATTTGAAAATCAGACATAAAGACAAAGGTACAAGGCTGTTTACCATCTTTACTGAGGGCACGGGCTACAATGCCATGTAGCTTTGCGAATGATGTCATTTAATAAAAAACAATGGGAATATATAAAACTATTGATTTGAGGTTGTTGATTATAAGTATAGAAACAATATATTTTAAGTTTATTGCAAAACATTCCCATATGTACAAATATATAAGTAGTTTAAATGTGAAGGGAGACCGACTCGATTACGTCATTCACAGTGCGTCATGGAAGTGCGTGGTCGCTTCGAGACAAGTTTCGTGGGTTTAGTTGGATGCAGTGCTCTGATTGGTGAATCTTTCTCTGCTGTACCATGGGTAATGTAGTTGTTTATCATGAATTCTGCTATCGAACACGATTTTAAAAAAATGAAGTTGAGATAATGCAGACGGATGGCTTCAATGGAAGCATACCATCAATGAACAACCTCGTAGCTCACGGTAGGTCTGTCTTTAAAGGTTTATAAGTTATCTTTGAAAATCAAATCATCTTTGGGATACAGGAATGGGATTTTTACTTCCGGAACCAGACTGTTGCACTCTATAGCCATCAAGTCTAACAGAGGGAGTCATACATTGTTGTTTTTTAGGCTTTCAGGGGACACATCGACCTGCATAGCCGTATGTCACAGCAGTTTCGGCACAGTAGCATTAGGCAGCAGTCTCAGGATGGAGGCTTAAGGCTGAAGTATACCTTGGCTCTGCGCATGACCCAAATTTCTTCATAAACGCAGTCTGCGTGGTTTGTCAGCATACAGCCTAGTTTTTGTAGCCTTGCGTATCTGTACACTTCTGTGTGCATCATCTGCACATGCAGATTTAGCACTGGTATGGTACTAAAGAGTTTCACAGAGCAGTTATAGTGCACTTGTGTCAAACGTGCCCACGCAGACTCAAGGTCAAAAGAATATACTTAAAAGGGCCAGAGTGCTCAAGACATAACAGCACACGGAAAAATGATGTATACCGTAGACTTTAGGGCTATAATGAAGTTATCATTTAAGTCATCAACATTTTGAGTTTTGCAGTATTACCTCGTCATGACTTGTTTTTTCGTGTGGAGATTTTGTTATTGGATTACTGTCTAAAACATTCAACTAAAATATTGCTTGATTTGTTTATGACCATCCACCCTTTTCTTTGTGTCTTTTAACTTGTTCCAGTACTATTTGGGATCCTCTGAGGTAGGCCTGTCGCATTGTTAAATAATTGTCTGATCGCGGATATTTGACCTAAGCACGGTTATTTGAGAGAACTGCGATTAATGTACACTTTAAATTCCAATAACAGTTTACTGTCCAAATAGAAGAAAGAATGGCGCATTTGTGTGTCTCATTCAGTTGAACTCTCTGAGCCGCACCATGCAATGCACTGAGTGCAGCAACTGAAGAGCGTGTGAAGATTAACTGCTTCTGAACCGGACTTGAAGCACTCTGATGCACGCGCCGTCTGTGAAGGTTCACGCCAAACTCCCACGAAAATATTAGGATTTTAGTGAACGCAAAGCACTCTGGTTTCACTTTAATACAATGATTGTGTAATGGCTGATGGTATTTGTCGCTGTGAGTTCATTCGCAGTATTAAAAACATGCAAAGCCACAGAGGAGCCCTATGTCAAGCCCGCTTTATTGCTAAGGAGATGATAGAATGCAGAAACACAGAATCTCAAAGTTCTGTCTTTATGTGAAATAAGGGCTCGTAGGTTTAAATGAAGAGCCTTAAAATAACTTGTGAAAGTGAAAAATTTCTTCTATTGCATACTATAATAATATAATATACGTTATATAATATAATAGCTATTCAGGTTGGCTGGGTTCCAACAACAACAGTGTAAATCCAAAATGGACCAAGATTAAGTAGACCAAAAAGAGAGACAGATATTTTAAATATTTTGAAATATTTTGATATTTTAAATAATATTTTTAATGTCATAGGTTTTTGAAGCCTTAAAGGAAATCATGTAAAAGTTAAATATGAATAAATGACTTCTTAAGGTTTATTACACACACATACACTCAGAGGGTAGGTGTACACAAGCAAAAAAAATTAAGCCATGAAATTTTGGAAAGGTTGAAAATACCACAATTAAGTTGTAAATGAAAAACTATATCTATATTAATAAAATATTGTTCTGGGGATTCAAATTGGTACATGTGCTTACAAACAACTCAAAATGAGCATGAATTAATGGACTTAATGAACTGCCTTGAAATTGTGGCTTTTTAGATGTACTTTAAATTTTTCCAATCTGGTTGGTTTCAGCAGACTATGTAAAAAAAAAAAAAAAAAGTCAATGGATACTGAAAAAAGTATTTGGGTACTTTGCGGCTGTCAAAACTTAGCGGAACACGTCCACAGTTAATGTGATGTTTTACATCTCTGGTTATTTTTGGCAAAGTACCTGCATGAACTTGAGGGGAACTGATTTCGGATATCCACTAAAATGACCTTGAGACCAGTCGTTATAAACCTAATCAGCTCCGAAAAATGTCTAGCATAATTTATCTGCAGCCTTTGCAAGGATTTCATGAATTTGTTTTCATCCAGTCAGAAAATGCAGCTTTGCAGTTTTTGAAAATGTGTCAGCCATATTGCTCTTTTGTACTCATTTGCAGGTTTTATTGCTAGGCTGTGATTGCAGAGGTTGTACCTTGTGAAGGTGCTTCTCAGACACACAGTGGATAAACACCCTGCTGCACTGTTCTGTTTATCTGGACCAAAGTTTTAGGTCTCTGTCTCTCTCTCATTTCTCCTAGAACTATAATGGTGTTTCAGATGTGGAACTGAGGATAGCCATGCCAGACAAAACTACAGTTATGGTCCGGGTGCGGAAGAATTGCACAACAGACCAGGTCTACCAGGTACTGCATTTAACCCATGTAAGACTTTGTATTAAGTATATCAGTACCCATGGCACTGTGGTTCAACAGATCCAGTAAGCATAACAGACTGTGGAGATTATTCTTTATCAAAGCTTTTTATAGTATTTACAGTGAGGAAAGGGCTTTTGCATTTCAGATTAACTATTACACTTTCTACTGGCATAATACTCTCTGAGGACCAAATTGTGTAATGAACAAGTTTTAATTTACAAATCTCTCTTTCTCTCTCTCAGGCTGTAGTAACAAAGATTGGGATGGATGGCATTACTGCTAGTTATTTTGCTCTATTTGAAGTCATTAACCACTCCTTTGGTAAGATTTTACTTCAGTATGACACTTTTTTTTTTTTTTTTTTTTTTTTTTTTTAATGTCTGCGCTAAATAGTAATGAAGGGTGTAACATTCCAAACTTCTCTTGGTTCTATTTGTATCACAGTTCTATCGTCACGGTTTTGATTTTGTTCAATAAATACTTAAGTTTGAGGCCACTACCAATAACTGATATTAAAACATAGCCAGTGTATCTTTTTCAGGGCTCAACAAAAGGCTAATCAGTTAGTTAAATTTTATATATACAGTACTGTGCAAAAGTTTTAGGCACTTGTGAAAAATGTTGCATAGTGAGGATGTCTTCAAAAATAATGCCATAAATAGTTTTCATTGACCAATTAACATACAAATTCCAAAAGTCCAATAAACAATAAAAAAGCTAAATCAATATTTGGTGTGGTCACCTTTGACTTTAAAACAGCCCCAATTCTCCTAGGGACACCTGGACACAGTGTTTCTTGGTTGTTGGCAGATAGGATGTACCAAGCTTCTTGGAGAATTCGCCACAGTTCTTCAATCTGTTTAGGCTGTCTCAATTGCTTCTGTCTCTTCATGCAGTCCCAGACTTGCTCAGTGTTCAGTGGGGGGGCTCTGTGGGGCCAATGCCATCTCTTGCAGAGCGCCCTGTTCTTCTAATCTTTTCTATTTGCAAAAGTAATGTTTGGGAGTCTAAAATGTATTTTTCCTATTGACACACTAAAGCTGAAACTATAAATAACCATCTTAAGACAAATGTTTTTGTGTAACATCTTAAGTGCCTAAAACTTTTGCACAGTACTGTATATTTCTAGTTTTCATTTAAATGTTTTTTATTTTTTATTTTTTTTTTTTTACCAAAAATAATACTGGTTTTTAAATGTAAAAATGTTTTACAGCTAAAATGTTACTTCTTGACAGCTATCATAATAAATAGTGGTCGACTGATATATCGCAGATGGCGATTTGTTTCTTGAGGGTGCCGAGAATCACCTGCTTGTATTGCATGAGAAGTGTCTGAGACATGTAAATGACCAGTCATGGTTTGTTTTGTTGTTACGTGCCATCATGTTACTACAATAATAGACCAGTGTGCAGCACAGTCAAGTGCTCGCCTGTTTCATTCTCCCTCTCTCTCATCAACAATTTCCTGTAACTTTTAGCTGTCTTGTCTAATGAGAAAAAGGCAAATATCAATAAAACTTCTATTATATACCGTTTGCAAATATGCAGATATCTCGTTTAAACGGATGTAATTCACAAACCTCAGGAAAATCCAGCATTTTATTCCCGTTAAGCGCTCATCTAATATCTTCCTCTGAAGTGCGTATTCCATCAGAAAGAATCAAAAACTTCAGGATCAGGAACAAAAGTTCCTCTGATTTACAAATAATGACGGTCACTCCGTGTTACTCCAAGCAGGCGATCCAGGCCATTTAAACTGTCAGGAGATTGCTGCTGCTCGTGCTGCATCCGCACAAGCGCGTGAGAGCAACTTCAAGGCTGCATCCGAAACCAGGAAACTGCTGCCTCCGGAGGCTTCATACGGAGGTAGGATAAAAATAAGGTGCTTTTCAAACTGTTCGGAGACCAGTTTCCATAAGTTAAGCCATTAACTGATTAGGCAGCAAGGTAACAAGTCAGCTGCCTACATTTACGGATGCAGCCCAAAGTAAAAGCGCGTCACGTGCTACATGTAAATGTCTTATTCGATATGCACTCTTTGTAAAATTGGTTTGAGTCTGTATTTTTGGAGTAAATGTGATTCCTAATGTGGATATGCCATCCATGGTTGCTGGACTACTGTGTGTGTACTGTTATTTCCTTCTTCCTACTATATTAACAATTTCTTAATGTGCAAATAAATTACAAAATGTTGATGACTAAACAGAAATCTGAAGAAACTATCTACCATTTAAAATACTATATTATTTTTTTTAGTTTTGTGTGAAATTGAGTAAATATAGTGCTAACTAAGTTTTTTTTTAATTTTTTTATGTTTATGTACTATATTAAATTGTGTGATATATCGGCATTGTATCGGCCACCCTGCTCTCTGGATATCGGCATCGGCCATTAAAAAACCCATATCAGTCGACCACTACTATTAAACACACTTTTACAGGAAAATGAGTACATATGGTGTATGACATTACTGATCATCACTCCCGGGTACGGCACGAGACCCATCTTCTTGGTGGTAGCTCGTGAAAGGAACAGTGGCATGCTCCTTCCCTCTGTAGTGCTAGGGTCTTCTCCTTGGGCAAGAGAGAACAACTTGAGACCCCTCATGATGGTTACAACTTTCTTGATTATACCTTTTGCACACGCCTTCTCCATCTAGATGTGCTACTACCATCCTTCATCTCTCTGTAAGGATCCAGAGTAAAATAGATCCTCAGTACCCCAATGCTGTTCGCAAGGAGCGATAAAAAGGGGCGACTTGTTTGCCGTAAGTTGCAACCCGTGTCGGTGGAGGAAGAGATCCTGGTGCCTGAGAAATACGGTTTGCTGCGGCTGCCACTATTTCAGCACTGTACTTTGGCTCATATTTCACCTAGACGGGAGGTTGGAATGGCTCACTCCATCTCCAAAAGGAAAGATCAGGGGAAATATTCCTATTTTTCCTACGTGAGAATGGAAAATATTTTTATCCAATGGAACTGTCGTGGACTCGGGACAAATTTTGCAGAGTTGCAACACCTAGCTACAGTTCTCAACCCCCTTGATTTTTGTCTTCAGGAAACAAAACTACCACCAGATTTAAAAATGTTACAATTTTAAATAGTTTTGGTCCTACTAATAGACAATACAGCCATCTTAATCAGCAACAATGTGATTCATAGTCGCATCAATGTGAACAGTAATTTACAGGTAACAGCAGTGCGTTTAACCCTGCAGAGAACCGTTACAATATGTTCCATATGCATTCCTCCTAATCTTACTGTATCACACAAGGACCTGGATGGCCTAGTAGCCCAACTCACTTCTCCATATATACTCATGGGAGACTTTAATAGTCACAACACTCTATGGGGAAATCCCCATTGTGACACCAAGGGGAAGAGGATAGAAGAATTCCTAGACAATCAGGCCTTATGTCTTCTAAATGATGGATCCAGCACTTACCTACACTCAGGGCACGGAACATACTTGGCAATTGACCTAACAATTTGCGAACCCGAATTATTTTTGGACCTTTCATGGAAAGTATGGCAGGACCTATGTGGTAGTGACCACTTTCCATTAATACTAACCCTAAAAGGAAAAGAAGAAGCTCTAAGAATACCAAGATGGCAGTTTAAAAAAGTAAACTGGTATCATTTTCAAATGCTTTGCTATGAAAGGTTTGATGAAGTCTCTGAAGATGATCCAGATGCTGTTAAACAGTTCACCAGCACACTCATCTCCATAGCAAATGAGACCATTCCAAAAACATCATTAAATGCAAAATGCAAACGGATGCCATGGTTTGATGATAAATGCAAGACCGCTATAAAAGAACGGAAGCGGAAAGATTATTCTTCAGAAGGCCAACAAATGAAAGTCTTGTTAAGGTTAAAATAAGTAGGGCACAAGCTCGAAGAATAATAAATGAAGCTAAAAGGAAAAGTTGGAGACAATTTGTATTTGGTCTGACATCAAGTACCTCAACAAGAAAGGTCTGGAATCTGATTCAAAGGATGAAGGGCAGGAATGATGTAGCTCAAATTCAGCACATCAAATATCAAGACTCTAACTTCAAAACAAGAGATTGCAAATACCTTAGCAGTAAATTTGGAAAAGAACTCCTCCATTGAGAATTGCCTTGATGCCTTCCAAGTTTTTCGAGCACAGGATGAAAAGAAAGGTATCAATTTTTCATCTAATAATAAGGAACCCTATAATCAACTGTTCACAATGGAAGAATTGACACGAGCTATAAACAGAGCACATGATGAGGTAGTTGGACCAGATGATGTACACTATCAGTTTTTACAAAATTTGCCTCACATTATCCTGTCTCTACTTTTAAAACTTTTTAACTCTATTTGGATATCAGGGAATATTCCACTCTCTTGGAAAGAAGCGATAATCATTCCCATCCCAAAAACAGGAAAAGATCATAATGACCCCAACAATTACCGCCCAATAGCCCTGACAAGTTGCTTATGCAAAACCATGGAGAGAGTGGTTTATGAACGTCTAGTATGGATCCTGGAATCGCAACATCTCTCAAGTAAAGTTCAGTATGGCTTTAGAAAAGGGAGAAGTACTGTATATCACCTCATCAGCCTTTGAAAGCTACATACGAGATGCTTTCATCAGAAAAGAACATGCAGTGGCTGTCTTTTTTGACTTGGAGAAAGCTTATGACACCACTTGGAAGTTCGGTATTTTAAAGGATTTATATCAACTTGGTTTTAGAGGACACTTACCCATTTTTTTGCTAATTTTCTATCAGACAGACATTTTAAAGTCAGAGTAGGTAATACCCTATCTGACCCTCATAAACAAGAGCTAGGAGTACCACAAGGAAGCATTTTATCAGTTACCCTTTTTAGTATCAAAATCAACGGCATTGCAAAAGCTATCAGGTCGGGTATCCATTGCAGTCTTTATGTTGATGACATCGGTATTTGCTACAGAAGTAAATCCATGAATAACATTGAACAGAAAATCCAGCTGACAATTAACAGAATGCAGTCCTGGTCAGTATCAAATGGTTTTAAGTTTTCAAAGACTAAAACTGTTTGTGTACATTTTTGCCAGCTATGCTCTCTTCATCTTGACCCAGAGATATTCATGGGTTGGTGAACACATCAGAGTTGTTAAGGAAACCAAATTCCTTGGAGTAACTCTTGACAGTAAACTGAATTTTATCGCTTAACGCCTTGAACATTTTAAAGGTTTTAGCTAAAACAAAATGGGGTGCAGAAAGTTCAGTTCTTTTAAATCTCTACAGAGCACTAATTCAATCACACCTGGATTATGGAAGTATAGTGTATGGATCAGCCAGGAAATCATATATCCGACTCTTGGACACAGTACATCATCAAGGCATACGTCTGGCTTTAGGGGCCTTTAGGACATCGCCAATTCAAAGTTTGCATGTAGAAGCAAATGAACTTTCTCTGGAGAGCAGATGCCTCAAACTAGCCCTACAGTATACAACAAAGCTGAAGACCAACAAAGAAAACCCAGCCTACCATCCTGTTTTCTCAACCCCTTCTTCAAGACTATATGAACAAAAACCAAGACATATCCGTCCTTTTGGACTACGGATCAAACCACATTTACTAAATCTCAAAGTAGATCTGAGCATACTGGATCAGACACACTTCAGTACCATTCCCCCCTGGAACATTAAAAAACCAAAAATAATCTTAGACTTAACAAGAAATTAAAAATCTGAAACCCACCCAAATTACTTTCAACAACAACTCCTTTTCATTAGAGAAATATTTCCATCACATATCCCTATATATACAGATGGATCAAAATCTGAGGATCATGTATCACCTACATTTGTGATCAACCATCAAAAAAAAGGAATATCCATCCCCAATCACAGCTCAATTTTTACAGCAGAGGCAAATGCTATCATCTTAGCACTGGACTTCATAAAGTCTATGCAGCAGATAATTTCAGATTCAAAATCATGTCTTCAGGCAAATGTCATCTTTAAAAAGTGATCACCCAATGCTTGAAAAGATTCTGTGCAAGCTGCTGGATTTGGAGGCCCAAAATTTAAATATCTGCTTCTGCTGGGTACCTGGACACCGTGGAATCCCAGGAAATGAGGAAACCTGAAACATGTTTTATTAGACTGTACTGGTCTTAACCCTGTGAGAAACCTTTTTTATTCAGTCAGCACTCTGGAAGAAATTTTTAACAAAGTCAAACCAAATGCAATTTTAGAGTTTTTAGGAAAAATAGATTTTAAAAACCTTTTATAGAATACTTACACGTTTCTCACCATGGAAATAGCCATAGAAGCTGGCATGGCGTTAAAAACAAACAAACAAACAAACTGATCATCGTTTAAGTTTACATGCACATTAAAAGTTTGATTTTAGTTGGACTAAAACAATAATTTGTCTTAAATGTCATGTAAACACTTTAGTCCGACTGAAATCGTACCAGTTCGATTTTTGCAAAGTTGGACTATCAGGCCTAGACAACAGACCTAGCTTTGTCCAGCATGTTTACATGTTAATCGTGCCACAATTGGCCTCAACATTGTGTGCACGCATGCTATGAAAAACCGGTGACGCATAACTAAGGTTGCCAACCGTCCCGTATAATACCGAATCATCCAATATTTAAGGGAACAGAATTTAATCCATACCGGATGCAGTTTGTCCTGTATTTTAGAGTCTTGCACCAAAACAGCTGAGAAGGTTTCAGTATTTGTTTGCAGTTGAATATGTTCTCATGGACTGTGCTCTAGCCTGTAAAATAGTGTTCATAAACGACTGAGCCAATTCTGGCTCGTCCGCTGTGCTCCGTTCAAAGGCCACACATGAAGGCTTCACAGCTCTGGTTGGGGATGCCAAATCATGCCTTGTGTTTGAGAGAGAAGGTCTCTCTTCAGCGGTATTTCCAATGGAGGCCTGTCCAGTATTTCTTCCATCTCCAGAAACCAGGACTGATTGGGCCATTTCGGCGAAATTGACAGGACTGTTTTCATGTCCACTCGTACTTTGCTGATGACAGAATGGAGGCGCACTAGGGGAAACGCATACTTGCGTTTCGCCGGCCATATGTGGGCCAGCGCGTCCTGGTGACTTATATACGTCACTACTGTTGTGTTGTCCAAACAAATCAGAATGTTGTGATTCACGATGTCCAAATGAATAGCTCTCAAAGCTAGAAAGACAGCCAGTAGCTCTAGGCAGTTGACATGCCACGCCTGTTTTACACCTGTCCAGGTGTCGAAAGTCAGGCGTCCATCACACATCGTGCCCCAACCTGTGTTGGATGCATCTGTGGTCAGCACTTTACTCTGAAAATTTAACCCAGCATAACACCCTGTTGGTAGAAGGCCGGCGCTGTCCATGGTGCTAGAGCAGCCAGACAGTGGCGAGTCACCACGATGCACATGCGCCGGAGTCTCCAGGCGCAGTTTGGAACATCGCTTGAGTCAGGACTGGAGAGGTCTCATGTGTAACAGACCTAATGGTATGATGGTGGATGCTGCCACTATAAAACCCAGCATTCTCTGAAATGATTTAAGTGGTACCATTTCTCCAGTTTAAACTGAGACAGACACCAAAGAATGGTCTGAATATGCTCGTTTGTAAGGTGTGCACGCATGCTCACGGAGTCAAGACAAACTCCTAAAAAGGGGATTTACTGGCTGGGGAAAAGTTAAATCCAATCGCTGAGGTAATTCAAAACACGCACACCATTCATTTTCAATGGGGGGAGTGCCGCATTGATACATTTCGTGAACGTGCGGGGAGCCAGAGACAGACTGAAATGAAGGACTTTAAATTGATACGCAGTTCCCTCGAACGTGAATCTAAAAAGCCGCCTGTAACGCAGTGCAATTGGTACATGAAGTACACGTCCTTCAGATCTATTGACACAAACCAGTCCTGAGGATGGATGTGTGATAAGATCTGTTTCTGAGTTAACATTTTGAATGGGCGCGTCACGAGCACACGATTCAAGTGTTTCGGAAATACTTTGGAAGTGTTTCGGTACACTTTGTCAGTTCGTTATGAACTTCTGGGAAGAACAGGGCAGAACTGCGGAATGCGGTCACTTGACTGTGTCCGGACTGCAAGAACCATTCATCAAGGTGAGATTTTTCAGGTTCCTCTGCAGGACACCATTCGAGACCGAGCTCTTTGACTGCCCTTGAAAGGACGCAAAGCATCTCTTTGTCAGTGGCAGGTGCACACTCCTTGCCCTCGCTGGGGGAAGGGGCGCCAGTGTCCTCCATTGACCACTCGCCAGATGCAGAGAGAGACATATCATCACCAGCGTCAGAACCGCCTAACGTGACTAGGTCATGCACTCCTGTAGAGGGCCGAAGCTCATCACACATACTGTATGGACATAGACGCAGTTTATGGAGATTGAGGGGCTCGCGGGGCATGTGCTGGCATGAGGTCCACCTCAAATTCTTCCTGCTCGACCTAGTCCGTCGGGGCCCGCCGTGCCTCTTCGTGTGATCCCTTGGGAGTCACAGAAGAGGTGGGTTGGAGGGTGCGGGAGGCGGAATCGTCCCTCAGAACGAGGGTGATTCACGAGCGAAGCGTCTTGAGACTCATGCCCTCACGGTGAGGGCAGTCTGTCTCTATGAGAGCTGTCTCTGTGTGGGTGCAGTCCAGACAGTGAATGCAGCTCTCATACTGATCTAATGGCAGGATGTGTCCCTTGCATAATGAACACTTATGAAATGACATCTTTAAAAAGACGCGAACACATAAGCGGCTCTTTTAGTTATACATATACACTCAATATCACAATAGCTTATAAGGATTCAAAACTCCTGCCAAAGAGCTGCGGGGAATTAGCGTGCTGAAGCGGCCAGTTCACCAGCCAAGTGGCGAGGCGGAGTAAATGTTTGCAAGAACACTGCAGGGGAGTGGAGAGTCTTCTCGTTGCCATGAAGATCCCACCCGCTGACTCGTGTATGTTGACGGCAAAGTATTAGAAGGCTTCCAGATGAGAGATGAATCGCTATCTTGAAGGAAGAAAATTCTGAGGAATGGTGTTTGCACGCCGCTTTTATACTGGACATCTTCACGCCTAAATGGGCGGGGCTTAAACACCAGAGCCAATTTTAGAATTGCCATTATTGTAGAAAGGTTTCAACTAGGTCATATAGAAGGACACTCCCTATAGCTTTTGCTTAATGACGCAATGTCAAGTGTTCTGAGTCGTAAGGGAACTTAAGTTTTCAAGGCATAAAAACACATGTACAAGATCAATGAGCATAAGATGTAGTAACAATGCAGCACTGGCACAATAGTGGAAGTAACAATTCCGTCAGCTGGCCCAAAACTCTTTCACACTGGCCAATGGACAATTCTTAGTGTTGAGTAGGGTTGCGCGGTATACTGGTACTTACAAAATATCGCGATACCAAAACATTTAAAACAGTACGAAATCATATCGTTGTTAATTTCGGTACCATATTAAAGTATAATAATAATAATAATAATAATAATTCCTTACATTTATACAGGGTTGGGGAGTAACGGAATACATGTTACAGGATTACATATTTAAAAGACAAAATTTAAGTAACTATTCCACTACAGTTACAATTTAAATCATTGGTATTTAGAATAGTTACATTCAAAAAGTATTTTGATTACTGAAGAGATTACTTTGCATTTTATTGTCATTTGTTTCATTTAATATTTAGTCCTTTCAGATGGAAAACATTTATACATATAAATGATGCGATCCAAAGTGCATTTGAACAGTGGTGAAACACTTTCTTATGATGTGTTACATTCATATGAGCAGACAGAGAAGTTTGAAGTAAGTTTGGAGCAGAAGAAACAGAAATAAACCTTGTGTAAATTGTCAGCTTTACACTAAGCTAAAATGCTATTTCTAGCCATTTTACATGCATCTTACCAGGCACGATCTGAGGTGGGTAGAGTAGCCAAAAACTGTACTCAATTAAAAGTACAATTACTTCAAAAAAATAATTACTCAAGTAGAAGTAAAAGTACTAACATAAATAATTACTTGAGTAAGAGTAAGAAAGTATCCAATTAAAAGAGTACTCAAGTAGTGAGTAATTCGTTACTTTCACAAATGACATAATAGATGTTAACTCCCCTATATTCCATTACATAATATACATTTAACATGTATTACAGAATTATTGTTATTATTAATGGAAATTTTGTCATCATTCACCATCATGTTGTTCCAAACCCGTATGACTTACTTTCTTCCATGCAACACAATAAGGAGATATCAGACAGAATGTTTGCCTGAGTCACTATTTACTTTCAGTGAATTATTTTTTTTTCCTCTATATTTTGAAAGTGAGTGGTGACTCAGACTGTCAGTCCCTAACATTGTCTAACATATTTTGTGTTCCACATAATGCAAAGCATCACAACATGAGGGTAGGGAAATGATGACAGAATATTAAATTATGGCTGAGCTATCACTTTAAAGTTAGTTTACCCAAAAATTACAATTCTCTCATTTACTCACCCTCATGCCATCCCAGATGTGTATGACTTCCTTTCTTCTGCATAACACAAATTAAGATTTTTAGAAGAATATTTTTGCTCTGTGGACCAAAATTTTGATGCTCCAAAAAGCACATAAATGCAGCATAAAAGTAATTAATAAGACTCCAGTGGTTTAATCCATGTCTTCTGAAGTGATATGATAGGTGTGGGTGAGAAACAGATCGATATTTATCATTTTTTGCTAGACATCAGGGGTGATATGCAGAGAATTTGAATCACCAAAAACAAGAATGAAGAATGTGAAGGTGAACTGTTTCTCATCCACACCTATCACATCGCTTTTGAAGATATTGATTTAACCAGTGGAGTCTTATGGATTACTTTTATGCTGACTTATGTTTGTTTGTTTAGCTTTAAAATGTTGCCACCCATTCACTTGCATTGTAAGGACATACAGAGCTGAGAAATTCTTCTAAAAATCTTCATTTGAGTTCAGCAGATGAAAGAAAGTAATACACATCTGGGGTGGCATGAGGGTGAGTAAATAATGAGAATTTTAATTTTTTGGTGAACTATCCCTTTAAGGGCTCTTGTCAGATCTGGATGAATTTGTCAGTAAGAGAGGTTTGGAAATATTACTAGAAATTATTACGGTGAAAACGTGAAAATGTCCAACAAGGACATTATATATAATGCTGAATGATTTAGATCATGCTTTATTAATGCCTTCTTTCGCTATTTCATAGCTTTTAAAGTCCTGCGTGGGTTCTTATTTCAGTGTAGTTACAGTTTTCAGTGTAGTAAGTATTTAGATCATTAGTTCTGTACAGCAGTACCGTTGCTCTCTAAATGCAGAGTACGCAGCCTAGTGCACAGAGCACCAACCCTGGTCGTGCAACACTCGCTGTGTCTGAAACCGCCCCCAATCCACTATATATAGTGCACTATTTCGAGTGTCCGACATTTTGTAGGATTGTCTGAATTCTGAGAGAGCCACTCATTCCTTACTTTTGTTCACTCATTATTACCCACAATGCACTCTAATTTCGAGTGTACATTTGATGTACACTCAACGATGGTTAATTGCCCACAATCCACCACGGGGAAGACATACGAGTTGGGAGTTTACTGCTTCCTTCACTCCTGCAATGTTTTCTTTCATGCGGAATGTATTAATTTACTTTTTGTCAAATCATTACTTGATTAAAATAACATAATAACATATAGAGAGGCAAAACATAGATACTTTTGAAAATGTACTCTTTTTTTTTTTATTTTATTTTTTATCAAATGTGTTTACTCTTTATATTAATACACAATATATATTAAAAAATTACAAACAGAATGAAGATTTATTGTATTAATATATTATTTAATAAGAATAACAAGTAAGGCCCAAGTATTTTAAAAGTTCATATGTGATGTTTTCTGTGACAGCCCCAGAGCTCCGACACTCGGTGTATCCGTCAGTGTCTGAATTTACTCACTCATTTCGTTCACTCACTGCTGAGATATAGTGCACTTACTGCCATTCACTATATTGGAAATAGTGAATGAGTGAACGATTTCGGACACAGCCACTCTCTTCGCCATATGATCGCCTTGAGCCTGCACATCTCACCTCACTGTGCACACGCAGAAATGCTGTCTGTTCGTGCTCCAGTTGTCAATCACGTGAACAGCAGAGCCAAGGCATTTATTTGCACTTAACTTGGATGTTTACATGGATTTATATTTAATCCACCTGAAGTAGCTGCGATAGTTTCCAGTACCCCCACGATGGCGCGTGGTAAATGCGTAAATACTGCTCATGATATGTGGGACGTGGGACAATGCGCACTGATATACAGTGGTGTGAAAAAGTGTTTGCCCCCTTCCTGATTTCGTATTTTTTTGCATGTTTGTCACACTTAAATATTTCAGATCATCAAACAAGTTTAAATATTAGTCAAAGATAACACAAGTAAACACAAAATGCAGTTTTTAAATGAAGGTTGTTATTATTAAGGGAAAACAAAATCCAAACCTACATGGCCCTGTGTGAAAAAGTGATTGCCCCATAAACCTAATAACTGGTTGGGCCACCCTTAGCAGCAACAACTGCAATCAAGCGTTTGCGATAACTTGCAATGAGTCTTTTACAGCGCTGTGGAGGAATTCTGGTCCACTCATCTTTGCAGAATTGTTGTAATTCAGCCACATTGGAGGGTTTTTGAGCATGAACTGCCTTTTTAAGGTCATGCCACAGCATCTCAATAGGATTCAGGTCAGGACTTTGACTAGGCCACTCCAAAGTCTTCATTTTGTTTTTCTTCAGCCATTCAGAGGTTGACTTGTTGGTGTGTTTTGGATCATTGTCTTGCTGCAGAACCCAAGTTTGCTTCAGCTTGAGGTCACGAACAGATGGCCGGACATTCTCCTTCAGGATTTTATGGTAGACAGCAGAATTCATGGTTCCATTTATCTCAGCAAGTCTTCCAGGTCCTGAAGCAGCAAAACAGCCCCAAACCATCACACTACCACCACCATATTTTACTGTTGGTATGATGTTCTTTTTCTGAAATGCGGTGTTACTTTTATGCCAGATGAAATGGGACACACACTTTCCAAAAAGTTCAACTTTTGTCTCGTCAGTCCACAGAGTATTTTCCCAAAAGTCTTGGGGATCATCAAGATGTTTTCTGGCAAAAATGATACGAGCCTTAATGTTCTTTTTGCTCAGCAGTGGTTTTCGTCTTGGAACTCTGCCATGCAGGCCATTTTTGCCCAGTCTCTTTCTTATGGAGGAGTCATGAACACTGACCTTAACTGAGGCAAGTGAGGCCTGCAGTTCTTTGGATGTTGTCGTGGGGTCTTTTGTGACCTCTTGGATGAGTCGTCGCTGCACTCCTGGGGTATTTTTGGTCGGCCGGCCACTCCTGGGAAGGTTCACCACTGTTCCATGTTTTCGCCATTTGTGGATAATGGCTCTCACTGTGGTTCTCTGGAGTCCCAAAACTTTAGAAATGGCTTTATAACCTTTTCCAGACTGATAGATCTACTTCTAGAAGAATTACTTTCTTTCTCATTTGTTCCTGAATTTCTTTGGATCTCGGCATGATGTCTAGCTTTTGAAGATCTTTTGGTCTACTTCACTTTGTCAGGCAGGTCCTATTTAAGATTTCTTGATTGAGAACAGGTGTGGCAGTAATCAGGCCTGGGTGTGGCTAGAGAAATTGAACTCAGGTGTGATAAACCACAGTTATGTTTTAACAGGTGGGGCAAACACTTTTTCACACAGGGCCATGTAGGTTTGGATTTTGTTTTCCCTTAATAATAACAACCTTCATTTAAAAACTGCATTTTGTGTTTACTTGTGTTATCTTTGACTAATATTTAAACTTGTTTGATGATCTGAAACATTTAAGTGTGACAAACATGCAAAACAATACGAAATCAGGAAGGGGGCAAACACTTTTTCACACCACTGTATTGCTGCACTGATTTAAAAATGTACACTTAAAAACTGATGTCATAAGAGCCCAGTTACAGAATCACCCTGAACATTACCATCACATTACACAGAAAAGCCCATGTTAGCATTAGAGCCACAACTTAACTCAGCGTGCTGCCTTAAATTGAAGCTGAGATTTTAATCTTGAAATATCAGCTTGTCTTGGTGTTAAATGAAGGCATTCCATGACGAAACTATTCTTTTTTTTCACTGTGCGGAGCGAAAAAAGTGTTTCACTCTGAAGAGTTTGATGCTGCAGCACTGATGACTTGAGTGACAGTCTGTGATAGCAGCACGCGGCTCTGTGTGAACTTCCGCTCTCGTAAAATTCCATTCAGTTATCTCTCAATAAATTACGCATTAATTAAAATTAAACCCAATAATGTAACGGCAGGGACGCTGCCGACTGTAAAGAAGTAAAAGTAAAATGTCATTAGAAATTTACTTGAGTGAGAGTAAGAAGTACCCACTTTTAAACATACTCTAAAAGTACATTTTTTTTCCAAAAAGTTACTGAAGTAATTGTAGCAGGTTACTACCCAACTCTGCGCACGATCGTATTTTTTTTTTTATCAAGAAAATTCACATTTGATCATAATTTCTTTTTTTTTTTTTTTTTAGTAAGACCTTTGATATTAGGGCAAAAATTTTATTCTTGAAGATAATTTTTGTATTGTTTCCCTGTAAAAATATCTAAAAATCCTGTAAAAAAACAACACAGCATATTTAGATTTTTCAGAGAATGTATTTTAAACATGTGCATTTTGTTAATACAATACAATTTATAGTCAAAACAAGTGAAAAAATCTACCACTGCTGAATTTAGAATACGTTACTGACCTTGAGTAATATAATGGAATACATTACAAATTACATTTTACAGCATGTAATCTGTAGTGGAATACATTTCAAAAGTAACCCTCCCAACCCTGCATTTATATACTATTTACATAGTATAGGACGAATCTCCTCAACCATCACCAGTGTGCAGCATCCACCTTGATGATGCGACTGCAGCCATATTGCACCAGAACGGCCACCACACGCTAGCTATTGGTGGAGAGGAAAGTAGAGTGATGTAGCCAATTCAGGGATGGAATTATTAGGAGGCCATGATAGATAAGGGCCAATGGGGGGAATTTGGCCAAAGTATGCTGCCATTAGCAAAATGTAATGTAATGTGAAAGTTCTGAGATGAAATCAAAGACTAGAATAAAAGAATAAAAAAGCCTGTATATGGCCAAGTGTGATCATTAAACAGCAGAAGGATGTCATTTAATGAAATAATATACAGTCACGTGTGCTGCACGCCACAGTATGAATAAGAGGTGCCTCTCTGCCCTGTCATCTCCTTCACACGCATGCAACACACACAGGCATGCACACACACACACACACACACACACACACACACAATGCAACACACACTACAAATGCTTAATTTTCATGCAGTGTGTCCAGTAGTATCCATCTGCAGAGCCACAGATCAGTGTGTTGAGTGTATAAACGGCTGTGAACTCTCAAATTAACTCTTTCTCCGTTGCAGCTTGGAGATTTCAGCTCGCGAGTCACGGGAAGCTTGATTTAACAAACTATTCACAAACAGGAAGAACTTCAAAGATCTTGCAAAATAAAAGTCCTGCTGAAATGAGAGCTCTTTTCAACTGATTGCGTGAAATTGAAGACATTACGACAGAACCATATTACTACTGTATAAAGGTGTAATATTCAAAGCAGTCACAATAATACTCAAAGTAACAATAATATAATATTAAATGGTTTTATTATTATTATTATTATTATTATCTGTAAGCAATATCACATAAGCAAGTGTACGAATATCAGCATTTTGTGATTCAGCCATGCCAGCATTTTGCCTCAGGTAATTAGATTGATTTTTAATTGTTCATTTAATGTTTTCATTAATACCGTAAAGCGCTATTGTGTGTGGGGTTTTTTTGTTTTTTTTTTGTTTACCAAATACAGTGTATGTGATGCCTGTGTTTTTTGCTTTATTAATCATATGTGTATTTGTCACATCCCATCCCACCCCACATTCCACTGTACACTTAACAGAGGTTATCAAAAACCTCAGATCTCCCTTAACACACACACTTCTGCATTCACAGGGTCCACCACTCTTTCTTCTGTCTTTGTATGGGGTTTAGGAACTCACAGCTGTTGATTTTTACAAGCCTCTTTGTTTGCTAATCTTCTTATCCAGTCACTTAATGATGGTCAAGTGTGCATGGCCAGTATGTGTTTGCCTCTATGTTTGTGTGGTTTTCTTGTGTGTATGTGTTTGTGGCTGTAATTAATGCCAAAATAGCTTCAAAAGGCCATCCAGATTTTTATGGTTTTGTTTGATGTGTCTCACAAAATTGTTAGAGTTGTATCTTTGTTTAAATGCTCCCAAAAATATCACAGCTGTATGTGTGTAGCATGTACCAAAAATATCCCCGCTTGTAGTATGTGAGTGGAGTGAAGCAGCAACAATTTCCCCTCCACACTGAAAACATTCTATGATCACTCCGATCTAGCTACACTCCAAGTTGTCTATTTTCCACTCCCCGCTAACTGACAAGAGAAACCCTGCTCTGTGTTCACTCCATGGAAAAATTTGGGCCTTTGTATGCTTCTAAATATCACAAACCTTTTTGCAGAAGATGTATTTATTTTAAAATAAATACACAATACTAGGAGAAAATCTTCAATGTGCTTCAATAACATTAGCCTAAGTCTTTATTAAATTATTTATATTGTCTTACTTTTGAAACGTCAGCAACATTCTCTGGATTAAATTGAATAAATTACTAAAGGAAAAAACAATTAAAATACATTATTTTTTTTAAATGTAAATTTTATTAGGCCTATGAATTATTGCACTTTTATTTAATTTATATATTAACCTTGTGCTTTAATTCTGTGAATGGAAAAAAGGTCGGTTGAATTACATTATCAGAATTTTCTAAAAAACAATTTAATCAAGGTTAGTTTAGACAATCAGAGCTAAAGTGCATTCAGAAAGTGTTCAGACCCCTTCATTTTTTTCTTCACATTGTATAATGTTGCAGCCTTATGCTAAAATGCTTTAATTCTTTTTCACATCAATCTACACTCCATACCCCATAATGACAAAACAAAAACCAGATTTGTGATAACTTTGCAAATTTATTAAAAAGTAAAAACTGAAATATCACAATGACACAAGTATTCAGACCCTTTGCTATGACACTTGAAATTTAGCTCAGGTGCATCCCATTTCTCTGAATCATCTTTGAGATGTTTCTACACTTTAATTGGAGTCCATTTGTGGCAAATTCAATTGATTAGACATTTGGAAAGGCACACACCTGTCTATATAAGGTCTTACAGCTGAAAATGCTTATCAGAGCAAAAACCAAGCCATGAGGTCAAAGGAACTGCCTACAGAGCTCAGTGACAGGATTGTGTTGAGGCACAGATCTGGGGAAGGCCACAGAAAAGTTCCAGCTGCATTGAAGGATCCCAAGAGCACAGTGGCCTCCATAACACTTAAATGAAAGAAGCTTGGAACAACCAGGACTCTTCCTAGAGCTGGCCACCCGACCAAACTGAGAAATCGGGGGAGAAGTAAAGAGAGTAAGAGAGGTGACCAAGAACCCAGTGGTCACTCTGGTTGAGCTCCAAAGATTATGTGTGGAGATTGGAGAAACTTGCAGAAGGACAACCATCACTGCAACATTCCACCGATCTGGGCTTTATGGCAGAGTGTCCAGACGGAAGCCTCTCCTTAGCGCAAGACACGTGAAATAGCACCTTAAGGACTCAGACTGTGAGAAACAAGATTCGCTGGTCTGATGAAATGAAGATTGAACTGATTGCCCTCAATTCCAAACATCCTGTTTGGAGGAAACAAGGCACCGCTCATCACCTGCGCAAAACCATCCCAACAGTGAAGCATGGTGGTGGTAGCATTATGCTGTGGGGGTGTTTTTCAGCGGCAGGGACTGGGGGACTGGTCAGGGTTGAAGGAAAGCTGAACGCAGCAAAATACAGAAATATCCTTAATGAAAACCTGGTCCAGAGCACTCAGGACATAAGACTGGGCTAAAGGTTCGTCTTCCAACAGGACAATGACCCTAAGCACACAGCCAAGACAATGCAAGTGTGGCTTAGGGACAACTCTGTGAATGTCCTTGAGTGGCCCAGCCAGAGCCCAGACTTGAACCCAATCAAACATCTCTGGAGAGACCTGAAAATGGCTGTCCACCGACAGTCCTCACCCAACCTTACAGAATTTGAGAGGATCTGCAGAGAAGAATGGCAGAAAATCCCCAAATCCAGGTGTGAAAAGCTTGTCACATCATACCCAAAAAGACTTGAGGCTGTAATTGCTGCCAAAGGTGCTTCAACCAAGTACTGAGTTGAGGGTCTGAATTCTTATGTGATATTTCAGTTTTTTCTTTTTAATACATTTACAAAGTTATCAAAAATCTGTTTATTTTATTTTTTTTTTGTCATAATGGGGTGTGGAGTTTAAATTGATGTTAAAAAAAAAATTAAAGCATTTTAGCATAAGGCTGCAAAATAGCAAAATGTGAAAAAAAATGAAGGGGTCTGAATACTTTCTTAATGCACTGTAGATGTCTGTGATGAGGAGGAGGGCGTGGCCGAGCCGTGAGGGTGCACGGCTGGTGCTGAATCAGATGATCAGCGGAGAGTGATATAAAGGGGGGCTGGATACGCCAGTTCGAGAGAGAGTGAGATTTATGTTTTATGTTGAGTTTTACATTAAACTTTACATTTACTGTTCAGCCGGTTCCCGCCGCCTCCTTGCCCACCTTTACCTGTTACAGTGTCCAAAGCTGAGTTCACTTTTAGAAATATTAGCTTTTAAATTGAATTTTTTTTTTATTTATTTATTTTAAATAAACTCTGCTCACGTTTGCTGAGCTTCTTCATCTGCAAATGTAAATTGCATAAATTACGGCACTAAAAGAAATTTTAGATGGCTATTAATTAGTCAAAATATGCAATATTAACAAATTGCTAAGTTCAGTTGTTGATTTAGGTCGTTCCATCTTCCAAATGGACAATGACCACAAGCATACCTCCTAAGTTGTGGCAAAATGGCTTAAGGACAACAAAGTCAAGGTACTGGAGTGGCCATCACAAAGCCCTGACCTCAATCCAATCTGAAAAAGCATGTGCGAGCAAGGTGGCCTACAAATCTGACACAGTTACACCAGTTCTTTCTGGAGTAATGGGCCAAAATTCCAGCAACTTATTGTGAGAAGCTTGTGGAAGGCTACCCAAAACATTTGACCCAAGTTAAACAATTTAAAGGCAATGCTACCAAATACTAACAAAGTGTATGTAAACTTCTGACCCACTGGGAATGTGATGAAAGAAATAAAAGCTGAAATAAATCATTCTCTCTACTATTATTCTGACATTTCACATTCTTAAAATAAAGTAGTGATCCTAACTGACCTAAGATGGAAAGTTTTCTACGATTAAATGTCAGGAATTGTGAAAAACTGAGTTTAAATGTATTTGGCTAAGATGTATGTAAACTTCTGTCTTCAACTGTATATTCATATTCATCTTTTACACTTTTTCTCTGTCACTGTCTCTATCTGCTTATACCTCTATACCTCTGCCTCACTCCCAGCACGCAAGCTGGCCCCCAATGAGTTCCCTCATAAGCTGTATGTGCAGAACTACACATCTGCCATCCCAGGCACCTGCCTCACACTCCGCAAGTGGCTCTTCACCACAGAGGAGGAGATTCTGCTCCATGACAACGAGCTGGCCATCAACTATTGCTTCCATCAGGTCTATGCTTGTGTATACACATGTGGAAGAGTGTTTATTTTACTCTGTATTAGTGTATGATGTCTTCTGTATTCCCTCTCAGGCTCTGGATGATGTGAAAAAGGGATTCATCAAAGTGGGGGAGAAATCCTACCAGCTCCAAAAGCTTACTGAGCAGAGGAAAATGACCATGGTCGGTCTCAAAACAGTTCAGATTCATGATCATCAAATGAACAGTTACCATTGATATTAAGTGATGGACTGTTAAAAAAAATCCTAATGAAACAATGTTTCCTGTCCCTTTTCCTTCTGTAGTATTTAAGTATTCTAAGGACATGTGAGGGCTACAATGAGATCACTTTCCCTCACTGCTCCTGTGACTCGCGAAGAAAAGGTCACGTCATCACTGCAATTAGCATCCACCACTTCAAACTCCATGCTTGCACTGAAGATGGCACTCTAGAGGTGAATGTGTTTGGAGTAAAAAGTTATTTATTGACTATTTTTCTCACTTCCTGAGAGCTTGACTTGCTGGGTGTCATGACTTCAGTAGAAGCTGTTGGTACCACTCCATAATTTCCTCATTTAGGAAAACAGTATAATGATGTGGCCTCTCTGTCGCTACAGAATCAGGTGATCGCGTTTGAATGGTCAGAAATGCAGAGATGGGACACGGATGAAGAGGGAATGGCTTTCTGTTTTGAGTATGCACGAGGGGAGAAGAAACCTCGCTGGGTCAAAATCTTCACTCCATACGTGAGTCCCGTACATGTGCGGTGAAAAAGATCTTGCATCCTGCCTTTGTCCTTGTGCACTGAAAATGTCTTCTCTTTTCTAGTTCAACTACATGCATGAGTGCTTCGAGAGAGTCTTCTGTGAGCTCAAATGGAGAAAAGAGGTGAGCTACTTCAGTAAGTACTGAGTGAGTGTGTGTTCACTCTATGGGTCTGCGTATTGATCTGTGTGTTTGTTCAGGTTGAAGAGGAGGCCACAGACAAGGACAATAAGAACTGCAGTAAAGATGGTATGTGCAGTAAGGTAAGGCTCCACCTGCCTTTTTTTTTTTTTTAATCTATGGAAATTAAAGGAATAGTTCACCCAAAAATGAAAAATTCTCATTTACTCATGCGACCCTCATGCGATCCCAGATGAGTGACTTACTTTCTTCTGCTGAACACAAACAAAGATTTTTAGAAGAACATCTCAGCTCTGTAGGTCCCATACAATGCAAGTGAATGGTGGCCAGAACTTTGAAGGTCCAAAAAGCATATAAACAGATCAATATTTAAGTTATTTTTTTAGTATAAATTCTCCTACCTGCCCAGTAGATGGCGAAAATAAAAGAAAAATAATATGAAATTGAAAATGGAGATTTACAGTTTAAAAAAAAAAAAAAAAAAAAAAAAAGGACTTCAGTATTAATCATTTTATCACCCACACTTATCAGATCACTTCTGAAAATATTGATTTAACAACTGGTTTCATATGAATTACTTTTATGCTGCCTTCATAAGCTTTGTGGACCTTCAAAGCTCTGCAGGTCAAGACAATGCAAGTAAATGGTCGCTAGAGCTTTGAAGGTCCAAAAAGCATATAAAGGCAGCATAAACGTAATCCATATGATGCCAGTTGTTAAATCCATGTCTTAAGAAGCGATATGATGGGTGTAGGTGATAAAAAGATAAATATTTAAGTCCTTTTTTGTTAATATAATCTCCATTTTCACTTTCACATTATTTTATTTTATTTTTTATTTTTTTTTGGCGATTCACATTCTTTGTGCATATCACCACCAGGACAGGGAGGAGAATTTATAATAAAAAAATAACTTCAATATTGATCTGTTTCTCACCCACACCTATCATATCACAAGAAATGGATTTAACCACGAGTGTTAAGGATTACTTTTATACTGCCTTTTATATGCTTTTTGGATCTCCAAAGCTCTGGCCACCATTCACTTGCATTGTATGGACCTACAGAGCTAAGATGTTCTTCTAAAAATCTTCGTTTATGTTCAACAGAAGAATCGTCACACATCTGGGATGGCATGAGGGTGAGTAAATGATGAGAGAATTTAACTTTTTGGATGAACTATCCCTTTAATGTCACAGTCCAGAATGTGTGATCTGAAATGCGTCTCTTTTGCACAGAATATCTTCCAGCTGTTGAGACACAGAAGGGATGGAGGCACATGAACGAAGAGATTATCTCCTCTTGAATCCTCAAGTACACGCATATAAACAAACACTTATAGCTGCATACAGAAGTCCAAATAAGAACTATTTCAAACCAGACACTTACAGCTTAATCTACAACTGATACACACATAATTAAGTACTCTCCTTCAAACCCAAGGCTGTCAAAAAAGAAAATTTAAAGCAGGAAATTACACAACCACAGTACAGTGAAGAAAAACTAAAAGACTTTACGACTTTCGCCATCACACAATTTCATTGGACTGGACAGAGATATGTTGGACATCGTAGAGGTGACTGCCAGATCGGGACAGGACGGTAGACAGTGAGACATCTTAGAGAGGAGAAAGACCGTGATCTCGCTATTGTCAAATGATATACGCCATATGTACCTACAGATGGACACATCCTGGTCTTTGACATGGCACCAGCATTGCGATTGGTCCAGGTGACTAATTCACGTCGTGTGGCTGGTCACAAGACAAGGTCTTCAGACTGGACACTTTGACAGATGCAAGTGTTTACACACTTAAGTTCTTGAGGTGGTGTTCCTTGGGAATGTGGCTAAAAGAGAGAGAGAGAGAGAGAGAGAGAGAGAGAGAGAGAGAGAGAGAGAGAGAGAGAGAGAGAGAGAGAGAGAGAGAGAGAGAGAGAGAGAGAGAGAGAGAGAGAGAGAGAGAGAGAGAGAGAGAGAGAGAGAGAGAGAGAAGTGTGTTAATTTAAAGACATGGAAACCTCAACGGTCGAACTAATGCATCATCCTGACACATGCACATACACCTGTGAGGGCAGAGATGCTCTCTCAGAATGTATTAATTTCAAAAAAGTTAATTAAAAAACAACAAAAAAATGGAGCAAAAACCATTAATACATTTTTCACTTGGACAATGAGAGTGAGAGAGGGAAAGAAAACAAGCCTTTTTAACCTAGTTAAAAACAGGGCAAGAGAGACTTTCCATACTTTTCCACACTAATTTGCCTGTTACCTCACTATTGCCACTATGTTGTCAGTAGGTTTGTACAGATTTTCAGCCCTTATGTTGAACTGAGGTTTTATTTTTATTTTGTTCTTTCATCTATCTTTTATTCTTTATAGCAGTATTTGATTGCATTAGCCATCGCCTGGCCCAGATGGAATTTTTAGGACTGATTTGGGGGGGGGGGGCAAGCTGGAATTCAATTAAATGAGTTTAAATGTGGTGCAGTGTTCTTATTGGTACAGCATGATCAAATTAGCCAAAATATTTAATAAAAAACATGCAACAGGCGGAGAATAAGTGGATCTTATGGGTCAACATATGCTGAATAATGGCCGTTAGAATTCATCTTAGCTTTCTGTTGAGGTATGCGGGCGTAGATTCCATGTTGGCCTGGCCTTCACTCTGGAACATCATCCCACATATAATCTGTACCAGTGCTCTGTGTGGGTGCTTTCTCCACATATATGACTTGAGTTGTTTTAACAGTGTTATGAATGTGAAACATTGAATTGGAAAGCCAGAGTAGTGTTAGTTATGTGTGTGTGAATATGTTGTGTGAACGTTAGGCTGGTTAGTTTGAGTTTCGGGCTGCCATGCCCTCATTGAGCAGTAGATGGCTCTGACCGCACGTGATGCCATCTGCCTTTGCTGTCATTTTAACTGTTTGAGTGTGTATCTGTTCAATTTTACTTATTGTAGCGCAGGCGCATACAAACCTGTCACTCCAGAGCAGTCATGACATGTTTTGCACTTTTTAAATGATGTACGTGTGAGTCTGTGTCTGTATGTTAAAGACTGACAGCATGCCATTTCTGTCCTGCACAGATGACGTTTCTGTGTGTCATCGCATTCATTGACTTTACTAGACAAACCAAGCAAGCAATTGTGAATAGAATGACCGGTGGATTTGTGTTCTGTTGAATTACCACAGCTGTCTTACATAAATTATATGCTGGTTATCATGGGGTTTCGCTGAATCCTGCAAAGCCTCGGCCTAAGCATATGGTTAAAATCTCTTCATTCTTGTCAAATGTATGGCTTGTTGTCATAGGCTTTTAGATCAGACTTTATGTCTGTGTGTATCTTTTCCCCTCTCTCATTCTTCAGCTCTACTCTTTCATTCTCTGTTTGTTTGCTCTGGTTGTGTTCTTTCTCTTTGACTGAAACTTTAATTTATTTGAATATGATATTACACAAATATCTCTGTGTACAGTATTTTCAGCGGTGTGAGTTTTTGGGTAATCTTTTCAAATAAGGCACAAAAAGAACATTTACAAAGCGACTCCAAGTAGTGTAAACTGAAATAAGCAATGTAGGACACATACTGCAAATAAAACAAAAAATGCAAGACAAATGTATAACTGGAGGTTTTGAACTAGAAACTAAAGTTGACATGGACAAAACTTTATGTAAAAGCAAAATGTTTGGTAATGTTTGGTCATAGCATTATATTAAAATGTAACATATTCTTTTAATTAAATTGATTTATTGACTCCATGTGTGCGTGTGTAAGAGAGTGAGAGTGGCTTGGAAATCCTTTCTGATAAAAATCTGAATTAAACCTATCAGCACATCATTATTCACACAGGTACGAATGACTTAAGGGCCATGAAAGGTCATGTGGCTCCAGTACTTGAGAGGTGACCATCAGAGGCATGCAACAATTCCCAGAGACAAAAATTACTCTTATCCACACTACTACAATGCAGCGATGTGCCATTCCATGCCATTCATGGAAACAATGTAGAAATCTCCAGAGGATGTGCACTGCTTCCAAACCCAACTGTCAAGATAAGCTCCCGACCACCAGGAAGTCCTTTTCCTCCAGTCCAGACCAGACGAAACACAGCCATAAGTGCTCCAGAACAACACCAGAGTTACTCTTCAGGAAATCCTGCTCCTGCAGACCAGATCAGATGAGACTCAGCCATGAAAGAACCAGGACAACACCAGCGTTACGCAGCAGCGGTTCAACAGCCACAGAACCCTGCAGCGGCAGAACTCAACCATACAAGACATCTACTCAACATCATCTGTTCTAAACTGATGACATAATGTACAAGTCATATTGTATATATGTATATACACACATGATAAAATATTAGTTTTATCCATGAGATCATTTAAAATCAGCTGTTGGAATATACAAGGTCTGCACTCTTCTACAATTGGTAACAAGATGAACAAGACTTAAGTAGTGTTAAAGATATAGATACTGTATCTCCATATTTCTTGAGACATGTCTTAGTAATGAAACTTTACATTGCCTGAAAGCATAGAGTGAATTTACTATCCCTTCATTAAAAACATCTCAAATCAAATGTGGCCATGATTCAGGTGGAATATGAATATGGCACAAAGACAATTTAAAGCACTTGACTAAAATAGTCAAAACTAAAAATTATCTGTTTGCTTGAAATAAAATCACTAGTAGCACAGAGTGATTTTTACCTCTGTGCTGTATATATTCCACCACGTGACTCTCCATATTACCAAGATAAATGCTTTCTACAGCAGCAGACTGGTATCTTACACTTTCAGTCCAGAGGAAATGGCCTGATATGTGGTGACCTAAATGCAAGAACTGGGAGGTAAATTGATTATATAGATATAGATGGTATTTACATAAATGACAACACCATATCTCAAACAACATCAATTATCAGTCCAAGAAACAGCTATGCCAGTTTAGTCAACACAAATAGAAAGCAAATGTTAAAGCTGTGTAAAGGTTTGAGGCTTTACATCATAAATGGTAGAATCAGAGGATATTTGCTCAGTAGATTTACAGTTGTGCTCAAAAGTTTGCATACCCTTGGAGAATTAGTAATATATGTACCTTTTTTAAATAAAACATGAATGAGCAGGCAAAACACATTTCTTTTATTTCTTATGGGATTCGTATTCAACTGCAGGTTATAACAGAATGGCACAATCATAAAACAAACATGGCAACAAAGAAAAAAATGAAATGACCCCTGTTCAAAAGTCTGCATACCCTTAGTTCTTAATACTGTGTATTGCCCCCTTTAGCATCAATGACCGCGTGCAGTCTTTTGTTATAGTTGTCTATGAGGCCCCAAATTCTTGCAGGTGGTAAAGCTGCCCATTCGTCTTGGCAAAATGCCTCTATGTCATGCAAAGTCTTTGGTCATCTTGCATGAACTGCACGTTTGAGATCTCCCCAGAGTGGCTCAATGATAATAAGGTCAGGAGACTGTGATGGCCACTCCAGAACCTTCACCTTTTTCTGCTGTAACCACTGGAGGGTCAACTTGGCCTTGTGCTTAGGGTCATTGTCCTGCTGGAAAGTCCAAGAGCGTCCCATGCGTAGCTTGAATCGTGCAGAAGAATGCAAATTGTCTGCCAGTATTTTCTTATAACATGCTGCATTCATCTTGCCATCAATTTTCACAAGATTCCCCGTGCCTTTAGAGCTCACACACCCCCAAAACATCAGTGATCTACCACCATGCTTCACAGTGGGGATGGTATTCTTTTCACTATAGGCCTTGTTGACCCCTCTTCAAACATAGCGCTTTTGGTTGTGACCATAAAGTTCTATTTTGGTCTCGTCACTCCAAATTACAGTGTGCCAGAAGCTGTGAGGCGTGTCAAGGTGTTGTCGGGCATATTGTAACTGGGCTTTTTTGTGGCATTGGCGCAGTAAAGGCTTCTTTCTGGCAACTTGACCATGCAGCTCATTTTTGTTCAAGTATTATGCTCCTTGAAACAACCACACCGTCTTTTTCCAGAGCAGCCTGTATTTCTCCTGAGGTTACCTGTGGATTTTTCTTTGTATCCCGAACAATTCTTCTGGCAGTTGTGGCTGAAATCTTTCTTGGTCTATCTGACCTTGGCTTGGTATCAAGAGATCCCCGAATTTTCCACTTCTTAATAAGTGATTGAACAGTACTGACTGGCATTTTCAAGGCTTTGGATATCTTTTTATATCCTTTTCCATCTTTATAAAGTTCCATTACCTTGTTACGCGGGTCTTTTGACAGTTCTTTTCTGCTCCCCATGGCTCAGTATCTAGCATGTTCAGTGCATCCACGTGAGAGCTAACAAACTTATTGACTGTTTATACACAAGAACTAATTGCAGTTTAAAAAGCCACATAATTAACCTTTAATTGCCATGTAAACCTGTGTGTGTCAGCTTGTGTGTCTGTAACAAGGCGAAACATTCAAGGGTATGTAAACTTTTGAGCAGGGCCATTTGGGTGATTTCTGTTATCATTATGATTTAAAAAGGAGCCAAACAACTATGTGATGATAAATGACTTCATATGATCACTATCCTTAAATAAAAGACAGTTTTTTTGCATGATCAGTCATATTTTCAAAATCAATGCCAAAATTTCACAATTTCTGCCAGGGTATGCAAACTTTTGAGCACAACTGTATGTACTGCTCCACATTGGGGGCTAGTGTGGTTGATTATTCAATTACAGACATTGATCCAAACTTTATCAATGTATTTACAGTCAGACCTCAACTCCCAATTTCTCATCAATGTCAAACAAATGGACCAAGACTTCTCAAGAATCTGAACAATTATTTCCTTTGAAAATCAAACTCAAATGGAACCAAGCAAACGATGAAAAACTCAAAGATAAAATGAACAACTCTATAATAATACATATGTTAGATGATTTTGTGTCCACTAATTTCCCACCAAAGGTAAATGGAATAAATTCAGCAACAGACAAAATTAATTACATATTTGAAACATTGGCCATTTTATCTAACACTAGACAACCAAACAAACATAAATCAACGAAAGAAAAAATAAAAAATGCTGTCTGGTTCAATAATGTAAATGTCTTAGAAAAGAACTAAAACAACTTTTCAACAAAAACATAAAGAACCAGCCAATCAGGTGACAAGGCTCACTTACTCAAACTGCCTGAAAAAGTACAAAAGAGAACTATTTTAAAGTTAAAATTAATGAAATTGATCAATCAATAGACCAAAACACATTTTGGAGTCTGAAACCCCACTCCAAAATGCAGAAATTTGAAAATCTTACTTTAAAAAGCTATATCAAACAATTGAACCAACAGACCTCAACCAGTCCCAAAAAAAAACGGAAAAAGATTTCATGAAAACAATAAAAAAAACTATCAAAACCCTTTGGATACATATATAACGCTGTCAGAAATAATATAACATATTAAAGATGTTAAATTAAAGCATTTGGACAAGACAACATTAGTTATGAAATGCTTAAAAATGTCGTTCAAGCTCTAGTCAAATTATTTAATTTGGTTTTATGGTCTGGTATCTTCCCTGAGATCTGGCCTGAAGGACTGATCACTCCTATATACAAAAAAGGAGATACATTTTACCCCAATAATTATCACGGTTATTTGTGTGGGAAGTGCCCTGGGGAAGTTATTCTGTGGTTTCATAAATACTGGTATAGTCACATTCCTTACAAAACACAAAATCCTAAATAAATCACAAATTGGCTTTTTACCAAAACATCACACATCTGATCACATCTACTCTCTCCATACCCTAATAGACAAAAACATCAAGGGAAAACAAAGGAAAATATTGTATGCTTTGTAGATTAAAAAAAAAGCATTCAACTCAATTTGGCATGATGGTTTATTTTACAAACTCCTACAAATCTGCATTGTTGGGAAAACATTTGATATTTACAATCCATGTAGGCAAAGAGTAAATGTGCAGTGGAGTGAGACAGGGATGCAGTCTGAGTCCGAATATTCAACATCTAGTTAAATGATCTTGCAGAAGCTCTGGAGCAGTCCAGCATCCCTGGCCTCACTCTACATGACACTGAAGTGAAGTGTCTGCTGTATGCAGATGATCTTCTGATGCTTTCACCTACAACAGAGGGGCTTCAGCAGAGCCTTACCCTGCTGGAACAATATTGTCACGACTGGGTCGTTAAACAGAATCGTCAACCTGGATAAAACCAGAATCATGTTGTTCCAGAATAGGGCCAGATCTCAGGGAAACCGATTCCAGTTCACTTACAGAGGAGAGGTCCTACAACACAGCTCCACCTATAGTTATCTGGGCATTGAAATAAGTGCATCTGGAGGATTTAACCTGGCTGTAAAAACATTGGGTGAAAAGGCTCAGAGGGCATTTTATGCCATCAAATCGCGATTCGGACAAATAAAATGACCATATAATAATATAATAAAACCAATACTACTATGGATGTGAAATATGGGGACCCATGACAAATTTTCACCATTGGGATGAATCTTCAATAGAAAAAATGCAACGAATTTGCAAAAAAATGTTTAGGTGTACATAGAAACACCTCAAATAGTGCCTGTATGGCTGATTTAGGTCTAACCCCCTTAAGCATTGAAATTCAGAAAAGAGTCTTACAATTCTGGCATCACCTCAAACAGTCTGATCCAGAATCTATCAAATATAAAGCCCTCCTCGCCAATTAAACCCCTACTGTATCACACCCTCTGAATATTCTCGCTCTGAAACTTGTTAATGAAAGCAAATATGATATCCACTCCAATTACAAAATCTAAATTTTTTTGTTAAAGAAATTGACAAAAACCGAAAAATATTAAAAACTGAATTTGAACTCCACAACAAACTGCTATTTGGCCCTAAACAGAACTACCAAATTTGCAAATTACTTATCAATTAAACAATTTAAAGAAAGAAAGATTCTGTCTAAATATAGACTAAGTGACCATGATCTAGAGATAGAGTGAGGAAGACGTCACAGGTCCTAATTACAGAGAGAGCAGAGGATGTGCAGATACAGTGTGATACAAACCAAATAGAAGATGAGAAACACTTCTTTTTATTTGACCAAAGTTCCACACTGTAAGAGAAACATTCTTTACAAAATTTGAAACATTTTATCATTTATTCCATGAACTGTCTGATACAGAGAAGCTCACATACAGTATGTACTTGGAGAAGATGACAACACAACCACACTAGCCGCTAAATATGTGTCTGCCATTCACAATATAAGATATAGTTAAGTCATTTTGTGTCATTTCTCAACAGAAATGGAAAGGATGTACTGCAACTCCGTCAAACCCTAGGTCTTTATATTCTCAGTGGCAGAATCAAAGGAGATTCTTGTGGATGCTTTACTTACAGTTCAGATCTGGGTAACAGTGTAGTAGATGCCATTACAAACATAAACCCCTCCTACTTTAATGCATTTACCATCAAAGCTCAATCACCCTTTTCTGACCACAATCAGATCAATGTTTTCATTAAAAATGAAAACAAATCAGAAGCCCAAAATAAAAAGCCAACTGATTTGTATTAACTTAAATTGTACAAATGGACTCATAGTACTGCTGATACATCAGCCACATCATTATAACCACCTGCCTAATATTGTGTAGGTCCCTCTCGTGCCGCCAAAACGTATTCTTCTCACCACAATTGTACAGAACGGTTATCTGAGTTACCGTAGACTTTGTCAGTTCGAACCAGTCTGGCCATTCTCTGTTGGCCTCTCTCATCAACAAGGCATTTCCATCAACAGAACTGCCGCTCACTGGATGTTTTTTGTTTTTGGCACCATTCTGAGTAAATTCTAGAGACTGTTGTGAGTGAAAATCCCAGGAGATCAGCAGTTACAGAAATACTCAAACCAGCCCGTCTGGCAACAACATTCATCCATGTGATTATCTAATCAGCCAATTGTGTGGCAGCAGTGCAGTGCATAAAATCATGCAGATATGGGTCAGGAGCTTCAGTAAATGTTCACATCAACCATCAGAATGGGGGAAAAATGTGATTTCAGTGATTTTGACCGTGGCATGATTGTTGGTGCCAGATGGGCTGGTTTGAGTATTTCTGTAACTGCTGATCTCCTGGGGTTTTCATGCACAATCTCTAGAATTTACTCAGAATGGTGCCAAAAACAAAAAACATCCAGTGAGCGGCAGTTCTGTGGATGGAACTATTAACTTTTATATGCTCCGCGTCCGTTTCTTATGCGCGGGATTTGCAGATCCAATAATATCACGTAAATGGCTCGTACCAATGTCTTACATCCTCTTCGAGTGGCACATGGGAGAGAGGGTGTGTCTTATAACTAAGTTAAAAGTTAATTGGTTGCTCCCACGAGTCAACAGTCCAGTGGCATTTTTTTTAACTCGATTCTCAATTGGAGAAAGAAAAGGAAAAGCAAAACAAAAAAGAAAAGCAATTGCCAAATATCCTTTTAAAATGCAATTTAAAAGGTGCTTTTAAAGTGCATTTAAAAGACTCCTTAATGTACTAATTTATTGCTATATTTAAAGATATTTTAAACATGAACTAAATATGATTTATTAATGTATAATTTTATTGTTAAATATAATGACATTTTTAAACATGAAATAAACACATTTAAATGTGTCTTTTTATTTTTTGTCCATTTATAAATTGACTTATTTATTCAAGTTTTTATTTTCAAATTAATAGATTGATAATTTATTCCTTCATTCTTTTTTAATTGGCACTCCTGGGCATCAGCAGGTATGGATTGACAAGTGGAAAAAGAGAAGGAAAGTCAAATAAAGAAAAGCAATTGGCAAATGGATGAAAAAAAAGCAATTGCCAAAGGCTTTTTAAAATGCAATTTAAAAGGTGCATTTAAAAATGACTTATTAATGTGCTGTTTTTTTTTTTTTTGTTTTTGTTTTTTGCTAAATATAAGTACATTTTAAAACATGAATTAAATAAACACATTTAAATGTGTCTATTTATTTGTCCGTTTATAAACTGATTTATTTATTCACATTTTTATTTTCAGATTAATAGATTGATCATTTATTCCTTCATTCTTTTTAAAAGTCACTCTTGGGCTTCCATATAAGTGACCACCAACTGGCGATTGAAATTGAAAGGCATAAAAAGACATGGCTACCTAAAGATCGAACATGTGTCCGTTGTACATTAGGTGAAGTAGAGACAGAGGTACACTTCCTCCTTCACTGTGAAAAATACTCAAATCTCAGAGATTCATTATATATGAAATTACAACAAATTATCCCTGAGTTTCATTCCCTCAGTGAAAACGATAAACTGAAAACCACATTAACAAATGCCACAAACTACGAAATGAACACACATCCAGCACCTGTTCCAGCAGTTTAGTTTAGCAACTGTTATTTTTTTTTTTTTTTTTTGAGAGAGAGAGAGAGTGTGCTGGCTGCTCAGCCTGACAGTAGGTACAGTTCATCCAAAGGATGTGGGCAAAAGGTGCCAACACAGAAATAATTGAACAGCCTTATAAATTGTGAAAGGGATTAGTAACAGTAGTATTGCTTTCTGTGGGTCAGTATGTCACTGACATTAACCCCAGTGGTTTTATCAGGCACTTAACAATTAAAGAACAAATGGGCCCTGAAACACGAGGAGTTGTAGCGCTCCATCAGCAGTGTGAGCCTCAGAGCTTCGATTCTGTTTAACAGGTAGAAGAATAGGTAATATCAGCTTGATCCCTTTAGCCACATATTCAATCTCCTCATCCTTGAAATTGGGAGATTTCCAGTAGGGAATTATAATGTACAATATTTACTGAAAAATCAAAACAACTCAAAATTGGGTTTCGGTTTGATAATGACCAACCGTGCATATTTATTTATTTATTTATTTATTTATTATACAAAATCTTATGAACAACAAAATGCCATTTACATTGTCAAACTACAGCAACAATTTGGCATGAAGGGCTTAACACATCTAAATAAAATAAAAATAAAAAACAATTCTACAATAAATTAGAAATTACAAGGAGATCATAAAGTTTCAGTGCTTTTTCACTTTGCATTTTTACAAGGGCTTCTGCAAAACATTTTAATTAATTTCTAAATATAATAAACATAGGAGGGGAATCCCAGCCGTGCATACAGTATTGTCGAACGCGAAGTCATACGTCATCAGAGTGCGTCAAAATAACCCGCCGCAGCAAACGCGCCACATTTCATTGTCATTTACCAGCGGTGTGTTTTCTACCTGCATGTGGCCTCTCTTTCGGATCATTGCGAAATTGTGCACGCTTCCTGCTCATGTAAGTATAGTTACTATATGTAACTGATATCGTTGTATGTTATTTATCTTATCATTGTGTTTCCGGCAAAAACGGAACGGGATAATGTTATAGTAAGAGATACAATGCTTCTGCGCCGATGAGATTCGCATCTTTGCTGTATCGTTTATTAAATACACGAACCATGCGTTGATTTCTCGAGCCTGAGTCTGTTTGTATTCAAGTTGTATGAAACTGCATGTTTGCATTTGACCTGTTGGATTAAATAGAATAGCAACGGAATTACGTATTTTCTTAGCATCGTATTCATTTTAAACTGAAATCAAACTGCAGTGTCCTTGCAGTGTAAAGTGAGCAAACCAGAGAGACGACTGGTGCATAATTTGATAAAAGTTTTGTATTTTTGTGAGCTTTTTAAAATCAATTATGTGTATAGGCAGATTTGTTTGAAGCAGGATTTGCTTGTGCGTCGCTATTTCTTATTCATAATTCTTGTAGAAAGCTACAAGAGGGGGTTACCCTTCATTTACTCTATCAGCATTGTGACATTGCAAATACATTCATACAAATATATATTTAAACAATTAGATGATTACACTTCTAATGAATATGTTTGTGTTAGAAAATAAATAAGTGACATGGTAATGCGCTGAGCTACAACAGTTGCAAGTTAGCGTGACCGTGTATGGATAATCTAGGTTATAAAGCGCCTCCGGGAGACATTCAGCATGCGTGCTCAACACAGAGTTGGCTTTGTTTTTCCGTACATAGCCCATATCTTCTCGGACCTTCTCTTCTAGAGTAGATAAGACGTGATAAACGCATCCCCGGAATGTTTGACATTTCAGGGTTCAATAGTTAGGTTATAAACTGCAGTGCAGTTTTATGTCGGTCACAGTACTGTAACCTCATGAATTATGCTTGGAGGGTCGCAGGTTGAGGTTTGCTTTCCGTCTGCTGGGTATTGAAATCTGAAACGAAACCGATGGCTCAGTGGAGTATTATAAAATGAGTAGTGCACTGCAGTATTTATATGTCGTGCCGTCAACTGATATGCGTTAATATGAATACTTTAAGATGTTAGAATTATTAATATGTTAGTGCAGTTTCTTTTTTTTTTTTTTCCAGTGTCTTTACACTTTATACATTTTGCTCAATTGTTAAAGTATTGGTAATCAAGTAGATATTAATCAATTAATTAAACTTTGAAACGCTTGTGAATAATAGCGCCGCCTACTGTCGGTGTGGTGAAATACGCTTGCAGAGAGAATTTCAGACAGGAATTCGAGAGGTTTTTGAAGAATGGAAAGCGAAACCTAAAGTAGTCTGTGCTTAGTTTGCGCCATAGTTGTCCTAAATTGCTACATACCGGCCTTTACTTCCCCCCCACCTTTTATTAATAACATTTACTATCATAACACGTTTTCCTAACTAAATACGTCTATACAAGTCCGAGGATCATCACGTGTTGTGGAGTTTGTAGGCCTAAAGGATTTGCAAAGGGGGATAACATTCAGGCGTATTTTATTTTTAAAACGCATCAAGTGTTTAGTTCATCAGTCAGATCACGAATCTGCGCCTCATCCTGGCCTGGATACAGACGCGACGCTGATTCTCGTTACTCAATGTCAGGTTTATCTGTCTCTTACCGCCTGTTGTTTTTGGGGTGTGTATGTCTGTTGAATATGGTGCAAGTTTGTTCACCTGAACGGGTTTTTCTAATGTAAATTCTAAGTTCCCTCATTTGCAGAATCTGTGTTGAAAGCGATATAAAAGATATAATGGCATATGATACAAGATAGCTTTTTAATAAGTATTCTGTTTTCTTTTTTTTTTTATCTTTTTATACCCTCATAATGTTTTGCGGTGATATGCAGAATTGTTCTAGATTATTACAGTTAAAACATTCCCATCATTCATTTTGTGAACTGTTGGCATTTTCAAATCCTTTCAAAGTAAAAAGAAAAAAAGTCTTCCTCCGTTCTTATTTTTTTTTTTTTTAAAGGCACACAATTAATATAAATGGATAAACTTCTTAGTCTTCCAACAAGAAGTCTTTTCCAACCTAAACCATTTCTTAGTTGTTCACATTAACAAAAAAAGTATCATTGTAATTTCATGTTTTTGGACATGTACCATGGTAATACCGTGGTGGTGTTTGAAGTACTGTTGCAGGGCTGTGACCACCAAAGACCAAATATTCTGATTGTTAGTCGATTTATGATGACTTAAAGGAGATGTTAGGGCCTGAGAGCCTCCGTCACCATTCACTTTCATTTGTATGGAAAAAAGATGTTCTGGAAGTCAATGGTGTAATACCATCTGATACCACACCATAATACTGATGCATTACTTTCCTAAGGGATGGCTTCCAAAAATGCCAAATTAGCACTAGGACTGTGAACTGAAACAACATACTAAACCCCAATTTGACAAAAGTTTTCTTGTCACCTCTACATGCATATGGACTACCTAACCATTCACTTCAGTTTTTTTTAGGCGGTGCATTATGTCTGCAGTGATGTGAGAATCTCTGTCAGGAAGAATGTGGTTAGAAGTACAACAGGTTTTTCTTTTTTTCCACTTATGATTAATATCAAATATATGGTAACCTTATTTTAGTGATTTATTTGTTGCCTGACTCCATTAAAATAATGAATTTGCATCTTATTTTAGCACTGTGATTCACACCAGACCTACACTAAACTGTACGGCACATCACCATGCATTATGTAACTTGTTAGTGTTAGGTTCAAAATAATTTTTTTTCTTTCAAATCGTTTGGGACTGCCTTAAAAATCAGCATTATTGCTCATTGTGACCATAGCTGCTGTGGTTGCTCACAGTGGGAGAGAATGTCCTTGAAAATGCCTTATTCCCTCTAATACCCATGGCCACTTTCCCTCATCATAAGGATCTGCAAATTACTTGCTAAGCTAGAAATAAATTGGCTGTGTCACAATAAGCATAAATAATTAATCTTTGAGCCTGTTGAGGAGCTAAGTTCTCAAATTACAGTCTACTGTGTTGCCCAGAAATGGGCAGACAGGATTTGTGTGTGTGCAATGACAATACAATATCAGAATCCCTTTGTCCCCTTTGCATTTTCTTTCATGGGCTCTTACGTTCTCTCTTTCTCTTTTTCAGAAGAAGCAGTGCACAGACTAAGCCTTTTGCCATCTTTGTAACATTTCATTCACCAGCCATCTGAGTCGCATCCTAACAAGTGCACACATCCACCAGGCACACAAGTGCACAATCTTACAGCCTTCTCGCTCCCTACCCCTGCGCTATGAGCAGAGGTAGAGGAGGCTCGAACAAAGATTACCAGCAATTCTCCCTCCCACACCACCAGGATAAACCTTGGTTTTATTCCCCGTGCCAAACAACCTCCGGTCACCCAAGGGGCCCTCGTGTCCCAAGCCCCAGCTCCGTATCTGGCAGGTACCCTCATCCTTCCCTTTACTCTTCTTACACTGCGGCTCCTGGTGTGCTTCCACGTGGTCCTCCATTTACCCCAGCTCCCTCTGATCCACCCCTGTGGGCATCCTCCCGGCACAGCAGTAATCAGATCTCTGACTCAAATGGTGTAAGCTTCCAACAACAACAGGTGCAGTTCCTCAGGGGAGAGAGTGCACAGGCTCCACAGTTCAAAGCACCCCAACAGCGAGGGTCCCAAACCTCCAGCCGAGGGGAAGAGGGTGCCACTTGGCCATTCCAGTACCAAGCAGGTTTTTACAACTTTGGGAGGAGAGAGGGCTATAGCCGCGACAGAGCAAACTGGCATAGGGAACAGAACCTTGGATATACATCTGGACCTAAGAGAAAGTCAAGGTGGATTCAACCACACCAACAGGAACAGAATTATCAGAATCTGAATGCAAAGCACTACTGGAAGGTAGATGATGTGTCCAGTCTATCCTCAGGCCTTCATAGTCTGCGTCTAGATGACCGGGTAACAAGGGTAGAGAACTCTGACACCGTGTTTTCCTGCAGTAGCTTTGCCAGCAAGGTTTCTAGTTCATCTGGCGTGGTCAGAGACTCTCTGTGTTTGACCCCTGAGATCCAGAACCAGGTCCTCTCTTGCTTGACGTCACTCGGGCCAGACGAGACCCTTCAGGCCAAGGTCTTGGCCAAAAAACTTCGTCTGCCCAAGAAGATCATTAATAAAGCCTTGTATACCCTCTTAAAGTCAAATAAAGCAGTCAAACCAAGTGAGACTCCTCCTCTGTGGAGACTCCGCAAGGAAGAGGACGGTGAGCCCATCGAAGAGAGAGACAGAACACAGTCTACAAAGGACGCTGAGAAATCCAAAAGCCAAGAGACTAGAGCAGATAGCAAGAGCACCAGCGCACACTCAGAAGCACAGTTCCTTGTTGAGGCTATCAGTGAAACCAGCAACGAATCTGAGGAGTCTGACGGTGACGATACTTCTGAAACATTGCTTTCTGATCAGGATCAACAGACACTTTTACCTGCAGCACAGTCAGAAAGCTTGTCAACAATGGCAGATTCTAAAGACAACAAAGAGCAGGTCCTACAGTACCTCTATGAATCAGGTACGGCCATTGCGCTTGTGATCGCCAAGAACCTCGGCCTGCGGAGTGCCAAGCAGATAAATCCTACACTCTATGCCCTTGAGAAACAGGGTGATGTAAGACGTAACGCAGAAGTTACACCACATATCTGGGAGCTTAGTGCACACCGCCAGGAGAAGATGGAACGCCAGCGGAAAGCTGCTGCACCCACAAAACAGAATGTGAACAGTGCTGAGATGTCACACTCACCAGTTGAAGGGATCACAAATTTGGCTGCTGTTAAGTTAGAAGCGGCTGGTGGAGATGTAGGATTTTCGAGAGGTGCCAGCGAGTTCGCAGCAGCAGAGCCGATGGATAGGAGTGACAGTCCATTGAGCATGTTGGCAGAGGAAAAGGATAACATTTTTAGGAATGCAACCCATGACATGCCTGGCCTTGAGCTCATCACCAGCAACCCCAGTGACCTGTCCTCCTCCACCTTCCTCTCCTACCCACCTCTCCATGATTTTTCTTACTATCAGGATATGGCCAGTAATGGAGGAGAACGCTCACAGTGGGCCTCTGACGATATTCCAGAGTTCTTAAACACGATCAGGTCAGAGGTCGCTGTATCGCTGGCTGCTCCTCCTCCTTCTGCCCAAAACCTGGAGTTAAGCAAGTTACAAAAGCTAAAAGAGGCCTGCTCTAAGAACCCAGTTAGTGGGCTGATGGAGTTTGCTCAGCACCTCGGAGGCACTTGTGAATTTCTACTGCTTGACCAGTCTGGACCTTCACATGATCCCAGGTTAGTTAGTGAGAGAAAGTTTGTTTGTTTTTGGATGGATGTAAATGTTTGAGTCTATATTAAAGTTTAATCGCTTTTTTTATTTTCACTGAGCAGCCTTTGGTTCTGAACTTTTTGTTCAGAAGTGTAAATGTTTGACCGGTACACACAGCTGTGTTAAGTTAAAGAAAGTTTCTGAGTTCAAAACAAGTTCAGTTCAATCGACAGCATTTGTGGCATAATGTTATGACAAATGTTTTCAAGTTAATTGAAGAACCACACATCTCCATTGCTCATTTACCATGAGGTTTCAAATAGACTGCTGACTGTTGATTTGCTCTGTAACATGGTTTAAGTTTACTGCAGTAATATATATATTTTTTTTGTTAAGTCTTTTTATTAATATTTTACATAGTATAATATAACAGCAATTTCAAAAACAGATTAAGATGAAATCAATTCTCTTGCTCCAACAGAGCTCCCCATCCCCACTGCACCATTACATATTATCTTACAGACTTTTCTGTTCCATATTATCATGGCCTCACAGGGTCAGATATAAGAAAAATGAGGGTAAGAAAGAGAAAAAAAAAAAAAAAAAATTAATAATTCACACAGGAAAAATTACATTTGGATCCATTTGCTGTATGCAAGTCAGCACTGGCTGCCAAATAATGAAAAAAGTTTGACTACAGCCTTTAGTGGAGTATCGAATCTTCTCTAGTGCAAGATGATGAATAAGATCCCTGATCCAATGACTAAAAGTAGGTGGAGATCTGTCCTTCCACTTAAGCAATATAAGATGTCTAGCTAATAAAGTCGAGAAAGCAATCATATTTTTAGCATTATTATCTTAACAGTGTTCTGTAGTTAAACCGAATATTGCAAGAATGGGGGAAGGATTAATAGATAAATGCAGAAATCCTGAAAGAAAATTAAATATTAATTGCCAATAATTAATAAGCTTAGGACATGACCAAAACATGTGTGTATGATTAGCTATCTCAGCTCTACACCTATCACACAAGGAGTCTATATTTGGTGAAAATTTAGCTTTTGTCCAGTGTAGGTGGTGAACTACTTTGAACTGAATAATTGTATGTTGTTAACAGATTGAGGTTGAATGAATCTTATTTATAATATCTTGCCATGCTTCTTCTGAAAATTTCATATCAAGTTCACTTTCCCATTGTTGCTTTGATTTTGTCAAAGATGTTAAATTCTGTGAGGAAATCAAAGAGTATATCAGACCTATATTATTTTTGGAGAGTGGGTTGATTTTCAAAATGATATAATGAATAAAATGAAGTAGAGATTCAGTAGGTAGAGCTGGAAAGTAAATAGTGTTAGATGTCATAAAACTGCGAATCTGCAAATATCTGAAGAATTGTGTATTTGGAATATTATATTTTGCTCTTATTTGCTGAAACGACATAAAGCTATTATCACTATATAGATCTTTCAATGTGACAAGTCCTTTCTCTTCCCAACAATTAAAAGCAGTGTCTATAATAGAGAGAGTAAACATATGATTTCTCATGATAGGGGCATGCAATGAGAGATCAGTAAGCGAAAAAGCTTGTCTAAACTGATTCCAAATTTTAAAAGATGCTCTAACAATTGGGTTTAAAGAAGGTTTAGACAATGACTCAGAAAGAGGTATCTTTGTACAAAGTAGAGCAGGTAGTGATGTGGGCCTACAAGAAGCTTTTTCTAACAACAGCCATGTCGGGTTGTCAGAAGGGTTGATCCAATACAACATAAATTTAATATTGGAAGCCCAATAGTAATGCTGAAGATTAGGGAGGGACAGTCCACCACAATAGCGATGTCTTTGTAGTATATCTTTACGTTTCCGAGGGATTTTCCTGTCCCAGATAAAGTCAGATATCAGGGTGTCTATATGCATGAAGAAAGATTTTGTTAAAAAAAATAGGAAGACTTGGAAACAAAAACAAAAATCTAGGCAACACATTCATTTTGACAGTGTTAATTCTACCTCCTAAAGATAATAAGAGCAGGTTCCAGCAGTCAAGATCCTCTTTTAAATTGTTTGAGTGGGCAGAAGTTAGCTTTATAGAGTTTATTATATTTATAAGTAATCCAGATACCCAATTATTTAAACTTTTCTGTACTTATTTTAAATGGAAAAGAGTTAGATAATGTAGAATGAGATGTTAGATTTGTAGGCATGAGTTCACTTTTATGTAATTAACTTTATATCCAGAAATTTTGCCAAAGACATCTAACAGTCCAATCAGTACTGGTAAGCTTGTAAGTGGATGAGATAAGTATACAAGCATATCATCTGCGTAGAGAGAAACTTTATGTTCGATACCTCTTCTGTGAATTCCCCTAATAGCAATCTGCTCACGTAAAGCCACAGCTAGTGCTTCAATTACTAACGCAAATAAAAGGGGTGATAAAGGACAACCCTGTCTCGTGCCACGCTGTAGAGAGAAAAAGGGAGATAAGTTATTATTTGTACGTACAGCCGCCACAGGGGATGTATAAAGAACTTTAATCCATTGAGTAAATTTTGAACCAAACCCGAATTTCTTCAAAACATAAAACAGATAGTCCCACTCCACCCGGTCAACAGCTTTCTCAGCATCGAGTGAGAGTATTACCTCAGGGACATCAGATGGAGTGCGGTCATAAAGAATATTTAAGAGCCGACATATATTAAAAACAATTGCCGATTTTTGATAAATCCAGTTTGATCACTGGATATTATAGAAGGCAGAACAGTATCTAACCTACGAGCCAACATTTTAGCCCGGATTTTACTGTCCACATTAAGAAGAGAGATGGGGCGGTAAGAGCCACAGTCAAGAGGATCTTTTTTTTTTTTCTTGAGAATGAGCGATATGATTGCTTGTCGCATAGTTGGAGGTAGGGTACCAGAAGAAAAAGATTCCTCAAATACACTTAATAAAAGTGGAGATAATTCATTCTTAAATTTTTTATAAAACTCGCTCGGAAACCCATCTGGGCCAGGCGATTTTCCATTTTGCATTATTACTAAGGCGTTAATTTCTTTAACCGAAAAGGGAGTTTCGAGTTCAACTGCTGTCTCGCTGTCAATTGGAGGAATGGTAATCTTATCAAAAAATGAAGAAAACAGCTTCTTATCCTTATGGGATTCAGAAGTATATAATTCTGAATAGAACTCATAAAAACAATGATTGGTCTGTGAGTGTTCTGTATACCTAAGGCCTAATTTACCTTTTATTTGGGATATAGTGTGATCCGCCGTCTTTTGTCTCAGTTGATGAGCCAAAACTCTCCCAGCCTTTTCACCATGTTCATATGTTTTATAGCATGTTTTGTTCATCAGATTTTCAATGTGTTTAGTACTTAAAAGATTATATTCTGTTTGAAGTGATAATCGTTGTTTATATAAATTAGGCGATGATTTCTGGGTCAGGGTTGCATCTATTTTTAGTATAGCATTTTCTAATTTCTCAAGTCTGGCTGTTTGTGCTTTTCTAATGTGGGAACTGTAATATATTATTTCTCCTCTCAAATATGCTTTCATTGCTTCCCATATAACTGAAAAAGGCATTCCCGGGGTTTGGTTATGTTCAAGAAATGTTTTTATCTTAGACGATATAAGTTTAACAAATGCTTCATCTGAAAGCAACAAAGTGTTTAAGCGCCAGGGACGATATGTCATATGTAACTGGTATGCATAATGTCATTGATAGCGGGGCATGATCAGAGATAACAATAGCATGATACTCACAATAACTAATTAAAGGGAGAAGATTCTTGTCTAGGAAAAAATAGTCTATACGCGAATACGTTTGATGAACAGGTGAGAAAAAATAATAACTTCTTGACCCATGATTGCGAAAACGCCAGACATCAGATATCCCATATGTGTCAAGAAATAATTTAATGGTATCGGCTGATTTGGATGGAATGGTAGCTTTGATAGAACTACGATCTAACAATGAAGACATTACGCAATTCATATCTCCTAGTATCAAATAGTGTGTGTCCAGTTTTGGTAGTCTTTGAAAAAACGACTATCATAATTTGATGCATATACATTAGCTAGGACAACTGGTATGTTGTAAAGTTTACCAACTACTATGATATAGCGACCTGTACGACCATCGAAACCTTAAATAGGATATGTTTTTCAATAAGAATTGCTGTGCCTCTATATTTAGAATTAAAATTAGAGTGATATAACTGACCTACCCACTCACACTTCAATCTAAAATGGTCTTTTTTACATAAATGTGTTTCCTGAAGAAAGGCAATCCCCACTTTAAGTTGTTTTAAATGCAGAAGTACTTTTCTACGCTTGAAAGGGTGATTTAAGGACTTAACATTCCAGCTAACAAAATGTATATTGCAGCCTGCTGATCTACTGGCTGTAAAAACAAAACAAAAAACAAAAACCAGAATCGAGCCATGACCGCATAGGATCTGAGCAAGTATAACAGTAGTCCCTCCTCTAAATTAACAGAAAAAATGCAGATTGAGTAAAGTGCAAAATAAGAATCTGGTGCAGTAAAAACCCACCCCCATTCACCCAAAAGAACAGAGTGAACCCCAAACCCATTGAAAAGACCTCCACACATTTAAGTGCTTGTTATGGAGAAATCATAGTGTAGCAGGCGCTCCTAGTCAAAATAAAGAGCGTATAACCTATTATCAATATTTGTCTCAAAGGCAATGTGGTCCTTTTACAAAAATAAAAAATTACATATTAATGAATATTAACATGTCCAAAAAAAAGTCTTACTGCAAAATGTAGTACCATGCCATACATCTTTAAATATTAAACAATATATTCGCAGCCAAGTCATCTACTCACCAACTGGAGAGAGAGAGAAAAAAAAATATGATGCTGTATCTGTACTCGACAAGTTTCTGCTATGCAACATTATCTAACAACGATGTTTCTCTTCACATATGCCATAGCCTCGACTGGGTCGCAAAACAACTCCTCGTTGCCATTGTGAGTGATTCAAAGCTTCGCTGGGTGAAAGATGCCATAGCGTACTCCGTCTTGGCCTCGTAGCAACTCCTTAACATCATTAAACGCAGATCTTGCGCGAGCCACGCTGGGAGGATAGTCTGGGAATGTAAAATTGTGGATCCTTTGAATCGCAGGGGTCCAGCCTCTCTGGCTCTGTGTAGAATCTCGACACAATCCTGGAAATAATGCAATTTGGCCACAATTACCCGAGGTTTACCCCCACTGGCCTCGACTGGAGACCGCTATGTGATCTGTCCACAAGCACTTCCCTGTCCATGCCAAGAACATCTTTTAGCAGCTTTGAGACTGAGGCTGGAGAGCTCGAACCTGGCACCTCTGCCACGTTCAGTATATGGATATTTGACCTCCTCATCCTCCCCTCCATATCAATGCATTTCTCCTGTAGACCCGCAACTGCTGTTTCAAGTTTACTCACAGACGCTTGTAATGAGGTCACATCATCTGAACACGCCGATAACCCATGTTCTATATCGGTTACCGTTTTTTTCATAGTTTCTAAATCTGAGCGCAACAGCGCGATGTTGCCGACAACCACCGTTTTAACGCTGTGTAATTCTGACCTCAAATTGTTGAATTTGTCCACAAGAACAGTCTTCAATTCAGCCCTGAGCAGTGTAGGGATATCATTTCTCATCAGCGACAGAATTTCTGCTTTCATATCCGCCATTTCTGTTTGTTTCTCTGGCGATTTCTGGTCACTGCACGAGGTGCCAGGCCTACTCGCAATAATTTTCCCCGTATATGTGTACTGTCGCAGACTTTTTGCCATTTATGTACCGCAGTAATTAAAAAAAAAAGTTGTTCAAAAACAAGAGGCGCTACAACAGAATGTTTTAGTGCCAATTTAAAGCAATAAAACGCCCAAAAATATAATTAATTTAACGAAATTTAACGGAGCTCACCAAAAACACAATTTACTCCATGCCTGCTCATCAGCGCCCCCCCTACTGCAGTAATATTTAATAAACTTTCAATCTTGATTCAGGCCTTGTATTTTAAATATCGTGAATTCAGTATGAACCGAATCATGACATGAGTGACTCTTTACACCCCTAAGACAGATGCATTCAATGGAAGTGATTGTTTAGTACAGCCAAAAGACAAACCTTTTATGTGTTAACATGGTATTAGTGTGATAATCGCTTTCTAACCTTATGTGACAAGTAATGTCCCGATACTGGTATCGGAATTGGGACAAGAATTTTTTTTCTCCCCTTTCTCCCCAATTTGGAAAGCCCAATTCCCAATGCGATCTAGGTCCTTGTGGTGGCGTAGTGACTCGACCTCAATCTGGGTGGTGGAGGAGTCTGAGACCGTCAATCTGCACATTTTATCACGTGGCTTGTTGAGCGCGTTACCGCGGAGACATAGCGCATTTGGAGGCTTCACGCTATTCTGCGGCATCCACGCACAACTCGCCACACGCCCCACCAAGAGCGAGAACCACATTATAGCGACCACGAGGAGGTTACTCCATGTGACTTTACCCTCCCTAGCAACAGGGCCAATTTAGTCGCTTAGGAGACCTGGCTGGAGTCACTCAGCACAAACTGGATTCGAACTCGCGACTCCAGGGGTGGTAGTCAGCGTCTTTACTCGCTGAGCTACCCAGGCCCCCTGTAGACGGCATCATTGATGGGTTCAATGGCTTTTGATGCGATGTGTTACTGTAACAAAATCTTTGCTTTTTTAAAATAAATGAGGGACGAGTTGAAATTATTTTCTGTGGTAATCAATCAATCAAAATCAGCTTTATTGCCAAGTATGCTTACACATACAAGGAATTTGTCATAGTGACAGGAGCTTCCGGTGTACAACAATACAAAAACAGCAGCAAGACATAGATAATAATAAAACTAATTATACACACACGTACACACACACACACATACACATGGGTAGTGCAAATCTAATGCAATCTGTTATGTAAAGTGCAAATACAAATCTGTTTGTAGAGCCGAGGAGGGCGGGGCCGGGCTGGAATGAGACACATCCGGTCCCCAATCAGCCTGATGGGGCGCGCGAGGGATAAAGGCGGCCAGGGACGACAGCTCGAGAGAGAGAGAATTACAGACAGCTGTACTGTGTGTTTTTGGTTGTGTGTTGTGTTTTGTGTTTAAGCTGTTTATTAAATTATTTATATTATTAAGCCGGTTCTCGCCGCCTCCTTTCCACTGAACCCCCTTACACTGTTATGTACAGAAGGCAACAGTTCAAAAAGGTAGTGGGTAGGGTGAGTGGGGTCCAGAGTGATTTTTCCAGCCTTTTTCCTCACTCTGGAAGTGTATAGTTCTTGAAGGGGGGGGGGGGCAGGGGGCAACCAATAATCCTCTCAGCAGTCCGAAATCTCCTTTGTATTCTTCTGATGTCTGATTTCGTAGCTGAACCAAACCAGACAGTTATTGAAGTGCAGAGGACAGACTCAATGACTGCTGAGTAAAACTGTATCAGCAGCTCCTATGGCAGGTTGGCTGGCGAAGGAAGTACAACCTCTGCTGGGCCTTTTTCACAATGGAGTCAGTGTGGGTCTCCCACTTCAGGTCCTGTGAGATGGAAGTGCCCAGGAACCTGAATGACTCCACTGCTGCCACAGTGCTGTTTAGAATGGTGAGGGGGGTCAGTGTTGGGTTGTTTCTCCTAAAGTCCACAATGATCTCCACCGTTTTGAGCGTGTTCAGCTCAAGGTTGTTTTGACTGCACCAGATAGCCAGCTGTTCAACCTCCCTTCTGTATGCAGACTCATCGTCATCTCGGATGAGGCCGATGACATTGGTATCGTCTGCAAACTTCAGGAGCTTGACAGAGGGGTCCTTGGCGATGCAGTCATTGGTGTAGAGGGAGAAGAGTAGTGGGGAGCACACACATCCCTGGGGGTTACACCAGTGCTGATTGTACAGGTGCTAGAAGTGAGTTTCCCCTGTCTCACAAGCTGCTGCCTGTCTGTCAGAAAGCTGGTAATCCACTGACAGATAGACATGGGAACAGAGAGTTGGTGTTATTTATTCTGGAGTATAGCTGGGATGATGGTGTTGAAAGCTGAACTGAAGTCCACAAAAAGGATCCTTGCATATGTCCCTGGTCTGTCCAGATGTTGCAGGATATGATGCAATCCTATGTTGACTGCAACATCCACAGACCTGTTTGCTCTAAGCAAATTGAAGGGGATCTAGAAAGGGTCCAGTGATGTTCTTCAGGTGGGCCAACACCAGTCTTTCGAATGATTTCATGACCACAGACGTCAGGGCGACAGGTCTGTAGTCATTAAGTCCTGTGATTTTTGGTTTCTTTTGGACAGGAATAACGATTGAGCGTTTGAAGCAGCATGGGACTTCACACTGCTCCAGTGATCTATTGAAGATCTGTGTGAAGATGGGGGCCAGCTGGTTAGCACAGGATCGAAGACATGCAGGTGAGACGCAATCTAGGCCTGAAGCCTTCCTCGTCTTTTGTTTCCGAAAGACGCGGCTCACATCATCTTCACAGATCTTAAGTGCAGGTTGAGTAGCAGGAGGGGGGTTGCAGGAGGTGTTTGTGTGAAGTGAAGGTCAGAGTGGGTGTGGGGTGTGAGATTGGGCCTTTCAAATCTGCAGTAGAACACATTCAGGTCGTCAGCCAGTTGTTGGTTCCCTACAGGGTTTGGCGGTAGGAGTCCTGTAATTTGAGAGTTGTTTCAAACTTGTTTTTCAGCTTCTCAGAGTATCTTCTTTTAGCCACTCTGATTTCCTTGTTCAGTGTGTTCCTGGCCTGATTGTATAAGACTTTATCCCCATCCCTGTAAGCATCCTCTTTTGCCTGATGAAGCTGCCTGAGCTCTGCTGTAAACCACGGTTTGTCGTTGTTGAACTTTAAATAAGTCCTAGTAGGAATGCACATATCCTCACAGAAACTGATATATGATGTAACAGTATCTGTGAGGTCATCCAGGTCTATGGCTGCAGCCTCAAAAACACTCCAATCCGTGCAGTCGAAGCAGGCTTGTAGTTCCCACTCTGCTTCATTGGTCCATCTCTTTACAGTCCTTACTACTGGCTTGGTTGATTTTAATTTCTGCCTGTAGGTTGGAAGATGATGAACCAGACTGATCAGAGAGTCCCAAAGCTGCTCTAGGGACAGAGCGATATGCATCCTTTATTGTTGTGTAGCAATGATCCAGTATATTTCTGTCTCTGGTGGGGCATGTGATGTGCTGTTTGTATTTGGGCAGTTCACGTGTGAGATTTGCTTTGTTAAAATCCCCAAGAATAATAATAACTGAGTCCGGGTATTGTTGTTCCATGTCTGTGAGTTGATAAGCCAGCTGTTGCAGCGCTGTGTTAAAACACGCGTTTGGTGCGATACACACTCGCCAGAATAAACTAGGAAAACTCCCGTGGCGAGTAGAAAGGCTTACAGTTAATAAAGAGCGCTTTTTTAGGACAGCACATCCTCTTTAATGTTGTAACATCTGTACACCAACTTTCATTGATACAAAAGCATGTTTCACCGCCTCTCGTTTTCCCCGTTAACTCCGTGATGCGATCCGCTCTGAACAGCTGAAAGCCCGGCAGATGTAACGTGCTGTCCGGAATGGCTTCACTCAGCCAGGTTTCTGTGAAGTACAAGGCAGCAGCGGTCGAAAAGTCCGTGTTTGTGCGGGTGAGGAGATGTAGTTTGTCCATTTTGTTAGGAAGAGTGTGGAGATTTGCTAAGTGAATACTCGGCAGCGTTGTTCGAAATCCGCGCCTATGGAGTCCTGCGTCTCCTGAACAACAATATCACGCCTCCAACTAAAATGTCTAGCAAAACGTCTGAATATTCAAAAACTGGGAAAAGATTGTCTGGTACATGCTGTCGAATGTTCAGCAGTTCGTCTCTGTTAAAACTGACTGGAAAAAAATAACTAAACAGGACAAACAAACAAAAACAACAAAAACACTGAGGAGCTCCACACTGAGGCAGCTATCCGTGGCGCCATCGTGATGCTGTAATCAACATTGTGTTACAAATTTTGTTGCTTGAGCTTAACTTTTATTAAACCCGGAACATTCCTTTTAAGTATTCGTGAAACATCCCAGCAGCCAATCCAAAGTTTTTGGGAATTTTAAAGAAGTGATGTTGTCTTGCTTGTGCATATTTGTGGACTGAGGTTGCATGAATAGTCTAGCAGTAAAACAGTAACTCCTTATTTAATACAATTTAGTGGATGTGTATCTTGAAGTTTTGCTGTTCAACTCCAGGTTTCGGATGCAGGTCATGTTAGATGGTCGCAGGTTTCCACCGGCTGAGGCATCGAACAAAAAAGTGGCAAAAAAAGATGCTGCAGCTATAACCCTGAAGATTCTTTCCAAAGAAATGGGGGGAACAGGTGGAGAGGAAGATGCAGACCCATGCATTGGGGGTTCTGAGTCAACTCCTGACATGGCAGATGACACCCTTGTGAGTTTCTTTATCTTGGTGCTAACAACGCAAATGTCATGGGTTCGATTCCCAGTCGCTTTGAATAAAAGCATCTACCAAGTGCATAAATGTAAATAAAGTGGCATGGTGCCAAGAGGTGCTTGATCACTCTTTTAAAATTCTTTTAATGTTCTGTTGTTGTTGTTGTTCATCTCATTTCTGAAGGGTGGAACGGACACTCCGCCCCAGGCTCTGTCCAGGTCTCTACCTGGTGGAAAGAACCCTGTATCTGTCCTGATGGAGCACAGCCAACGCAGTGGGCACCCCATCCAGTTTATCAACACAGGACAGGAAGGGCCCCCCCATGATCCACGGTAAAACGCATCCCATAGTGTAAAGGGCTTTAGGTTAAGAAAATGTATATGCTTTATTTTTTCTGTTTTCTAGGCTCTTCTTTTTCCATGCTGTCCTCACATTCTCCACACCCTTCCCCAGCACACTCACACTCTCCACGCACCTGTTGTACTTTTTCCTTTCTCTTCCCTCTCACTGTTCTCACCTCTCATTTTACGTCATTTCCCATCTCCCATTGTTGCTGTTACTGAACTTTTTTGTTTTGTGTTTTGTCTTAAGTATCACTATTCTTGTCGCTCCCTGTCTCAATGTCTGTCCTTAATTCCCTTTGCCCTCAAAATGTGACTTTGCTGGCTATGAAACACAATAACTGCTTTGTTTAATCCTAGCCCCTAGATATTGTTTCTATACCTCTTTTTCTTAACTTTATTTCAGCTCATCTTCCTTTTATTTCTCTTCATACACTGTTTCCGCATATTGTTTGCTCTAAAAGTATGAAAGTAGGAAGCTATGTTCCATTAGCATCAAACATAGTCTGTTTTAATTTACTGTATTTGCATGATGATTTTACATTGACAAATGCAATCATGTAATGCTAATCAGTTTTGACTGAAAAGTGTGCAGGTGTGCAAACTCTCAGCCACACCGGAGTCGACAAACACAACAGAGAGACAGATCAGTGAAACGGAAGCTCTACTGAGAAATAAAACATGCTCCATTCTTCACAAATTGTACTGTATGACATAGACGGATTTGTATTTATTTATTGAAAGCACTGGTCTAACAGATCGAAAACAAAATGAATACATGGTGTGTCTCTATAAACCAGTCTCACCAGGATTTTGCGACACTTTTTCTTTATTGCAGCTAGCCCTGTTGCAATTTATTAAATAAATGTCTGATTGGGGTTATTTCAAATTCCAATCACATTTTAAGGGAATATATACAGGTGCATCTCAATAAATTAGAATGTCGTGGAAAAGTTCATTTATTTCAGTAATTTAACTCAAATTGTGAAACTTGTGTATTAAATAAATTCAATGCACACAGACTGAAGTAGTTTAAGTCTTTGGTTCTTTTAATTGTGATGATTTTGGCTCACATTTAACAAAAACCCACCAATTCATTATCTCAAAAAATTAGAATACATCATAAGACCAATAAAAAAAACATTTTTAGTGAATTGTTGGCCTTCTGGAAATTATGTTCATTTACTGTATATGTACTCAATACTTGGTAGGGGCTCCTTTTGCTTTAATTACTGCCTCAATTTGGCGTGGCATGGAGGTGATCAGTTTGTGGCACTGCTGAGGTGGTATGGAAGCCCAGGTTTCTTTGACAGTGGCCTTCAGCTCATCTGCATTTTTTGGTCTCTTGTTTCTCATTTTCCTCTTGACAATACCCCATAGATTCTCTATGGGGTTCAGGTCTGGTGAGTTTGCTGGCCAGTCAAGCACACCAACACCATGGTCATTTAACCAACTTTTGGTGCTTTTGGCAGTGTGGGCAGGTGCCAAATCCTGCTGGAAAATGAAATCAGCATCTTTAAAAAGCTGGTCAGCAGAAGGAAGCATGAAGTGCTCCAAAATTTCTTGGTAAACGGGTGCAGTGACTTTGGTTTTCAAAAAACACAATGGATCAACACCAGCAGATGACATTGCACCCCAAATCATCACAGACTGTGGAAACTTAACACTGGACTTCAAGCAACTTGGGCTATGAGCTTCTCCACCCTTCCTCCAGACTCTAGGACCTTGGTTTCCAAATGAAATACAAAACTTGCTCTCATCTGAAAAGAGGACTTTGGACCACTGGGCAACAGTCCAGTTCTTCTTCTCCTTAGCCCAGGTAAGACGCCAGGAGTGGCATAACAAGAGGAATACGACAACTGTAGCCAAATTCCTTGACATGTCTGTATGTGGTGGCTCTTGATGCCTTGACCCCAGCCTCAGTCCATTCCTTGTGAGGTTCTCCCAAATTCTTGAATCGATTTTGCTTGACAATCATAAGGCTGCGGTTCTCTCGGTTGGTTGTGCATCTTTTTCTTCCACACTTTTTCCTTCCACTCAACGTTCTGTTAACATGCTTGGATACAGCACTCTGTGAACAGCCAGCTTCTTTGGCAATGAATGTTTGTGGCTTACCCTCCTTGTGAAGGGTGTCAATGATTGTCTTCTGGACAACTGTCAGATCAGCAGTCTTCCCCATGATTGTGTAGCCTAGTGAACCAAACTGAGAGACCATTTTGAAGGCTCAGGAAACCTTTGCAGGTGTTTTGAGTTGATTAGCTGATTGGCATGTCACCATATTCTAATTTTTTGAGATAGTGAGTTGGTGGGTTTTTGTTAAATGTGAGCCAAAATCATCACAATTAAAAGAACCAAAGACTTAAACTACTTCAGTCTGTGTGCATTGAATTTATTTAATACCCGAGTTTCACAATTTGAGTTGAATTACTGAAATAAATGAACTTTTCCACGACATTCTAATTTATTGAGATGCACCTGTATATAAATGCCATCAACGGTGCATTTGTTTGTCATTCAGATGAACTTAGAGTGTCACTGAGCAGCACCATGGACATTAACCAGATCAGCTCCTGTCCGGAAGAGCACGTGAAGCGCTTCTCAAGTGCTCTGATGCACGCTGTCAGCAGAGGCTTGCGCCAAACTCCCGAAAAATATAAACAAACAAACAAATATGAATTTTGATAGTGAGCGGAAAGCGCTCTGGCTTCACTTTAAGCCAAATTTAATAATCGTGACAGCCCTATTTGCTGCCCAAAATGACTGAAATGGCTACCTGTGTTATTTGTGTGAATAACGGAGTAAATGCAATTACATCTGCAGTTGAAGTCAGAAGTTTACATACACTTAGGTTGAAGTCATTAAAACACATTTTTTAACCACTCCACAGATTTCATATTAGCAAACTATACTTTTGGCAAGTCATTTAGGACATCTACTTTGTGCATGACATGAGTAATTTGTACAACAATTGTTTACAGACAGATTTTCACTTTTAATTGACTATCACAATTCCAGTGGGTCAGAAGTTTACATACACTAAGTTAACTGTGCCTTTAAGCAGCTTGGAAAATTTCAGAAAATGTCAAGCCTTTAGCCAATTAGCTTCTGATTGGCTAATTAGAGTCAATTGGAGGTGTACCTGTGGATGTATTTTAAGTCCTACCTTCAAACTCAGTGCTTCTTTGCTTGACATCGTGGGAAAATCAAAAGAAATCAGCCACAAAATTGTTGACCACCACAAGTCTGGTTCATCCTTGGGAGCAATTTCCAAATGCTGAAGGTACCATGTTTATCTGTACAAACAATAGTACGCAAGTATAAACACCATGGGACCACACAGCCAACATACCACTCAGGAAGGAGACGAATTCTGTCTCCTAGAGATGAATGTAGTTTGGTGCGAAAAGTGCAAATCAATCCCAGAACAACAGCAAAGGTCCTTGAAGATGCTGGAAGAAACAGGTAGACAAGTATCTATATCCACAGTAAAACAAGTCCTATATCGACATAACCTGAAAGACCGCTCAGCAAGGAAGAAGCCACTACTCCAAAACTGCCATAAAAAAGCCAGACTACAGTTTGTAAGTGCACATGGGGACAAATATCGTACTTTTTGGAGAAATGCCCTCTGGTCTGATGAAACAAAAATTGAACTGTTTGGCCATAATGACCATCGTTATGTTTGGAGGAAAAAGGGTGAGGCTTGCAAGCCGAAGAACACCATCCCAACCGTGAAGCATGGGGATGGCAGCATCATGTTTTGTGGTGCTGTGCTGCAGGAGGGAATGGTGCACTTCACAAAATAGATGGTATCATGAGGAAGGAAAATGATGTGGCTAAATTGAAGCAACATCTCAAGACATCAGCCAGGAAGTTAAAGCTCTGTTGCAAATGGGTCTTCCAAATGGACAATGACCCCAAGCATACCTCCAAAGTTGTAGCAAAATGGCTTAAGGACAACAAAGTCAAAGTATTGTGGAGTGGCCATCACAAAGCCCTGACCTCAATCCGATAGAAAATTAGTAGGCAGAACTGAAAAGGCGTGTGCGAGCAAGGAGGCCTACAAACCTGACTCCGTTACACCAGTTCTGTCTGGAGGAATGGGCCAAAATTCCAGCAACTTATTGTGAGAAGCTTGTGGAAGGCTACCCAAAACATTTCAAATCAAATCACTTTTATTGTCACACAGCATATACACAAGTGCAATGGTGTGTGAAATTCTTGGGTGCAGTTCCGATCAACATAGCAGTCGTGACAGTGATGAGACATATACCAATTTACAATAACATCAAATTAACACAACACAAAGTCTAATATGCACATAATTACACACAACACAATATACAAATAATAACATACACTGTACAGTATACAATACACACAATATAGATAAACATTATTCAATAAAAAAAAGTATATATAGAATGTACAGTAGGTTGTATTGTACTGTATTGACATTCAGGCTGTCGGTTGATAGTCAGTTGTTAAGAGAGAATATAATATAATAATAATAATATAATTTATGACAGTCTGGTGTGAGATATAAGAGTAAGAGTAATAAAGTGCAGTGCTGATGTATTTTGATCGTGGGAGATCAAGAGTTCAAAAGTCTGATTGCTTGGGGGAAGAAGCTATCGTGGAGTCGGCTGGTGCGGGTCCTGATGCTGCGATACCGCCTGCCTGATGGTAGCAGTGAGAACAGCCCATGGCTCGGGTGGCTGGAGTCTCTGATGATCCTCTGAGCTTTTTTCACACACCGCCTGGTGTATATATGTCCTGGAGGGAGGGAAGCTCACCTCCGATGATGTGTCTGGCAGTTCGCACCACCCTTTGCAGTGCTTTGCGGTTGTGGGCTGTGCTATTGCCATACCAGGAGGAGATGCAGCCAGTCAGAATGCTCTCTACGGTGCAGGTGTAGAATCGTGTGAGGATGTGGCGGTTCATTCCAAACTTCCTTGGCTGTCTCAGGAAGAAGAGGTGCTGATGAGCCTTCACAACGACTTCAGTGTGGATGGACCATGTGAGTTCCTCAGTGATGTGGACACCCAGGAACTTGAAGCTGCTGACTCTCTCCACTGGTGCTCCATTGATGGTGATGGGACTGTGTTCTCTATCTCTTCTCCTGAAGTCCACCACAAGCTCCTTTGTCTTACTGACGTTGAGGGAGAGGTTGTGCTCCTGACACCAGTGTGTCAGAGTGTGCATCTCCTCTCTGTAGGCTGTTTCATCATTGTCAGTGATCAGACCTACCACCGTCGTGTCATCAGCAAACTTAATGATGGCATTGGAGCTATGTGTTGCCACACAGTCATGTGTGTACAAGGAATACAAGAGTGGGCTGAGAACACAGCCCTGTGGGGCTCCAGTGTTGAGGGTCAGTGATGAGATGATGCTGCCTATTCTAACCACCTGGCGTCTGCTTGACAGGAAGTCCAGGATCCAGCTGCACAGCGAGCTGTTTAAGCCCAGAGCCCGGAGTTTCTCATCTACCTTGGAAGGCACTATGGTGTTGAATGCTGAGCTGTAGTCTACAAACAGCATTCTCACATAAGTGATTTTTTTTCCAGGTGGGAGAGAGCAGTGTGTATTGTAGATTCAGTGGCATCATCAGTGGAGCGGTTGTTGCGGTAAGCAAACTGCAATGGGTCGAGAGAGAGGCAGCACAGAGCAGATGTAATCTCTGATTAGTCTCTCAAAGCATTTGCTGATGATGGGGGTCAGAGCAACAGGACGCCAGTCTTTTAAGCAAGTTATTTTTGATTGCTTTGGAACAGACACAATGGTGGATGTTTTAAAGCATGTGGGAACTACAGACAAAGAGAGGGAAAGGTTGAAAATGTCCGTAAAAACACCAGCCAGCTGGTTCGCGCACGCTCTAATGCGGCCTGGAATGCCGTCTGGGCCCACGGCTTTGTGGATATTCACCCGTCAGAAGGATCGGGTTACATCCGCTACAGAGACGGAGAGTGAACTAACCTCTGTAGCTTCAGCCGCGAGAGCCAAAGTTAAACAATTTAAAGGCAATGCTCCCAAATACTAACAAAGTGTATGTAAACTTCTGACCCACTGGGAATGTGATGAAAGAAAGAAAAGCTGAAATAAATCATTCTCTCTACTATTATTCTGACATTTCACATTCTTAACATAAATTAATTTAATGTATTTGGCTAAGGTGTATGTAAACTTCTGACTTCAACTGTAAATATTTAGTGCATAATAACTGACTATGCAGTGAGCAAGCAAAAAATTATAAAAACAAAGACCTTTGAAATGGCTACACAAAGATTTTCTGCCTCAGACAATGCAAGATCATTTTTCTAAGGATAAAACAGACCTACAAAATTTGTAAACTAAAACATAAATGAAGATTGATTCAGTAATTAGGCCTTTTGCAATTACATTGTATGATACAGCAATCTGCTATATGGCCATTAGGGATGCACTGATATGGAATTTCTGGGCCAATACCGATGTTTAAAAAAAGTTTTAATTTTTAATTCTTTAACCTGGAACTGCTAGCTAATTCATTTAAAGTTTCTCATTTGAAAAATGTAAAAATTTGGAATTTGCACTTGCTGCTGTTTAAGGTTTTGTGCACATATTACAGATGTATGCTGATTTGAATGACAAATGACAATACACTTGCATAAATTGTATGGTGCCCATTTATATGAGTGTTTACGGTAATCCTGATGGCTCACAGAGAGAGTGATGAAATTCAAACAGCTGTAATAATGCATTAAACCAAAAAGAGGCAATAGATAGCATGTAACAAACATTAAAACAACACAACACACAATACAAACCCTAAATTCTGTATGCATGGTGTGGAGCGGTGGTTTGTGTGTTTCACAGATGCTTACTACAGCGCTCATCCTTAATATTTCCACTGTATAACTTATGAAACGTGAACACAATCATAATGGGAATAGGTGACATTATAGTGCTCAAAGTCATGAGTCATAACATTCTAAAAGTCTCAACTCGCAAAACACAAGCACATTCGTTTCACTCACAATCTAGTGTTTTTAGCCATCTCAGGACACTCTGAAACTTTCAAGATCTGTGAATTGCGTTTGGTTTGTTTTGGGGCTTTTGTAATCGCAGTGCCGTGCTGCAAGTAACGATGTGCAATTTCCCACGTTCTGTTTGTTTCATTTGTGTATTAAGTGAAAATTATCGCCCCCTAAGTATCATGCATGCATACATGTTTTTGTCGCATTTCGTTTATTACCTAATGATTCATGAACAGAATATGGGAAATGGCATGTAACACAGCAGATGATCCAGAAAACCAGACCCAAAACAACGCAACAAGGTGCAGAGATGTTGAAATAATCCACACAGAGCGACATCAGTTTGGCTCTCACTCGCACAGACACTGTGTGTACGCACGCTGTCTTTGAGGCTGTTTTTGCCTGAAGGAAAGATGCCGCAGGAAGTCAGAGATTCTCGGCCACAAGCAAATAAACGTAACAAATTATCAGCACGATGATAATATTTAGATTTCCTCGGTTATCGGCCGCCAATATATCGTGCATCCCTAATGGCCATATACGAACATAAAAATGTATAGTTAATATATTTGAGCATTTGTGTATATATTCAAATTCCACAAGTATTTGGGAAATTGTTTTACACACAGTTAAAGTCTGAAGTTTACATATATCTTAGCCATATACATTTAAACTCAGTTTTTCACAATTCCTGACATTTAATCATAGAAAACATTCCCTGTCTTAGGTCAGTTAGGATCACTACTTTATTTTAAGAATGTGAAATGTCAGAATAATAGTAGACAGAATGATTTATTTCAGCTTTTATTTTTTCATCACATTTCCAGTGGGTCAGAAGTTTACATACATTTACATTTATGCATTTGGCAGACACTTTTATCCAAAGTGACTTACAGTGCACTTATTATGGGGACAATCCCCCTGGAGCATCCTGGAGTTAAGTGCCTTGCTCAAGGACACAATGGTGATGGCTGTGGGGATTGAACCAGCAACCTTCTGATTACAAGTTATGTGCTTTAGCCCACTACGCCACCACCACTCCACTTTGTTAGTATTTGGTAGCATTGCCTTTAAATTGTTTAACTTGGGTCAAACTTTTTGGGTAGCCTTCCACAAGCTTCTCATAATAAGTTGCCGGAATTTTAGCCCATTCCTCCAGACAGAACTGGTGTAACTGAGTCTGTAGGCCTCCTTGCTCACAAATGCTCTTTCAGTTCTCCCCACAAATTTTCTATAAGATTGAGGTCAGGGCTTTATGATGGCCATTCCAATACCTTAACCATTTTGCCTCAACTTTGTAGGTATGCTTGGGGTCACTGTCCATTTGGAAGACCCATTTGCGACCGAGCTTTAACTTCATGGCTGATGTCTTGATGTTGCTTCAATATCCACATAAATTTCCTTCTTCATGATGCCATCTATGTGAAGTGCACCAGTCCCTCCTGCAGCAAAGCACTCCCACAACATGATGCTGCCACCCCCATGCTTTACGGTTGGGATGGTGTTCTTTGGCTTGCAAGCCTCACCCTTCTTCCTTTAAACATAACGATGGTCATTATGGCCAAAAAAATACATTTTTGTTTCATTAGACCAGAGGAAATTTCTCCAAAATGTAAGATCTTTGTCCCCATGTGCACTTGCAAACTGTAGTCTGGCATTTTAATGCTGGTTTGGAGCAGTGGCTTCTTCCTTGCTGAGCAGCCTTTCAGGTTATGTCGATATAGGACTAGTTTTACTGTGGATATAGATATTTGTCTACCTGTTTCCTACAGCATCTTAACAAGGTCCTTTGCTGTTGTTCTGGGATTGATTTGCATTTTTCACATCAAATTACATTAATCTCTAGGAGACAGAATGTATCTCCTTCCTGAGCAGTATGATGGCTGCATGGACCCATGGTGTTTATACTTGTGTGCTATTGTTTGTACATATGAACGTTGTAACTTCAGGTGTTTGGAAATTGCTCCAGAGGCTGAACCAGACTTGTGGAGATTTTTTTTTTTCTGAGGTCTTGGCTGATTTCTTTAGATTTTCCCATGATGTCAAGCAAAGAGGCACTGAGTTTGAAGGTAGGTCTTAAAATACATTCACAGGTACACCTCTACTTTGGTACACCTCCTATCAGAAGCTAATTGTCTAAAGGCTTGACATCATTTTCTGGATTGTGCCAAGCTGCTTAAAGGCACAGTTAACTTGGTGTATGTAAACTTTTGACCCACTGGAATTGTGATAGTCAATTAAAAGTGAAACAATCTGTCTGTAAACAATTGTTGGAAAAATTACTTGTGTCATGCACAAAGTAGATGTTCTAAATGACTTGCCAAAACTATAGTTTGTTAATATTAAATCTGTGGAGTGATTAAAAAATGAGTTTCAGTGACTTTAGCCTAAGCATATTTAAACTTCTGACTTCAACTGTATATTAAAATGGCAATTTTTTTAAATAATATTTTGAAATATACATTGCGTATATGTACATATGTGACCTTTTAATATCGGTGAAAACCACATATGAACATATATTTCATAAGTGTTTACCATATATTGCAATTTATCAGAGTCATACTGTAAGCACTTCAAATTGTAATCTCATTTTACTATCAAACTAAGGAAGTTTTAAGCGAATATAGAAAAGTTTTTGTCTCATTTGGCGGACTCGGAGTGAAGATTAAAAGCTTGCTGTTATGTACTTGTGCTGTCTGCAGTCCCGCGAAAATTTAGATTTTGATCGTGAACGGAAACTGTAACATTTGTATAATGGCAAATGTTCTTGGCCATTGTAGGTTCATACATGCAGGGGTAATGACACCGAGGAGATGCTTACTCTGTTACTGTGGAGATGATAGAATGGCAGCTGTCTGTGAAGTTGGATATGTCGCGACTCCTTCAAAGCAATGGCAATACCTCAGATTCATGGTTTATGCTGAAAATGTTTGGAAATTATGTAAAATTGCAAGCTACTGCAAATAATGCAAAGATTGGTTGAATTTGCAAGAATTCTTGCAATTGCAAAATCCTAAAGGGATATTGGATTTGGTTTAAGAAAGCCTCAAGCATACATAGAGTTCTCATGTGCCGGTGAAGTAAATTTGGCCTTTAGTACAAGAAAGACTCTGCTCTTTAAGGAAGATTTCGAATCTTGATGTAAAAGTAGCACTGCTTGCCAAAGTAGCATAACCACAGGAAAAAAAAGACTCAGAGGAAAATCCTTTTTTGACTTGTTGAATTTGAAATTTATGAATTCATGTTGTCTTCAATTTCTGTGTCAGGTTTATATTCCGTGTAATGGTCGGGGAGCGGCTCTTCCCAGAAGCCTCAGCACCCAGTAAGAAAGCAGCAAGGCAGCTGGCGGCAGAGGAGGCTGTGAAAGAACTAACGGGAGATGGACAACTGCATTTTAACAAAGTAAAGGAGAGGAAAAGAGATTGCACTTGCTGTAGAAAGAGAGGGTTAGAGACAGAACTATGTGACAGAAGGGAAAATGTAAAAAAAAAAAAAAAAAGATAGAAAACTGTTTAATCAAATAACTTCCAATAGAGAATTTTGCACACTGTGTAGATATTATATAGATAAAAAGAGAACAGCTGGAAATTTGTTTGTGCAAAGGTAAAGTCTACACTGTGTTAAGTTGATAATTTGGTTTCTTAAAGGCATAGTACGTCCAAAAATGTTAATTGACATTACTTACCTGTTCCCAATCTGTATGACTTTTTTTTCTTCCGTGAAATGCAAAAGATGTTTAGCACAATGTTAGAGACTGACAACCTCAGTCATCATTCACATTCATTGTATCGGAAAGAGCAGCATCATTCAAAATTCTTTCTGATTATGTTCCACGGAAGAAAGTAAGTCACTTGGGTTTGGAACAACATGAGGGTGTGTAAATGACAATACAAATTTTGGGAGAACTATTGCTTTAAACTATCATTGATATAAAATGTCCAGACTCCAGGTCATTTCTGCCCGCTGGGTGAAAACGAGTCACAGCCAGCGATTACCGCATGCCCCTCGCTACCCCCCCTGACGGCAGAAGAGCTCCAGGCGGCCCATGAAGCAGGTGTGGGTGACCTCATCAACCACCTTAACAACAATGCAGTGTCTGGCCTGCTAGAGTACGCCCGTGGCCGCGGCTTTGCTGCTGAAATCCGCATGGTGGGCCAGTCTGGACCCCCACACGAGCCCAAGTACACACACACAAACAAACAAACACTTTTGATGTACATTCTGGTCACGTTTCAGTGATCTTTAGCCGCTTTTCCACCATCGGGCCGAACGGTTCTGAGCATGGTGAGGAACGGTTTCAGTAGCATTTCCACTTGAGCACGGTTCGGCACAGCACAACAATCCGTTCTCGCCATGGATTTCTCAGCACAGTTAGCTAACCATGCTTAACCATGCTCAGCTGTGCTGGTGTAATGGCTTTAGTACGTAGCGACTCACAATTGTCAATTTGCCACAGCTAAGTTTACTCAAAGTTTCTAGGTAGCTGGCAAAGTTTGCTATGGTGAGGGTAATCAATTTTAATAAAGTGTATTTGGTGTTTCATCATGATTTTATGATGGCATACACAACCTCTCAGCATATGGTGGTAAACCTCTCGCCTTTTTCTGTTTGTTTCTTTTTTGCGACATAGAACATCTTTGCTCTGCTTTAGCAGAGTAAAAACCAGGGGGAAAAGTATCCTCAATAGCCCACTCACTTGTTTACCTCTCACTGCGTCACCAGCTGATGGTCCGATGGTGGAAAAGCAGCTTTTATGTCCTTATTACAGAAGCAGCAGGACAATAAAAAAGATCAAATGTCACACACGTTTACCTCTCTTTCCCAGATTTACATACCAAGCAAAATTGGGAGGCCGGTGGTTTCCTGCAGTGTGTGCTAGTAACAAGAAGCAGGGCAAGCAGGAGGCAGCAGATGCCGCTCTCCGAGTGCTTATAGGAGAGGCTGAAAAAGCAGCACGTACTGGAGAGGTCACACCAGAGGTACTGAAAATGCATACACCCTTGCACATCAAGGTTATTACTGTTAACAAAAATGACTACGAAAATCTAAACTAGCAGTGAAAAAATATTTTTGTTAACTAAAATAAAAGCATTTGTCTGATGCTTTTATCCAAAGCGACATAGTGCATTCAGCGTATGCATTTTATCAGTGCGTTCCCTGGGTAGAATGTCACGGAACAAGACAAGTCACTGAATTTGACAAATTTGTGGTTAAATTAATGTCTATTTGACAATTAATCAGATTCAAATCATGATATGGCCAAGTGTGATTATTAAACCACAATAAGGATGCAATTTATTTAAATGTATTGTCTTCATACGCTGCACACCTTAGAATGAGTTGCGCCGCTCTTCTCTCTCTCTCTCATCTATTACACACACACAAGGAGCGTGCGTGTTGCTCATAATGCAGTGTTTTCAGCGTAAGAATGGCAGTGAATGTTGCACACAAACTCCTCGGGTGCTGCTTTGAATGTGGAGCTTATTAAAAACAGCCATCACATGAATTTAATTTGATTTAAGTTTTATGAATTAGTTTGATTAGACACAGTTTTGATAAAACATGGAATCCAGAAGAATTAAACTTGCAGAATTACAGAAAATGACTTTTCGTGTTTTCAAACAATGTGGATGATCTCATTTAAATAAACAAAGTGTGATCGAATTGACATGTAAAACAACCTAACACAGTTTGCTTGCATACATGACGCAAGTAGTTTTAGAGCTAATATTTGATCTCTCTTTTTGGTGTGTGAGATGCAAAACCTTCATGGTTTTTGCAAGTTGCTAGGATGTTGGAAAGGTCTTTGACCGTGACAACAGACCTGTTCATGTCTGTATTTTTTTTATATTCCCATAATCAAAATATAAATATTTGTCTATATTTTCACAGAGTGATTAATTTTGCTACAGGATATGGCTTAATGTTTTTAAAAGTAGGAAAAGGGGCTTATTGAAAAAAATACATAGGCAATCGCCGTGTTAAAATATTTGTTATCTGTATCAACCTCAAATCTCCCAATCTGACCTTTTAATAGTGAAGTATTATACATTTACCGAACCAAACAAAAACCATGACCACAGAACCATGAAAAATTTGAACTATTACATTCCTAGTATATTAATAATATCTCTCCCAGAAATATGTATGTCCTATTTAGTCTGGCAGCAGCAGCAGCTCTTTACTTATTAACCAAAGCACCAGTACATTTTAAGGGTCATATAATGTGAAAGGTTTTTACGTGTACTGTGCCGAAATCTAGATCTATATAATTTATATTTTAGCTGCCAGTGTTAAGCAGTAAATTGCATGATCAGATCTGGAATAGAGATATACATATGATTTGTATGTGTATGTTCCAGCTGCCAGTTTCAGGCAGTACACTGCATGATCAGATTGCCATGCTGAGCCATCAGCGCTTTAATGCACTCACAGCACGCATCCAGCACAGCCTTCTGGGCAGAAAGATTCTTGCCACCATTGTGATGAGGAAAGGAACAGACAGTCTTGGGACAGTTGTCAGCCTTGGGACAGGTACACACAGACACAGACACATGCACACAGACACAGCCAACATGTGTGCACTTTAATTAGAGATGTGCTGTAATTTTTTTTGCTCTACGCATGTAGGAAACCGCTGTGTTAAAGGAGAGGAGCTGAGTCTTCGAGGGGACACTGTTAATGATTGCCACGCAGAAATAGTCTCCAGAAGAGGCTTTATCCGGTATCGTGTTACAGCAGATCTTTCTCTCTGGCTCAGACTGCATCTCATAACTCATTTTTCCTCTCATTCTTCAAGACGGAGGAGTCTTATTTCACTGCAACTTTATACTCTGTAGCTGTTACTGCAAGACTAGCACAGAATCTGCTGATTTCGTAGACCACACTCACTATATTTCTCTTTCTCTGCTTTACTCAATATTTCAATGTGCTTTAATAGTAGTAAAATTAATGGTAGTACAAATAAGGATATACAGGGTCCCCATGGTCATGGTACTAGATGTACAATTGGAAATGCCCCTCAGCAGTCTTTATAAAATGATTCGTAATCAAACAACTTGAAAAGAAATGGAATTTAATTGGTCAAAAGTTGTGGGAATCCTAAATATATTAACAAGATGTATCTGTTATGTCTGAATGGCTCAGGTTTTTATACAGCGAGCTGATGAAGCATTGGGAAAGCCCTGGTGATGAGAGTATTTTTGAAGTGGCGGAAGATGGCAAGCTCAAGATCAAATCTGACATCACCTTTCATCTCTACATTAGGTGAGACAAACACTCTCTCACTCAAGTTACATTTAGAACAGGTATTCATCAGCAAACATGGATAACCTTGCTTTCAAATGGCCTTTTTCTCTCTCTCACAGCACTGCTCCATGTGGCGATGGTGCTCTCTTCGATAAGTCGTGCAGTGAAGCCGGCGTGTTAAACGGGTCTGGACACATGCCTCTCTTTGAGAACGTAAAACAGGGCAAACTCAGAACCAAAGTGGAGAATGGTGAGAGACTTAAAATGCTTTGTACATGCATAGTGTGTTACATACTGAGGTCTTAAGTACCTGCATTGAGCAGAAATTGCCATTCTCATTCTCAAACTTTAATTTATCTAAAATTATATTGATACAGAGTTAGTGCTTTAAATCGTAATTGTGAAAGTTCTGTGCCATTAGTGTGAAATTGCAAATTGTTTTTAAATACTTTTCCCGAACACTTCCCCCATCTGCCATTGGTTAGCCAAACTGTTTGGCATGCCCAAAAGTCACATCATGGATTGTTTACTCTTTGGTGGGAATCGACCTACAAACCGCTTGCTTATAGTTTCTCTGAATATTGTAATGGAAAAATGATTTTAGCAAAGGAAAAAATGACAAGCTTTACTTTTACTCAACAGAATGAGAGGAGAATCGCTTTAAGACATAAATTACAGCTAAAATGCTCCCAGGCTTCTTAAATTGGGTCTATTAATTTGGTTTGTAAGTGGATCACTTTCAAGCTAAAAGCAAATATTGACCGCCATTAGATAAATTGCAGGGTTTGACTTGATCGCCTGTCTTGGATAACCCAGAAAAACAAGTTATACAAGTGAAATACCAATTGAAAACATAATGCAATGAATGTAACAAGCTCTGCCTGACACATGCTGTCATGGTTTGTATTAGAAATCCCAGATCTTAAATGGCCAACTACACTCATGCTGTGGTGTAATCACCAAACGACCTCAGGTACACTAACTCGAATGTGCTGTCTGTTGGAGTAAACAAGATGCCCACAGCAGTGTTCATCAGAGCCATCTGGTTACAGTAATCACACCCCAGTGTTTCTCTGTATCCACCTATAGGTGGTCACTTGCCATTGACTTGCGCAACAGGAGCGAAGCAATTGTGTGACAAAAGGACAGAAATTTTGTCGACATGTGGGCCGGAATTTCTGTGGGTTCAACATAATTTGTCTGTTGATGTCAGCTTGTTCTGTGCTGACCTCAAACCTGCTGACAAGGAAGTAAAACATTCAGGCTCATGATAAATTGTGAACACATTTTTCTGACACTTTAGTGTTTAATGTCAGAGTGCAGCTATCGTGTATGTAAAATATATATATATATATATATATATATATATATATATATATATATATTAGTATGCAGCTAATAATATTTATATTACTAACTAGTTTTCCAGAGATGACAGCCACACTAGATGCCGTTTCATCTGTCAGGTACAGTGAAGAGGAACTGAAGTGATTGTTGATCATTGAGCTGCCCATGGGTTTGTTCTGCTTTCAGTTCATTGTTGATGGGTTAGGGTTATCGTTATCCAAAAATAGTGGACCATCAGCCAAAGAGGCTATAAGCAAACAGTTTGACACTTGGGAGAAAAGATGAGAAGAGTAAGTTGTTAAGTGTTCCCATGATCATTGAAAATCGGGAAATATCAGGTAATTTTCCAGGTCTGGAAAAGTAACGGAAAATTTTACAGTGAAAATGCATTCTTTTAGATGTGCTCTGCTCTGAAATATTTCATCGGCTAAATATTGGTCTTGTGTAGAATAAAACCTACTCGCAAGCCATATTGATGTCTGATTTGTTAGCAAATTGTCCTTTTACAGTCGGTTCTTTTCAGTGAATTGGTTTAACTGGTTCACAAATAGGTCTGAATGATTCATTAGTGGTTTGTTTAGAATTTGAATGATTTGTTTTTAATCCTTATCCAGTGATTGGAAATGACTGGAAAAGTCATGGAAATTCATTGGTCAAAAAGTGTGAGAACCGCGGTTGATGTACAGCAGGTTGAAGATTGACAATACACACAGATATGCACAGACTCAATCATTTTAAATGTTTTCCTGTTCCTAAAGGCTATGTTTACTACCATATATATATTTAAAAAAAACATTTTTTTAAGAAACATTACAGATCAAAGGAATCTGTAATCATAGCATTTTTAATAAACTTAATAGTCACATGGTACATTGAGTTCTTAAAGGCAGAGATGAGTAATTATGGAGACCTTCTTATTCAGACAATCTGAATATCCATAACATTGCTATTTCTTTTATTTACTTAATTTCCTTTGGTCCCCTGTTGTATATCCTGTTTACACATCTTTAGCATTATCACTTCATATGTTCTCACAATTTATTCACTTGACGAAGATTCCCCATCATTTACTTGTTCTGTTCTCATTGATGTTTTCTCTCTTTCAGGTGAGGGTACTATCCCAGTGGAGTCGAGTGCGATTGTGCCCACCTGGGATGGCATTCAGCATGGTGAGCGCCTGAGGACCATGAGCTGCAGCGACAAGATCCTGCGCTGGAATGTGCTCGGCCTGCAGGGGGCGCTGCTCAGCCACTTTATCCACCCTGTTTACCTGAGCTCCATCACACTTGGTAATACACTCCCACAATGCTATGGAGTAATGATGTCAAGGATTTAAAGAACCTGCAGTTTTTATTACATTTGGTATTCAGTCTTAGCGTTACATAGGAAGTGCTCAAGGACTTTTTAATACAGTTGTTCTCAGTGGATGGGTTGTGACCCTGTGTGGGTCGTAGATCGGTTCTCAGGGTCGGAGACAGCAGGGAAAATAACAGTACTAAATTCAAATAATGATATTTAACCATATATTGTGCATAGTTAGAATAGCTAAATAAATAGCCTTATCAACTTTTAATAGAGGAAGAAAATGTTTCCCATATCTTCTGTTATTGATCCGTGGTATTTAGGCACAAATTCACCTGTCACTTAGTTGAAGCTAGCCAAATTTGGTAGATGCCAACTAGGGCTATGGCAATTATAAATATATCGTGGCGACGGTATAAAATGTCAAAAGGTAGACATTTTTCTATTCCATCTATTTCGTGGTATGTAAATATGTGTGCACAACTCTCCACCTAATCACTTTACAATCCGAGAGAAAATGAGGAAGAGCTTGTTAATAAAATGCTGCTTTCTTTTTGGTGTGAAACGGACCCTCTGCTATAATAAGCCCCGCTGCTATTAAGTAACTGTTGCTTATGGTGTCAGGTTTTCCTACCGGTATCTGTACTTCCACAAACACAGAGAGAGAAGCAATCGCACCGAGTACATTACCAGGTATTATTAAGTAACCCATTTGTTAACTGTGCATTTATATCTAGTAGGCGATCCAAAACAAATACATAATGTAAGGTTTTGTTTTTAAAATCAGTTTCTATTAAAATGTGGAGGCTATATCGTCATAAATTTTCGACCAAAAAATTTCATGAATATCGCTATATTATTTTGACTATATTGCACAACTCTTGTCACATGGTTATTTAATATAAACCCTTTTTGTTGACTTTCCAGGAAAAAAAAAAACTATATAGTGTTTATATATGCACCTTTAACCTGATTTAAATGTACTCAAACCATGATATCGAATTTTGGTCATATTGTCATATGGGATTTATTGGCTTTCTAGAGCATGAAACCATCTAAATTTAAATTTTGTTCACTATACAATTTTGGTACTGTTGAGTTGCCACTTGATGTCCAATGTAAAAATTGGTCTTGAAGCAAAACCATTTAAAAACCACTCATTTAGTAATTATTATGAATAATTATTTCAGTGTGTCAAATCTGAATTTGAAACTCCTGCTGTGTCTCTGTTTAGGGTACCTCTACAGCCATGGTCACCTGACTCGGGCGGTATGCTGCCGATTGTCTAGAGACGGGGATGAGTTCAGAAAGAGTCTACCAGCAAACTTTACTCTCAACCACCCTGAGGTACACTCACACAACACACCAATGCAAACAAGACCTTAAAGAGATGGTTCACCCAAAAATGAAAATTCTCTCAGCATTTACTCACCCACATGCCATCCCAGATGTGTATGACTTTCTTTTTTCAGCAAAACACAAAGATTTTTAAAAGAATATTTCAGCTCTGTAGATCCTTACAATGCAAGTGAATGGTGATCAGACTTTTGTAGCTCCTAAAATCACATAAAGGAAACAAAGTTAATCCATATTACTCCAGTGGGTAAATCCATATCTTCAGAAGCGATATGATAGATGTGGGTGAGAAACAGATCAAAACTTATGTCCTTTTTTACACTTCACTTTCACATCTGAAAGTGAAATAGAAAGTGGAGATTTAGAGTAAATAAAGGACATAAGTTTTTATCTGTTTCTCCCCCACACCTATCATATCGCTTTTGAAGATATGGATTTACCAACCGGAGTAATATGGATTACCGTTATGTTTCCTTTGTGATTTTAGGAGCTACAAAACTCTGATCAACATTCACTTGCATTGTAAGGATCTACAGAGCTGAAATATTCTTTTAAAAATCTTTGTGTTTTGCTGAAGAAAAAGTCATGCACATCCGGGAGTAAATGATGAGAGAATTTAAATTTTTGGGTTAACTATCCCTACTTTAAAGTTCACTAAGTGTTTCAATAGCTCAACTGCTAAAGCATGGCTCTTACAACACCAAGGTTGTGGGTTCGATTCCCAGGGAGCATATGCACTGATAACTTTGCACTGTTAGTTGCTTTGGATAAGTGTCTACCATATGTATAAAACATTTGCCATTTGGAACTTTTGATTTTCCGTTTGCTTGTTTTTAATCACCCTATTTGTTTCCATTGTTGTCTGTAGGTGGGCAGGGTGAGCGTGTATGACTCAACACGCCACACAGGTAAGACTAAAGAGTCGAGCGTTAACTGGAGTCAGCCAGACCAGCTCAGTGTGGAGGTACTGGATGGTACCAAGGGCAAAGTGGACAGGTGAGAAACAGGGGCCGATCCTTCTTGTAACCAGCCAATGGCAAGACACTTATTTACCTTTTAAGGAAATCCAGCTTATCTCTGTGTGATTGTCGTTTTCCTCAACACTTCCAAAACTTAATCACCCGCTTTATTTTTTGACATCTGCTTTCTCTCTTCATGCCAGTCCCAAGATGGAGGTATCGCGGGTCTCCAAGTCCAGTCTGTTCCGTCTCTTCCAAGACTTGTGCCAACGTGCAGGTCGAGCTGATCTGCTGGCTTTGCCTTCCTACGCCCATGCTAAAATGGCCGCAGCTTCATTCCAGGATGCCAAGAGGCTGTTCTTCCTGGCGCTAAACCAACATGGATATGGTGCCTGGATTGGGAAGCCCTTAGAAGAAAAAAGTTTTGATGGAGAGGCCAGAGGCATGGAGAGCGGGCATGTATGGGCTCCAGGTCCTTGGGCGAACCAAAGCAGCACTGTTGACCCTAATAGCTGCTCTATCTCAAACAACAACTTTCACTGAGGGGTAACAGGGGGAGATAGGGATGAACGGAGAACAGATGAAGGGAAGGAGGATGGGGGAATTGGATAAGTGGAGTGAAAGAGTGGCCAGCAGCAAGATAGGAGACTGAGTGGTGTGTGGGGACAAGAGAAAAGTTGCTCAAGGTATGGATGAGGTTTATCAGATAGTGAGAAAAACAGGGAAAGTCCATGTCCTCTATGTTTGGGATTTGAACCATATGACAGTGCAGAAAAGGGTGCTGCTATGGCAACAGAACCACAAACCTGAGGCAGATTTAGACATGAGGCATGAGAAAATACAGTTATATCATCCTAAAAAATATATAAATTTTAGAATGATATAACTGCATAACTTCATTGCATGTGAGTTTTCCTCTGTCTGTGTAATTGTTACCATTGCGGCCATCAAAAATACTGTATTACTTGACTGCAGTGGCCACATTTCAACTGAGTTATAATTCCCCTTTTCTCACATTGTCTCTCCTTGGTCATTGTGAGTGATTCTAATGATACATTTAGGTAAAACATTTCTCTATAAATAAACCGGTTTTCAGAGATGGCTTCAGAGATCAGGTCATATTAAGTAATGTTTATCTCCTCATTTAGAATTCCTGTTTCATCAGTCAGTAAATGTAGTTTGCAAAGAATCATTTGTGATTAATGGAGGTTTAGGTTAATTATGATGTACCAATTCTTGATTTTATCCACTTTTAATTTCATATAGATTACCTGTGCTCTAATTCTGTGAGATTAATTTGCTTCTACATCCAAATATATTTTCTTTTTGCAATGCTTTCACACAGCATGTGAAGTTCTACATACCAAAACTTGACTGGTTGAAATGTATACATAATGTACGTACAGATGCATATGCACACAGATGTATATATAAGGTCTTTTGAATGAGTTTATATATATATATATATATGTGTGTGTGTGTATGTATTTGTATATATTGTATGTATATATTTTGTAACAATTCGTAACTTTGAAATCTATATTTTCTATTTCTTAATTTTTAGAATGTCTTTTGATACGATGAGTGTTCTGTTTTAACTCCTTTGTGCTTTGTTATAAAATGGGGAGCTCATGATAGATACTGCATGCAGCTGCACAGTCTACTTTCTGATTCGTGACTGCTAGCACAAAGCAATCATATGCACATTTGTGTGTGTGTGTTTGTGTGCACCTTCATGGATCTGAACTATTTCTTGAAATATTTCTGCCCCCTATTTTTCCTCTATTTTAAACTAGAAAAATCTGCTATGCTTATATTTTGTGTTCAGACACTGTTAATTGATGCACTGCTTCAAGATTAAAGCAATACTAACATTATTTCCTGCAGTGTGTGAATTTGATTGCCTCAAACATTTCATTTTAGAGATCTGTTCATTTAAAAGGTGAATAGTAGTATTTTCATTATATATTCTATTATAGGTTATTTAGTTACCTTTCAGCTAAAATGTAATAGTTAAACAATAATGAAGCATGAAACTATTCATAAAATTGCAAAAACGTTACTGTAATCTAATGACTTTTTAGTAAAAAAGTGTAATGTTACATTTTAAATTCTTGTAATCAGATTGCAGTTACTGACTTTCAGTTAATGTTACTTTCAACTACATTATAGGGTTATGCTTATTTCTAACATATTTATGTAGAATAACGAGTCACTGTGAAGGAAAAATGTGAGGTGCTGAGTGTATGACTTGTATCAATGAACAGGAAAGAAATATAGACATTATTTTGAATTTGTGGAGAGAAAAGGTGTTTTAGAAAGTAACTTAAAAGTGATCTGATTACAGTTTTAGATAAATAGTTAGTCATTTGTTGTGGATTACTATTTTTAAGTAACTTACCCAACACATTGTACAGAATATGTTTACAACGTGACAAACAACCACCACTTTATGAACAATACACTTGTCCTAAGAACACAGTTGAACTTTTTGTTAAATGTACCATCATTATATAGTTTACCATTGTCTTGCTGTAATTACCAAACAGCTACAGCAAAAACTGAATATTGCAATTTTAGTTGGGAGAGTAGAATTGACAATTAATTTGCCTAATTTAAGACTGTCTGAAACCACTGTTCGAGAAAGACAGCATTTGTGTAATTGGACTTTGACTCGAAACCTTTTTAAGATTTCCTGAGATACAGCCATTGTGACAGCTTCCCCGTGAGACATTCCCGGAACCGGTAAGTGCCGAAATTGGAATCCCTGCCAGAATTTGACTGCCCATCGCGTGCACGCGCATGGCGTCAGATGACGAGACAGCGGTGCATCGAGTTTAGAACATTTCCGTCTACAAACCCGTTTATAATAAATCTTTTCCACACAATTAACGCTAAGGCAAAGTAGGAATTTGTTAATTAAAAAGCATTAAGTATATTAATTTGGAAAAAGTAACAACGGAAGCAGAGATGTAGCCTACACTGTAACTGAGCAGAGGCTTCAGAATCAGAAAGAGCTTTATTGCCAAGTATGCTTACACATACAAGGAATTTGTCTTGGTGACAGGAGCTTCCAGTACACAACAATACAAAACAGCAACAAGACTTTTAAAAATAATAAAAAATGTAATAAATATTGAAAATAAAGTATATATAGAATACACAATAGACTATATATATATATATATATATATATATATATATATATATATATACATATACATACATATATACACATACATACATACACACATACATACCACACATACACATACGTTGTGCAAATCTAAATACAAATCGGTTATATACAGTGCAAGGGAATGTAATGGCAGAAGAGGTTGGATGTGTTGGATAATATAAAAAGACTAAGCTGTGACAGTGCAAGCATTACAGGACAGTTTATGCTCTTCTCTTTGATTTGGTCTTTTGCCAAACTCAATGTGTTTTACATTTCCATGTAATTGAACTTATATATCCAGCTGCCTCAGCGTTTGTTATGTTGGATGTGTAGAAATACACCATATTGCTAGCATTGCAGTTGTGGATAATCTGTTTGTGTAATGTGCATTGTTATATGTATATTATGTCAAATGTGTACATTATGCTAAATAGTGTAATATGTATATATGATGTGTAAGAGGACTGCACTTTGGTGGAACAAGCATTCAAGAAATTTCGCTCCTTTCACAGATAAAACAAAGTAGAACTGAACTGCATTGAAATGCTATTCATGCAGGTTATGGTGTCATTCTAGTCATTTTATATGTAATATTGACTATATGAACTCTTATCACTGGACCTAAATATGAACATCATAAAAATGTATATTAATTAATCTGTATCATTATGGTTTACACATAAAATTTCAATAAACTAAACTACATTAATAAAACTTGTGTATATACAACGAGACCGTACATAAGAGAATAAGTAACATATTGTTATAGATAGTAAGGCACACAGACAAATCTGACAATGGAAGTGAATATATGAGGGTAAGTTAAATAAGTGAGCCAGTATGTTTGTGGATGGCATACTCACATTTTCACCAAAGGGGAAAGGTAGATCCTAAAATTGCTAAAGGATTTAATGATTTTACTTCATAATATACTTAAACATTTATTCCCACAGTGCAAGTATTATTTGCTCATATACTTAGTGCAACAAGAACATTTCTGCTTATTTTTGTATAAAGATTAATCTTATCTTTAATACCAATTTCCTTTTGCTATAGCATATCAGTTGTAATATCCATTATCCATAACAACATGGGTTTACCTGTGGGCAGAATAATTTCGGCAATGTCATCTGAACACCTGCTAAAATTATATTGCTCTCCCTCAACTCAGCATTATGAGGTCACATCACATTTACGCTGGTGACATATCCTCCTATGAAGGCTAGGTCCTCAAAAGCATTTGACTGTAGCTTTAATAAAAGGGTAAACCAGCGGGGATTATCATTTTGGCAATGTTATCATTACACCTGCCGAAATTGTAGTGCCCTCCCAATCTCAGGATTAAAAGATCACAGAAACATCACATTTACGCTGGGGACATATCTTCCTATGGAGGCTGTGTCCTCAAAAGCATTTGACTGTAGCTTTAATAAAATGGGTTTACCAGGGGGATTATCATTTTGGCAATGTTAACATTGCACCTGCCAAAATTTTATTTCCCTCCCAATCTCAGGATTAAAAGATCACAGAGACATCACATTTACGCTGGGGACATATCTTCCTATGGAGGCTGTGTCCCTTAAAGCATTTGACTGTAGCTTTTATAAAATGGGTTTACCAGGGGGATTATCATTTTGGCAATGTTATCATTACACCTGCCAAAATTGTAGTGCCCTCCCAATCTCAGGATTAAAAGATCACAGAGACATCACATTTATGCTGGTGACATATCTTCATATGAAGGCTATGTCCTCAAAAGCAGGTTATTCAGAGGGCCTGTGTAGCTCAGTGAGTAAAGACACTGTCTACCACCCCTGGAATCATGAGTTCATAATCCAGGTCATGCTGAGTGATTCTAGCCAGGTCTCCTAAGCAACCAAATTGGCCCGGTTGCTAGGGTGGGTAGAGTCACATGGGGTAACCTTTTCATTGTTACTATAATGTGGTTCGCTCTCAGTGGGGTGTGTGGTGAGTTGTGTGTGGATGCCATTGAGAATAGCGTAGCCTCCACATGCGCTACATCTCTGTGGAGATCAACATCATAAGATGCGCGGGTTGACGGTCTCAGAAGTGAAGGCAACTGAGATTCATCCTCTGCAACCTGGATTGAGACAAGTCACTACTCCACCACAAGGATTTAGAGCACACTGGGAATTGGGCATTCCAAATTGGGGAGAAAAAGGGGAGAGAAAAAAAAGCAGTTTATTTGGTTTTCAGTAAGGATTTACACTACATTTATGCTGCTGACATCTGTACCAATGTGAGATTATGAACATTGTCTTCCAGATTCTTTCACTCACAAACAGATGGGTGACAAATGAAAGGAAAGACTAACATAAAGTGTCTTATTAAGGTGCTGGGCCACAACCTGCCACCAGAACAGCTTCAATGCACCTTGGCATTTATTGTACAAGTCATCATAGGAGAAAGGTGATCATTCAGAACAACTTTGTATGGACTTGCTGAAAATTAAACTGAAAATGCAGTGATTGGAAGGGACTGACCCTTCCCTCTTAGGGGACAAGTGGACCCAAACCATGCCAGAAAAATTCATCCCACAGCATAACAGAGCAACCGGATCCCCTCACTTTATTCAGGCTTTTCCTTTAATTTGTTTAATTTGTGCTACTGGATGTGGCCGTTACCTCTCCCCTCCGGATAGTCTCGAGTGCTTGGGGCACCAGCATGCTGAGGCAGCTTTCGTGGAGGGGTTATGTTCTCATTGCGAGAACATGAACATGAGAACGTTGCGGTCGCGGCTCATTTCCTTCTTCAAGAAGCAAGGAGCCACCGCGGCTGCTTCCCAACATGTTCCGTCCTGGGCTGAAACTCAGGCGGCCGGGTCTGCGAGCGCTGTGGGTGATCTGGATGTAGACATGAGAGCATTTCCCCACAGGCAGTAGAGTTCAGGATGAGGCGGACGCTGAGATGGCAGCCGTGCTTTTCTGAGCGGCTGCAAACATCGGGCTAAAGTGGAACCCTCCACATTGCCCTGAGCATTCGCAGCTGGATGATTGGTTTCTGGGATCGGAGCGTGACTCACGGCCGTGCCCCACCCCGGTGTCTTTCTTCCCGGAAGTGCACGAGGAGCTAACGAAGTTGTGGAAGGCACCTTTTTCTGCCCGTACACGCTTCGCGGGCTCATCCATCCTGACTACCCTCGATGGCGGTGCGGCTAAGGGATACATCGAGCTTCCCCAGGTAGAGCACACCATAGCAGTGCATTTATGCCCGCAGGGCGCAGCCACCTGGAGGGACCGATCAAGGCTCCCTTCTAAGACCTGTAAGTTCTCTTCCTCATTGGTGACGAAGGCTTACGAGGCCATGGGTCAGGCCGCCTCCGCCCTGCACAGCATGGCCATCCTGCAGGTCCATCAGGCCAAGGCGATTTGCATGAGGGCATAACCGACCCTGGGCTTATGCAGGAACTGCGTACTGTGACCGATCTCACCCTACGGGTGACAAAGGTCACGGCGCGCGCCCTGGGCCGAACAATGTCCACGCTGGTGGTCTAAGAGCGGCACCTGTGCCTCAACCTTGCGGAAATGCGTGATGCCGAGAATGTTCGCTTTCTCGATGCGCCCATCTCCCAAGAGGAGCTTTTTGGCGACACACACCCATCAGTTCTCGATGGTGAGGAAGCAGACCGAGGCGATCAGACACATCCTGCTGCGGCGCGACTCGGCCGCCTTCAGGCCTCCGAAGCCCAGCGCCCTGTCTGACCAGATGGCTGGCCAACAGGTAAATATGCTGGTCTCTGGGGCCACTTGCCCGCCTCAGCCATCGGCCAATGTTGCGGGCTTGCGGAGCAGTACATCCCCCCTGAGTTGTCTTTCCGATGGGGTGCCTGCTCTGCCTTGCCGTGAACCACCCTCCCCGGGTGCGGTAAATCCATTCGTCCCCTTGGTGCCACTGGCGTGGAGCCTGGAGGCCTGGTTAGCGCTCTCCAGCCCCTCGTGGTGGCTTATCAGGATGATTCATCTCAGCTACACGATCCAGTTCACCAGACGCCCACCTAGGTTCAGTGGCATCCTCTCCACTTCAGTGCGGGGTGAGGGTGCCTCCGTCCTTCTGGGGAAGGGAGCAATAGGACCCGTCCCCGTAGCCGAGCCCTTATTTTATCGTGCCCAAGAGAGGGAGAGGGTCGTGCCCAATCCTGGACCTGCGTGCCTTGAATGGAGGACTTACACAGGCTTCCAATCAGGATGTTAACGCAGAAGTGCATCCCGGTGTCAGTATGATGACAGGATTAGTTCGCGGCCATCGACCTGAAGGACACGTTTTTCCACGTATCGATTCTTCCTCGACACAGACCCTTTCTTCGGTTTGCCTTTGAGGGACGGGCATACCAGTACAAAGTCCACCCTTTCGGTCTGTCCCTGTCCCCTCAAGTCTTTACCAAGGTTGCAGAGGCTGCCCTGGCCCAGCTAAGGGAGAAGGGTAAATTCTCAATTATCTTGATGACTGGCTAATCCTAGCTCACTCGTGAGATCTATTGTGTGCACACAGGGACCTTGTGCTTCTGCACCTCGATCGACTCGGGCTTCAGGTCAACTGGGGGAAGAGCAAGCTCTCCCCTTTGCAGAGCATCTCTTTTCTCAGTATGGGGTTGGACTCGGTCACTCTCATGGCATGTCTTACGACCGAGTGTGTTCAGTCAGTGCTGACCTGCCTGAAAAGCTTCGGGCAGAAGGTAGCGGCACCAGTGAAACAATTTCAGAGACTCCTGGGGCATATGACATCCTTGCCAGCGGTTCTTCCCCTCGGGTTGATGCATATGAGACCGCTTCATCACTGTCTACAGACTCGAGTCCCGAGGTGGGCATGGTGCCACAGCACTCAGCATGTGACTATCATGCCACAGTACCATCAGATTTTCAGCCCTTGGTCGGACCTGGCATTTCTATGGGCGGGTGTTGCCTTAGAGTACAGTAGGTCTCAAGGCGCGTTTTGGTCATGACAGACACCTCGAACTCGGGCTGGTGTGCCGTGTGTAATGGGAAAGCTGTATCAGGGCTCTGGACAGGGCCCCGAATTAAATGGCACATCAACTGCTTAGAGTTGCTGGTGGAGTTGCTGGCCCTGCGGAGGCTTCGCCATTGATTCAGGGCAAGCATGTGTTGGTCCGGACCGACAACACAGCGACCATGGTGTACATAAACCGCCAAGGTGGCGTACATTCATGTCGCATGCCGGATCTCACCCGCCGCCTCCTCCTTTGGAGTCAGCAGACGTTGAAGTCTCTGCAAGCCACTCACCTTCCGGGCATCCTCAACCGTGCAGCGGACGCACTGTCATGGCAGGTAACACTCCGCAGGGAGTGAGGACTCCACCCTCACGTAGTCCAGCTGATTTGGGAGAGATTCGGGGAGACGCAGGTAGACCTGTTCGCCCCATTGAGAGGCCTCCCACTGCCCCTTTTTTGGTACTCCCTGCCAGAGGCTCCCCTCGGCACGGATGCCTTGGCGCACAGCTCACTGTTTCCTCCAGTGAGCCTCATTGCATATACTCTGGGCAAAGTCAGGGAGGATGGGCAGCAAGTCCTGTTCATTGCACCGTACTGGCCCAACCGGCCTTTGTTCTCAGATCTGATGCTCCTGGCAGTAGCCCCTCCCTGGCGCATTCCCCTGAGGCAGGACCTTCTCACTCAGGGGCAGGGCATGCTCCGGCACCCATGGCCAGACCTCTGGAACCTCCGCGTCTGGCTCCTGGATGGGTCGCGGAAGACCTAACGGATCTTCTGCCAGTGGTGGTAAATACGACTACTCAGGCCCCTCTACGAGGTGGTTGTATACCTTGAAGTGGCATCTCTTCGCGAACTGGTGTTCTTCCCGTGGGGAAGACCCACAGAGCTGCGCGTTCAGGTCTGTGCTGTCTTTCCTACAGGGAGGGCTGGAGAGACGGCTGTCTCCCTCTACCCTGAAGGTGTATGTGGCTGCTATAGCAGTGTATCACGATACACTGGAGACCCTCAAGACAGCACGACCTGATCACCAGGTTCCTCAAAGGCGTGAGGAGGTTGAATCATCCTAGACCGCGCCTGATTCCCTCTTGGGATCTCTCTGTGGTCCTACCTGCCCTACAGGGAGCCCCCTTTGAGCCCCTGGAGCAGGCCGAGCTCAGCACTTTGTCACTGAACCCGGCCCTCCTGGTGGCGCTCGCTTCCATCAAGAGGGTGGGGGACCTACAGGTGCTCTCTTTCACCAGCGAATGCCTGGAGTCTGGGCCGGCATACCCCCACGTGATCTTGAGACCCCAGCCCGGTTACGTGCCCAAAGTTCCCACCACTCCCTTTCAGGACCAGGTGGTGAACCTGCAAGCGCTCCCTTCAGAGGAGGAAGACCCGGCCTTGTCATTGCTATGTCCAGTTTGTGCTCTGCACATCTATCTGGACCGCACGCAGTGCTTCAGACGCTCAGAGCAGCTCTTTGTCTGCTTTGGAGGGCAGCAGAATGGGAAAGCTGTCTCCAAACAGAGGCTGGCCCATTGGATTGTGGATGCCATTTCCTTGGCTTACCAGTCACAAGAACTGCCGTGCCCCTTGGGAGTCCGGGTGCACTCCACTAGAGGTGTTGCATCCTCCTGTGCACTGGCAAGCATGGCCTCTCTAGTAGACATATGCAGTGCTGTGGGTTGGGCTACACCCAATACCTTTGCAAGGTTTTACAACCTACGCATAGAACCTGTCTCGTCCAGAGTGTTACAGGTAACAGCAGGTAGGCCTTGCAGCCGGTTGGGTGTACCACTTGCATTTACGCCTTTCCCCTTTTTCCAAGGTGAAAATGTGCGTTATTTTGTCCGCAACAGTTTCCCGTAACTGGTGAACCCTGGATGCCTCTTTAAGTCTTAAGCACTGTTTCGGTGACTAACTCGGCAGAGGAGTGATGCCACCAGGCCCAGTACTTGTGGTATGCCCCTTTTCAGGTGAGCCCGTGTACTCGGGGCTCAGTGCTCCATATGTGGTGATTCCCCTCTTGGTAATCCCATGTGACGCGTTTCCACTGTTCGGTTTCCCCTCAGGTGAATCATGTGTTTCACCTCATCAGAGCTTTGCTCTGCTTCGGCCACTGTTGCTGTGTACCCTCTCCATAGATAGGGTCCTCCCGGTGGTATCATTCCGTATGAGAACTTCCCCGTTGGTAAGTCCATGTGAGGTATTCTCCACATGTTAACCTCCCTCCGGTAGGATGTGGTCTCCATAGTGCCCTCCCTCCTGGAGAGGGAAGAGCATTTCCCAGCGTTATTCCAGAAGGTCCCACAGAAGTAACACAGGTCTTTCAGGTCATCTAGAAAACAGTGATGTTAGAGTATTAAAGTAAATGCAGTGTTATGTTATAGTACGACAACAGTGCATTTAAAAACAACAATAACTTAAAAGAGATTTTTACAGTCACTACATACAGTTGTATGCAAAAATGTGGACAGCTCGAGCCAAATTACATGTTATGTTGATTTTCCAAGTAAGAAAAAGACCATACAATCTTTTCAGTGGGCACACTTAAACTAGACATATTTCTGCAAATTGATGTGCACAAATTTTTGTAATGTATTTGCTAACTTTAACATATGAAATCTACTGAAATCTCTGGATAGATCTAAAACATGCAGTGCATGCAGACGCTCTAAGAATATTGCTGAACTAGAAGCATTCTGTAAGGAAGATTGAGGGAGAATTCCTAAAGGAAGAATAGAAAGACTTTTAGCAGGCTACATAAAACATTTGGAAGCTGTGGTTTCTGTCAAAGGTGGTGTTACTAAGTACTGACTGAAAGGGTTTCCAAACTTTTCACCTGCCACATATATACAGTTTTAATTTCTTTTTAATCTGTTAAATTATGCAATTAAATAATAAATGTGCTCAACAGTTTGAAGAAATATATGTATTTTAAGTGTGTTCACTGAAAAGATTGTGTTGTTTTTAACTTTTTAACTTTTGCATACAATTGTAATTACAAACTGCAAGACCAGTATTGTTACCAGTGTTCTGTAGGAGGGAAGTTGCTATCGCCATCCTTAGATCTTCAATACCACTGGTGGATGTGGACAGTTGTATTGGCTTGTCATTTAAGATGCATTCTGCAAACTAAAAAGGAAATCAATTGACAAATAATGATGTGGTTTTAAGGCAAAAAGTTGTGTCCATCAAAGATAAAGCTTGCAGTTTATAATGATAAATCACAGTTTAAGCTTATCAAAATTCCATGATTCATCATTCGTCCTAAACTACTTACTTTTAGGACAAAGACACCACAGGAACTGTTGTCATTTTGGCATGGGTGTGACAGTGTATCACATGTCCATCTGGATATGTGCACTCCCTTTTGTCTCATGAATGATCTGTAATACATTAAAATAATCAAAAGTGTGAAAATGCTCAGTGACGCTTTGTCTATTTCATGTTTATTCATCATGTTCCCTTTCATAAGACTTGCTGAGAACATTGGTTTACCTTGTCACATCCTGACATCTCTTTAAATTTGCTTGGCTCTCTCCCATGGGTCCAAGAATAGAGCGCTCTTCTCTTGTGGGATCATGACCTGAAAATTTTTTCTTTGTTGCAAAAGCAAAGAAAAGAAACAGTCACACCCACCCACATATACAAATTAGTTATGCCTCTTATATTTATATTACTGTTAGAGTCCAATGATGGCAGTCATTAATGATTCCCAAGATGTATTTGTAAATCCGGGGATCCATTTGAAAATGCAAGTTACATTTAATCTAAAATGCTTGTAAAGAGGTGGAATTACCACCTCCTCTTTTGCCTAATTATGCGTTGAACAGTCACAAACAATATTTATGTAATTTATTAATGGGTGATATCCATCCATCCATCACGTCTCTCTTTGTCTTGTTTTTTTATTTCATAATCTGTCTGTCTGCCTATCTGGCCATCAAAGTTTGTCTTGTCAAATTTGACCTATCTAGTATCTTATAGGTGTCATGCTTAACAGTTAATTGTGATTTTAAAGCCAGATTTATAATACAAAAGCATTTTTTAAATATCAGAGAAATTGCTTAGTTACCAAAAATATATATTTTTTCAAGATGCAGAAAAGTGCTTGCATTCATAACTTCAAGACCTCATTATTATTTTTTAAGGATGCCCTAAAGTCACCAAAAATAAAGCTGCAACTTAAAAAAAAACAAACAAAAAAAAACAAAAACAAAAAACAAACAAACAGTAGAACCAAGATAATATGATGATAGCTGTCTAAGTTTATCAGAGCAACACTGACCATTGTCAGGAGATGGCAAACCTGGTTTCCAGTTATTGAAACAAGATCGGATGTCTGAGTTAGAGCTACTTTGACTCATAAAAAGCACTCAATTATTTTGAATTTGCTATTCACAAAAAGTATCTGCTGGTGTGGACCTTGCCTATCAAAAATTGATCTCAGAAGACCTACGATCAAGAATTGTTGCTTTGCATAAAGCTGCAAAGTTTTACAAAGTTTTCTGAAAAGCTTAGATAGTCATCTGTTCATGGTTGGACAAACTGTCTATATATAGAGATGATTTGGTACCTTGAACTTCTCCCTAGAAGTGACTCAAATGACACTGCAGAATGATCAGTGAGGTAAAAAAAGAACCCTAGAGTGACAATGAAATACTTGAAGGAAACATTGGAACTGGTTATCATCTCTGTTCATGACTTTACTATATAGAAAAGATTAAATGGGCAATATGTCCATGGCAGGGTACAACGAAGGAAGCCACTGTTTCTAACGAAAACATTGCTGCACCCCTGAAGCCTCCATGGGAACATATGTCCCCAGCATAAATGTGATGTCTCTGTGATCTTTTAATCCTGAGACTGGGAGGGCATTACAATTTCAGCAGGTGTAATGATAACATTGCCAAAATGATAATCCCCGCTGGTTTACCATTTTATTAAAGCTACAGTCAAATGCTTTTGAGGAAACAGCCTCCATAGGAAGATATGTCCGCAGCGTAAATATGTGATGTCTCTGTGATCTTTTAATCCAGAGATTGGGAGGGCACTACATTTTCGGCAGATGTAATGATAACATTGCCAAAATGATAATCCCCGCTGGTTTACCATTTTATTAAAGCTACAGTCAAATGCTTTTGAGGACCTAGCCTTCATAGGAAAATATGTCACCAGCGTAAATGTGATGTGACCTCATAATGCTGAGTTGAGGGAGAGCAATATAATTTTAGCAGGTGTTCAGATGACATTGCTGAAATTTTTCTGCCCACAGGTAAACCCATGTTGTTATGGATAATGGATATTACAACTGATATGCTATAGCAAAGGAAATTGGTATTAATCTTTATACAAAAATAAGCAGAAATTTCCTTGTAGCACTAAGTATACGAGCAAATAATACTTGCACTATATTACAAAGTAAAATCATTAAATCCTTTAGCAATTTCAGGATCTACCTTTCCCCTTTGGTGAAAATGTGAGTATGCCATCCACAAACATACTGGCTCACTTATTTAACTTACCCTCATATATTCACTTCCATTGTCAGATTTGTCTGTGTGCCTTACTATCTATAACAATATGTTACTTATTCTCTTATGTACGGTCTCGTACTATTTATAATGGTACACATTATACCCCCCCCCCCCCACCCCATACAATTAAAAGTTTAATATTACATTCTCTCACTATCATGTATTCATTTGTGGTAAATGTGTAATTTTAACATTGATAGTGGAGTTTTTTTTTTTTGGGTGTCCCTTGATTTATTGTCCACCTTATGTCATAATACTATGACCTTTCATTGAAGATATATGTTATGAAATGACATCATACACACTGGAGGTGGACATCAGCCGTTCTATAAACTTCTTTTGAGTTATTTGAAGTTTGTTACTCTTTTGTTTTATTTATGTTTTCCTTTATTTTGTGGTGTTAATCATATGTGGTCAAGCATAACATGTCCACACTGTTATGGGAAGATATATGGGAAATTAATATAATTTTACAATTTCAATATATTTATGTTAACAGAAATAAAACCATCAATATAAGTTTACAAATATGTTTGCTAGATATCAATCACAGTCCATGTAGTGGCTAATTTATCAGCTGATTGTCCACCGTGTTACTGTCCACCCTGTTATTTTCCATCCTGATGCTGCCCATTTAACTCGATGGACATCTGGATTTTTGTTATTTTTTTTTTTTTTTTTTTTTTAGTCTTCATGGAACATGAAGATACTGTAAAATTATATTTGGACTGAAATGGCAAGCGCTAACAATTAGCTGTATTTAGATAAATGAACTTAACCTGCCATTCACTACTGAAACATACTCTCCTCAGCCAACTCAGAAACTCGGGTATCAAAATTATCTCATGAGTTTGAGATATTATGAGTTTCCCAGTAGTAATTACAACTTGAGGGGGTCATTCATGTGCAACTTCTGAGTGGGGAAAGTCGTATTTAAAATAATTCCGATAGCACGTGAAGGCAGCATTTACAACAGCGTTTAAGCTCCATGTAAAAATAAAATAAATAAAGTCGCAATGTTTTGAGAATAAAGTAAAAATTACAAGAATAAAGTCGTAGCATTATGAGATTTAAGTCTAAATATAAAGGAAAGTATTATAAAAGTGATGTGGTGGACAACAGCAATTTTGAGCTTCTGGGTCTTTGGATACAGTAAACACCACTAACAAGGGAGATAATACTGGCTATGCAATTTTGCTGTCAAGTTAGCCGAGCTGAATTTGTGGGAAGGTTTTGCGAGCTCTGTTCATGAATGAGGTGTGCATTAGTACAGGAGTTTTCAACCTGTGAGCTTACACTCAAGTAAAGCGAAAAATATCTGGGACTGCTGTGAATTATATAGGTACATTTTTAAGATATTTACAATCTACAGTGCAGACTTACACGACAACGATGTACTAAAAACGGAAAAGTTTTTCCTTTGCGTTTTTGAAAAGTTTCGCGTACAGACGACAACGTTGTCAAAATGATCCCCGTTCACACGGATCCGCGAAAACGACAAAAAATGCTGTATTATTCATGCCAGACCAGTAGTTGGCGATGTCACTTTGTAAAGAAACACTACGCGCCTGCGCACATAAGCATTCTTCCACAGAGTGGTGAATACAAACAATGAAGATGGCAAAAGCATCAAGAAATTTTGTCTGGACGTACGATGAGTTTGCATAATTACTACAATTACTTTGTTGGAGAAGCATCAATAAGCTCAAAATCTTGAGCAGCACAAACACAGTCCTGTAGTCCGCCATTGTAGTTTTGAAGGTCTCGTGCGCATGCCTATAGACTGAACTCTCAAGATTATTCAATAAAATTTGCTCATTTTTACCATCACTTTGTATCCTGCCTTCTTCTGTATTCCCCCTGCTGACTCTTGGGCTGGTAGGAGAGTAAGTTAACATAACGAGCTGTTGGAGTTGACTGGTTTTGGATATCAGACAGAACTCTGATATATGGATATCTTCTGATGGAGAGAGAGGTCTTGTGTACACTGGAGCTAACATGCTGCCTCATGTTTTCATATTCTAAGCATATCATTGAATACTGTACATGGCATCACATCTCTGTCTATAGGCTGTCTATACAAAAGCGGTGGGTGAATGAATTGCAGGTTAAAGGAACATCAAATAAAATTAAGTAAATAAATAAATAACATTTAAAATACAAATAAATTTTTCCCATCTGAATCCATACATTACATATCTATACACATGAATCCATGCAGGTTCTGCCTACTGTACAATGTTCACACTCCATACAAAACACTCCAATTGAATAAATAGTTGATTATTGTTATTTGCACAGACATCAGTATTCATATTGATAGTTATACATCTCAAACTGATGCCTATCAATCCATCATTCTTTATATAACACGTAATACGCGTGCGCACGACGTCATCGTTTTCATAAATTCACGTTTTTGTATGTTTACACGGAGACGATAACGGCATCATTTTCAAAAACATGCACTTTGAAACCCGTTTTCAAAAGTTTGCGTTTTCAGGCCCCAAAAAGCCGTTGTCGTGTAAACAAACAGCCAAAACGCTTACAAAGTTTTCCGTTTTTAGTTGAAAACGTTGTCGTGTAAATGGCCCCTAAGCATCACCCACGCAGAGTGGGACTGCATGAATATTTGTCTGGTTCTTTCTCCAAAATAAATAAAATTTCCTACATACCGCTGCAGTGTCCAAACACTAATAACTCCATTCTTATGTGTTTATTCTCAAAATATTACGACTTCAATCTTATAATTCTATTACTTTATTCTCGTAATTTTGAATTTATTCTCAAAACATTAAGAATTTATTCTCAAAATCTAGAATCTAAATCTAAATTCCCAACATTGCACTAAAACACTATTGTATCGGGAACGTGGGAATTTTCCCGTGATCTGAATATGTAACGTTGTAATAACCGCAAAATAGTTTACTCTGGTTTTGTTAAATAAGTACAATTTAAGCACACACAACATCTTTCTTAGTATAGGACTTACAGTTGAAAAGAGCCACATGTCTGTTTTTGTTTTTAATTCAGCGTTTTGAGTCTGATGTCTTCTCAGCTCCCATTGCCTTCTGGGATAGTAAAGTTTCCAGTGGATGCGCACTTGGATGTAGTAGGTAATCCGGGTAATTCTCGCCTACTGTTTTTGAATACTGAGGATTTAGTCATGCTACTCAATTAAAATTCAGGCTGAGTTCGGAATGGCATACTACCATACTACTCTTACTATATCTGTCATAGGGCCTATGGCAGAAATAGTAAGAATAGTAGGCTATGGTAGTATGCAATTTCAAACTCTCACTGCTTTTGGTATACTACAAAGTAGGGAAGTAGGCATATTTGGATGCAGGGGGTGTCTAAACAGTGAGTGTGGTGACAGCCTCAAGCCAAGTCGTTATCTAACTCCACTTCTGTGTGAAGTATTTCGACAGATATGTCAAACAAGTACACAGTGTGTATTTGAAATATTAGTCTGGCCATAGGCTGTGTAAATGCAGCAATCGATGCCCCCAGATAAGAATGAATGAGGGAATACGTTAAGTAGTGTGGGCACAAGCAAAGGCCTCGAGAGAAAGCAAGAGAGGGAAACACAGAACTGAAGCTTACAGTGGTGGTTAATGAGTAAGCAGAAGTAAAGGCCACTAAACAACGTATTGTGTGTATATGAGTTGCTCCCGGTGCTTGTGGCATCCCAGTGATGAGCCGCAACAGCTGACACTGTTTTGAGCCCTGAAAGAAATTATTTAAGGATGCTCACACATTGCTTTTCCATGAAAGCACCCACATTCTCAGCTAAGTCCTTCCACCAGCTGACTCAGTAAAATAAAAGTTGTTCTGCAGGCCTGCCTAGACTGGCAGAGAATGACAAATGCTCTAATGTGATTTGATATGTGTGTCTCTGAGAGAGTGTGTGCATGTGTGTCAGAGTGAGAAAGAGAGAGAGAGAGATCAACCTCAGAGGGCTTTCCCTTCTAACTTCCACCTACTCACCAACAGCAGTGGCACAAGTGTTATTACTGTATTTAGAATTCTGTGCATATCTGTGGTGTACATAATGAGATTAAAATGTGCTGCTATTTAAAGTGCATTCCAAATCTATGTAGTTCATTTAATAAATTAACCAAATTTGAAATTAAAACACCTCTTGTGGTGGGCTCACATGTAACTTTGTCTCAAAGGACAACCTTGGACTTTTTTACAGAAACATTATCACAAGATTTGATGCTGTCAATATGCATCATAGAGGACAAAACAGGATTGTGACATCTGTAGAAAAAAGCAGGGTGGCAAGATTAACAGAGAGAGAGAAAGAAGTAGACAGAATATGTGGGTTAATAAAGAAATATGATCCATAAAGTATAGGCATGATTCAGAAAGAAAATAAAGGCAAATTAAAAAAAAGACAACATTTAATGGAGGTTGAAAGGAAAACGCGAGTGGGGGCAAAAGGGGAGAGCTGAAATGGAGACAACAGGGGAAAGGTGAAAGGAAGGTGAGAGATAAGGGACAGGATGATGGGCTGGTATTTGGGCAATAATCTGTTTATAGTAGGCTAACCCTGACCCCTTCGCCTCTGGTTTAGGGAATTTTCCAGGGGCTACAGGTATGCGTGTAATGAGAAAGCTTTAAAGGTTCCCAGCTCTCATAAGTCAGAGAGAGAACAGAGTAAACGTACTCAAACGCCAGATACAGCCAGTGACCAGCAGTGTTTAAATTACACCAGAGGTCTTAGGGAACCCCCTCTTTTTTTCTTTAATCCTTTGAGGAGGATCAGGAGTGATGAGCCTCAAATCATATGATGGGTGGGTGGCAGCAGGTCGAGCCTAATTGTGTTAGTTTAGACTATGTTTTGTTTGTTTCAATATAGAGTCTCAAGTAAAAGTCATAAAATCTAAATTTCATATTAAAAACACAACATGCACACACTTGTAGTATTAAATGCTGTTGCTGTGTTGTGCTACAAATGGAGTATGTTGCAAATCAGGGACTAGGTGTTCTAAAAAAAAAAATTGACCTACTTCTAAGATCAAATTTTTTTGCTGGATTGATACCCAAATAAAGTTGAACCTACATCATTATTATACCACAATAACAGGCATGAAACATTTGTTGCAGAAGTACAGTGAACTGCAATTATCATGATTTAATTACATATAAAAGCATATTTATTACAGTGGTAGTGCATCCATTTGGAATATACATTTATTCATAATGTCTTTAAAACTTAATTATAGTCAAGAAAAACTAAATAATCCAAACCATTGAGTTATACTGTAGTTGGGTTCTTTTCTGAGCTCAAGTACAACGTTTGCAATTTGTACTAATTTGAGGCACTCAGTATCTTTTTCAGAATCACACGTTGTCCCTGTGAATGGGGTGACCTGTCAACGCAGTTGACAAACATGGTTTGTCAAGTTACAAGTGTGATCTCTTAAAGATCTTATTTAAAATGTGTGGAGCATGAGTAGATATTAATTGATAATAAAAAAAAGATATTAAGTAATAATAATTTAATAGAATTTCCTTTAGAATCCTGAAGTTTACTCCAAAGAACTGGATAGCTGCAATTGTTTGATAAATTGTTACATATAGACTATGTTTCTACAAATAATTTTATTGTACCGTTACTCTTATCAGTTGAAGACAAGGATCTGTTGTGTTGGTTCTGTAAAACACCTCACAAAATTGTACATCTAATCATACACTCACTTAGAACTTTATAAGGTACACCTGTACACCTGCTTATTCATGCGATTATCTAATCATCTAATCTTGTGGCAGCAGAGCAATGCATAAAATCATGCAGTTACGGGTCAGGAGCTTCAGTTTATGTTCACATTATCCATCAGAATGGGGGGGAAATGTGATCTCAGTGATTTCGACCGTGGCATAATTGTTGGTTCCATCCGGGCTGGTTTGATTATTTCTGCAACTGCTGATCTCCTGGGATTTTCACACACAACAGTATCTAGAGTTTACTCAGAATGGTGCCAAAAAGTTCTGTGGACAGAAATGCCTTGTTGATGAGAGAGGTCAACGGAGAATGGCCAGACTGGTTCGAGCTGACAGAAAGGCTACGGTAACTCAGATAACCACTCTGCACAATTGTAGTGAGCAGAATAGCATCTCAGAATGCACAACACATCGAACCTTGCGGTGGATGTGCTACAACAGCAAAAGAGCACATCGGCACTTTATTTGGGACATAGTGTTCAGCGAGTTTATAATCAATAAAATTTGCATCACTTATGAAAACTGGGGGATATGGACGTCACACTGTGTCAATATTTAGACAGAAAAATCTCTTTATTCCATTATACCATTTGTTTTTGCCAAGATTCATCAATTGTTTGGCTCAAATCCTAAAGAAACTGAGTGCATCTTTATAATGCCAGACATTGATAGAATTTTAGAGCCCTGATTCCAAATGCAGCTAGTATTTTACTCATTTGCAACTCTCTCTACTAAAGATTTTCTTCCAAAACACTTAGGACACAATTATTTTATGAATACCCAGCCAATTTCTCCAGTTAGAACAGTAGAGAAACATTGAGTGAAGCCTGGCAGAACATTAGGCCTGGGCAGGATGGTGTAGAGTGCTGATGTAGCATTGAGAGTGAGCGTGTGGGCAGTAAGGAAGTCCATTAGTGAACATAGATAGAGAATACTCTCTCAGTCTATTTGTTCGATGTGTTGTGTTTCACTGTAATTGTGTTGCATTGTGGTGTGTTTGCTCTGTAGATGTCCGTGTGGATTATTTAGGCTCTGCACCTGCTGTAATGAAAACGTAATTTTTTTTTTTTTTTTTTTTAAAAACATTTTTTTTTTTAGATGAAGAGCATGAATGTGTGGCATGCATGTTTTGTTTGTGCCTTTTCGTTTAAGTTAATAATTATATGCTGGAAACATGATATGCAGTGTCTGTGCTCATAGTTTAATGGGATCTAAGGCAAAGCAATTGATGTACCGCCAGACTGTTACTGTGGCACCCCTCTTTCTGTTTACTTGTCTCTGTTTGTCCATCTGTCTCTCTCTCTCTTTCTCCTCTCTTTCCCCCCACCCACCCAATCACTCGTAATCTTAACTGACAGTCATTTATTTTCCTTATCTTCCTCCATTCTCTCATTATTTCGCTTTTTTTCTTGCTTCATCCAGCTCCCACTCTCACCCCTTTTATCTTCCTCTCATTGTGCTCTCATATTTCTTTGCCTCTGTCAATCCCATGAACCCTTTTGCTCATTACCGTCAAACAAGAGTGTGCAAGTGAGTGTGGAAACATGCACGCAACTGTGAGCGAAAGAGGGCAGATCGCGTGAATGGCTGAGGGAGGGAAAGATTGTGTGGCTATGACTCAATCAGCTACCTGACATGGCTCTCTATGTGATGGAGTGACACTAGAGAAGAGCAGATAATTTTTAAAACACTGCAAGAGTTTTGCATGTCCAGTGAGTCATAAGGGTCAGCGAGTTACCAACGCCTCCCACTTACTTCGAGAACAGAGTGCGTTTAAGCGGATGGACAGATGATGCATGGCTGAAGTGCAGTATTGCTGAGTTCACATTTGCAGTAAATAAGGTGGGTTTGTTTTCTCATTGCTGATGTTGGACTGCTATTGATTAGCACTGATGGGTGTGTGTTGGTCGGTCCAGGTAGAGATGGGAATTTGACGGCCTGTTGGATGCATGTACGTGACATTGCCTCTGCACACTCATGAATCAAATGTGCTGGGCCTACACATCTATTAAACAGAAGTGCAATTGAACATAAAATAAAAGATCAAGGCTAGATGGATGACGGCTCCTACCTGGTTGATGTGGACTCTAAGGCATGTAGAGAAAATGGTTTCATCCAACAGGAAAAAGAGAAGACAACTGTCTGTATACTCTGATGTTGGCATGGTAACCGCTCTGCCTGTGCTCATTCTTTTGTTTGGTCATATATATTTATCAGGCGAGTGTTTTTCCAGCATTTATCATTCTCTCGCTAACTTTCTCACTCTCTCTTAATGTAATACACAGCTTCGGAGGGTCCTAAAGGAATGACATTGACCTTTTCTCTTCAGCACTTGTTTGATGTCACTATCTCCCTATCTCTGTTTTCCCTATATCCATAACCTTCACTGCCAAAGAGAGTGAAAGCGGCATACTGTAACAGATTTCTCCTTTTTATTATGATTCCATTTCTTTCATTAACTATGGTTCACCCTGTTTCTATTTGTGCCATTGTGTGTCCTCTGAACTGCCCTGTCTGTCTCCCTCTCTTACTGTCACTTGCTGTATTCCCCTGCACACTTCTCGGTTCTCCAGTTATAACTGGACAGCTGTCTTTGCAATGTCACCTCTGCCCTTTCCAGTGGGGTGATTGGGGAGGCTGTTGGCTTTCTGCTGCCCTGAGCTTTCACTCTCCTTTATCTTTCTTTGCCTTTCAAATTTTGTCTTTGTGTTATTTTCTCATTTAATTCCCTATTCCCTCTTATAAAATCTTCTCACTTCCCGCTCACTGTCATTGTTTTAACCCTAAAAAAGTTTTTGTATCCTGGGAGAAACATTTGAGGGACTGGGGAAAGGAGCACTGAGCAAGTGGGCCAAATTAAAACATTTGTGAAAAGGGCTTCCATGCAAAAACTGAGGTCATGTGACTAAATAAAAACTCTGTCATCAACTCACAATAATTATCTAAATGTGACAGGGTAGCATTTTGTGAGAAAAACACTGACCTTGTTAATTATATTTTGAGGGAAATTCTCTGCTTTAAATATTGTTGCTAGGAATTGTATTATGTTCATGTTGAAAACGTATTAATTATTAATAATTATAATTATATATATATATATATATATATATAAAAAATCTCATAATTTGCTCGCCTTTATGCCATCACAGATGTGTATGACTTTGTTTCAACTGCGTAAAAGTAATCCGTAAGCTCCAGTAGTTAAATCAATATCTTCAGAAGCGATATGATAGGTGTGTGTGAGAAACCAATATTTAAAGGTGATGTAAGTAATTTTCTGGAACATCCACGAGACTGTGCCGTTTAATAACCAAAAATAACGTTGAGACCATCACCAAACAGTTCATCTTTTCACGGTTGTCAAACAGAACAGTAGCAAAATAGTGCCCTCAGCTGACAACTGACAACTGATATTAAACCTGACTGCATAAACTAGTACACTATGAGAATGTGCAAAATGGTTGACAGGCATAAAGCACATCAAAATCTTCTGATAGACCTTGATAGACAGCAGCGCCATTTTTGATTTTTGACGGTATTGACAATGAGGCTGTGAGGGATAGACATACAATCTCTTCAATGGGTTGTAATGCAGTTTATAGGGTTTTTGCATCGTTCCGCAGACAAAATATTGAAAAAACATCTTTTCAGGAACATTCAGTAGACAAAAAATCATCTACAAATACTAAAAAAGTATTTGGCCCTAATGTGTCAGAAAGTAGCAATAAATACATTTTATGAGGTTTCTTTATGGTCTTGCCTTTTTGAGGGTTAATATCATCCCGATTGGCCGCTGGGGAAATAAGCTTGTGCAGTGCCCCTAGATTATGTGATACTGAAAAATGTGCCTGGACACATACACTGGAAGTGTGACCCCCTCATCATCACCATGACTACTACTGGGCTTGATACAGATGATGTCTCCAGGGTAACATATGTCTTCTGCTGCAATATTCCCTAAATCTGGGGAAATCATCTCCAGGTGACATGATGAATATTTAATTTATTCATACCTGCCAAATAAAATAACCTCTGTCCAGGCTGATGGAGCATCATCCAGCTATATTTGGTTTAGGGGCTGGCAGCAAGCACGAAATGTAGGATTTAAAGTGGTAATTACTGGAGCCAGAACATAATGACATGATGGAAAGCACACTGTTGCCACGAGATAGCACTTTCACCTGTTTAATTTCCCTTTATTCCTATTTTTTTCTTAGCCTACTCAATGCAGTGCATCAGCAAGGGTCAGCATCCTGTGCATTCTTCTTCTGTTGAATAGGCGGCTGTGGTTTGCTTTTCTTCTGCACTCATCATGAAAAGCTTATGTCAACACTGGCGATGTGCTCATCTTAATTCTTAAAACTTGTCAGCTTTAGGAATACCTCTTACATGGTTATCGGCAGCTGTGTGTGTCCCGGTGACAGGTGCAGATTCTGAAGACAAAGGGGTGGTTAGGTAAACTTTTGATGGAATTAGCGGCTGTGCTCTTTGCCACATGTTGGTCAGCCTTTGATTTGTTCTGACGACTCTGTGTTTGTGCATCAATGCTGATAAGACATTGTCAAGATATGTCATTAACTGAAGCAACAGTGCAGATCATGGATCAGCTTAGGGGCTGTGTTTCGGCCGTCTAGCTGTTTTATAATTGTTTTTCTATGTAAACAAACATAGATGGAAGTCTTTGTGTTTTTTCAGCGTCTCATGCAGTTACGCCACGTTTTTTTAGACGCCATGTCATGTTAAAACATCAAAAGAATTTCAACTTTTAAACGCATTTCGAAACAAGAGCGTTTTTTAACGCTGCGTATAGCTTTTGTTTTAGCACAAGAATGCGTTCAGTCTGAACGGCGTACAAAATAATGTGTTCGTGTGAGGGTGCTGTAAAATTCACAACACCTGCAGAAAGCCATTGTAACTACAGGTAGGCTTACTGTTACTGCAGCTTACTTGGTATTAGCCCAACATGACAATAAATAAATAAATAAATAACAGTTTGAAGGCTATATCTAAAATTAATTTATTATGATTTTACAGAAATAACAAGGGTAAGGGTTAATGACTTTGTGTAGCTAAAAAAAGCACCTGCCACACAGCGTGGCAATTTGCACTGCAAAAGTCTGGTGGAAAAACAGAAAATGAAGACAAACTGCGCCTACTATTGTTGCTGCAAAGGGATGTAACAACAGTGTGAATTGTTTTTTTTTTTTTTCATGCGAATGACCCGGGTTCGATTCCCCCTTTTGTCCCACTTTTCCCCATCCTGTTTCCTGTTGACAGTCTTAATGTTTCCTTTAAAGGGGTCATGACATACTCTTTTTTTTTATATAATTTTATTATCTTCCCTGGGTCCAATTTTAATTTTAGTATAGGTTTTTTGCACCAAAACAGTTATAATTTAGTCATATATAATAATTTTCCACCCTGTCTCTGGCCCTTTATCTGAAACGCTTGGTTTTAAGCTATCTAAGCTGTCTTCAATGTAAATGGCCACTGTTCTGACAGCTATATTTTAAATGCAATCTGAAGAAAATGAAGAAACCCCACACTACATTTCAGGGTTAACACATAACATACACCCAACACATTTCATCTAAATATATTAAACTTTTCACTCAAGCAGCACCATAAAATATTAAACAGTCATGACAAGGGATGTACCTGAAACTGAATACCTTATTCGGAAAGGCACGAATAATTACTTAGCGGATTCATCCGAATAATATAAAAAATATTCGTATGACTGATTATCCAAGAGGCACAAGGATAAAGTGACATTTTAAATAAACATATACAAAATTATAAAGAATTTATGAAGCTGTGCAGCCAATATTTCTAAAGTGTAAACCTTATGAATGAAAATGCACACGTTGTAATTTTGGACGGGCGCGGTCTCGACTCCATTTGCGGTCTCTGTTAAATGTGTACGTCTGGAGCTTATCAAGTGTACAATTAAGATACAATGTCATATACACGTTCCACTTCTTGAAATGTCTATGTTAATGTATCACACGATTCACACATGATTCCCATATATACATGTATAGCCTAAACCTGAGCACAATTTTAAATTCCTGACCTGAAGTGATGATTTCCCATCAGAGCCCATCTATCCGTCTTTTAAAGTTGACCACATTTATGTCCACATCAGCGATCAAGGAAATTATCTGTAAAAAGACTTTATTCCGAAAAAAAAAAGTTAAAATGCTCCATAGAGTATTCATCTATTAGGAATATTCCTCCTTATGTAAAACGAAGAAGCTGAAACATGCTCTGTCTTTTTTTCCTTCTTCTTCTTTAAACTGTGCTACCTTTGGTTGGGCCCTATATAAATGTAACATTATTATTATTATTATTATTTTTATTATATTATTATTTAACTAAATAATTGTAAAAATTCCTGATAGTTTTATGGGATTTTCACCTGTTTGTAGGCTATATTGATTTTATTTTAATGTTTGAATTTGTATTTATTATTCACTGTATAATGTGTGCTTGACATTTCACATTTTGCTTGACACCTCCTTCCTTCAGAATAAAGTTGTTATACATTATCAGGATCCTGTCGCTTTGTCAGTCATGTTTTTAGTGGTGATAGGATACTGCCACTCATGTTTTGTGTTTGTGTTTTTCATGTTCAGAGCGTGGCGTCTGGGTCCTGACTCAGTCTAGTTCGGTGTCTGTTCTGGGTCGGGATCCGGACACTCATGCTCCATTGTCTCATCTTTTGTGAGCGCATGGCTTCGGGTTCGGTCCACTTGCCATGCGCACTTCTGTCAGTCTTGTGTGTTGTGTGAGTGCACATGGCTGTGTTTGGTCCTTCATCATCATATGCACTCGTGTCTGTTTTTAGTCTTGTGTGTTAGCACATGGTTTTGTGTTTGTCTGCCATGTGCTTCCCTGACCCCGTCTCCTTGTTACCCTCTTCATTCTCCCTCGTTTAGTCCTTGTCATGTTAATTGTCTTCACCTGCTCCTCATGTGCCCTACCTGTATTTATTGTTTTCTATTTCTTCTTGTGTTTGTCAGATCGTTTTGTTTCTCATGTTCATTTGCTCTGTCTCCCTGTACGGTTTGTAATCTCGTCTTTCAGTTTGTTGTTCTTTAAGAGTTTGTTACTGTTTTTCTCCCCTGTGTGAGTTTGTTTACCCCATTTGTATTCTTTTATTTAATTAAATCTTAATTTTTTCATCATTCCTGCAATTGGGTCCTCATTCCTGACTCATTCCGGGACATAAAGATCCGACCAGCATAGACCCAGAAGGAATGAGTTCTTCTTTTTTTTACAACTTACCACATGACGCAGAGCCAAGCAGGCCATGAAGCTCCTCAGACTCCAGGTGGAGGAGGCCACTGCTGACTGCCAGAAGGCAGCGACTGTTCCTGCGGTTGACCGCCAGGAGGTGGCGGCGAAACTATTCAGTCCCCTGTGACCGTTGACGAGCCTGTCCAGCCCTTTGTGACCATCAACGATCCTCTCCAGTCACCAGCGGTCACCATCCAGGCTGCTCAGCCTCCTGTGGCCACCAAAGACCAGCTTGCCCGTTCCACTGCGGACCGCCAGGAGGCGGAGGAGCCCACTGCTCTTTCCACCCATGAAGAGGAGAGGGGTCCCTTCATCAGGGTCTGCTGCCACATTCCAGGAGGGGTCCGAGCCCTGTCTGATCCCCGTCCAGCGGCCGTCCACGTCCAGTCAGACCCCTGTCCAGTGGTTTGTAACCTTGTCTTTCAGTTTTTATGTTCCTCAAGAGTTTGTTATTGTTCTTTGCTTTTCAGCTTTATCAGTTTTTCTCCCCTGTGAGTTTTTCCCCCTGTTTGTATTCTTTTATTTAATAAAATCACATCTGAACACTAAAACATCATTTTAAGAAATAACATCTCATAGTGGAGCTTTTAGATTAAATTGCATTCTACACATTTGATAGTCACCTAAAGCTGGGTTGTTAGGTCACGTCACACATGGCACCAACAACAGATCATGCATGGTACAACAGGAAGCAGTTTTTTGTCTTTGAAACACACAAAAACATTTAATACACTTGATGTATGTTTTCCCTTTGCATCCTTCTCTCCTGCACCGTGATGCATGTACTGCCTCCACCATCTTTGGCAAATGGAGCACCCCATATTTTTTGACATCGTCACTGGGCTGTGGTTCAACAGACCTCCTCTTGTTTGTTGGAATGTATTCTTCATCATCAGTGCTCATCTCATCATCATCACTGGCCACCTTGTCAACCTGTTGACCTCGACCACCCTGTGCCTGAGCAATCATTTCTTCAGCCAGCAGTAGCTTAAAGTCAAAATACTGCAGTCTCTCCTTCTCTGGTCTCCCAGAGACCTGGTGGTCTGACCTGTACTTGATCCAACTGTTTGTGGCAGCCAGGTCAAAGAAATGCAGGACCGTACAGATGGTCCATTTTCTTGTGCGGCCTGACATCGGGTAAAAGCTGATCATGCGGTCACACAAATCAACTCCACCCATGTTTTTGTTGTACTCAGCCACAACAGCAGGTCTAGGCACAGTAACATGGCATTTCTCTTTTGCTGACCATCTAAGGCAGCTGTACAGGGGCTCTATTCCATGGACACTGGAGGCCATCAGAACTGCCTTATTGTCCTGCCACTTCGTCACTGCAACCCCTGATGGTTTTCAGACAGCCATTTTGGATGCACATCCGAACATATGATTGGCCCGAAAATATGATTGGTGAACATATTCTGGCCCTTGTAAACTTCAAAATCCAGCACCAAACCATTGGGACTGGCAAACACAAATACTTTCAGTCCTGTGGGATTTGGTTTCCCTGGCACAAACTGCCGTACAGGACACCGACCTGTGAAGGGAATCATCTACTCATCAACGCAGGCCTTCCCTGGTCTTGGCAGATTGAGGCAGCCGTGTTGCACTCTGTTTAAGAGAGGTCTCACCTTCCAGAGGAGATCATTCTTTTTCTCCTCATCAGAGACATCAAGATCATTTGTGACTTTGATGGACTGCCTAATCTTGAAGAATCTGTCTCGACTCATTGAATTGGCTATAACTGGGACCCTCGTCTTTGTCGCCCAGTACATCCGGATCCTAGGGTTTCTGAGACATGCCATGAACATAGATATGCCAAAGAAGGTTTTCAGCTCATCTTGAGTGGTTTTAAGGCTGCCTCCAGAGATGAGCACCTCCCGTTGGTTTGTGTGCTCTGATATTTTTTCAAAAACCTGGCTGTCTATGTACTGTTTGAAGTAATCAGAGGGCCTCCAGTCTTGGTGGTTGTGGCCAGCATTGACTTGCAAGTTGTTCTCCTCCACAACAGGGTTGAAACTTAATTGATAAAGAAAGGAGTGGTATAGTTTAATGCACTTTTAGCAAGTGAATTATTAATTATATAAATCACAAGGTCAATAGTTTGCCAAATCAAGCTTTTAACTGATTGTATACTGTACATTTGTGTGTGTGAGAGAGTGTGTGTGTAAATTCAACTAAAAAGGCTCTCATTTCCCTTTCTAGCCACTGTAATACCAATAAACTTCAGAGCCCTAGCTTACACATTGCTTCTTATCCATAATGGACGGTAGGTGTCGTCACTTTGTCCCTGCTTAGTCTCCTCAAAAGATCATATGTCCTCCTCTGAGCTTTCACCTTCCTGCTGTACTGTCTGGCCCTCCTCTACCTCATCTCCAGCTCTAAATCTGAATCCCCTTCCACAATTCTGAGTAAAATCCTTTCTGCCTCACTCAGCCCTCTGCTTCCTCAAGAATGGAAAACAGGAGTTAGTAAATCCTGCTGTCCACTACAGAATAAAAGAACATTATAAGAACATTGAATAAAAGTTGTGTTTTGAAAGGGTTAAAATTACTGTACATTTCTGAAATCTTACTAAATTGAAGAAACAATTTGATTATTAGCAAGAGAAACATAATATCTGCAAAATATTTATCACTTACCTCCCTTGTTGCCATAAAATGTGGAAGCTGCAATGGCTGCCATTTTGAAAAGAAAGTCTGTGTGCTCTGTTAGCCACACCGCCACAACTGTGGCATCACTAGAAAGCCCAGGATGTCCTCTTGACAGTACTGTAGGACTCAAATAGATTGCATAAATTGTGCTTGACTTAGAAGTCTCAGACTCATGTCCCCAACAGAGGGCTAAAAGGAATTGCTGGGTCTTAGGAGGATATGAACAGATACAGATAATGGCTTCACTGCACACCCTAGTCATGACATATAAAAAAAATCCATGAATAAAATAATTTACTTATGGATTTGCAGTCCAATAGTGTTTTAACATGCCCCATCCTTCAATAACAGTTCCTTTGCAAAGCTTGAATCATATTGTGACTGTAATACAATCCATGATGTTGAGTGCTTCAACAGGCCAAAGTAGAGACGCTGGTCTTCACATCTCACATATTCCGTGTTTGTTTACACACAGGACTGCATGTGTTTCACCCATCCAGTGGCAGCAGCAGAATGAGACGCATTTTTAATAGTAGTGCTTGTATGCTCTTAAAACACGGCGCACATTGCCGGTGTTGTGCGGAAAGGCACCAATATGATCAATGACCAACGTTTTCAAAAGGCCAACAATTAAAAATAGCACAGATGGGTGCAAAAACGGTCCAGGATACAGCATGACAGCGCAGCTAAATGAAACACAATGGGGGTCTCCATTTTAGAGTTATAACTTGATATTGTGTCTTTTAAAAGTGCCGTGAGATGTATGATGACGGTCAAAGCTGTTCGTCTAGTGCACGTTTATGTAGAAAAACACTTAAATCCAGACAGGCACATGAAGGTGTCCTGTGTAAATCCACTTTGGATGAATCTCCCATGACAGGTCCATCTCTCTCCCCTACACCTGTGTGACTGTCTGAGCACCAAAGGGCAGGGCCAAGGGTACAATGACGGAAACATTGGCATTGTATTTGGTCCTTGTGATGTCACAAGTTCCAGGAATTCCAAACAAGCCGTTTTTGCAGCTTGTTTTAAATAAATGCTCTTTTTATTTTTTTATTTTTATAGTACAGATGACCTCTTATATGTCAAAAGATCAAGGAAAATTTTATTCCTCATGTCATGACCTCTTTAATACTACTTATAATAATAAATAAAGGTTGATTTCCTCACAGTGATTTGGTCATGGTGAAGGTCGTGTAGTTGAGCGAAAGGTTTGATCTTGGAAAATGTACCATGGTTTTATTATAGTAATATTGTATTAACCATGTTTTTGGCAGAAGCCATAGTTTTAATGCAATTCACCATTGTGTTACTACATGGTGTTAATATAATTACCTTGTTTAGTTTTTTTGGTTATATGATTTTACTACAAAATACCATAATATGATTACTGTTGTAAAAACCATGGTAATTTTTTTGTAGGGTTAGGTTTAGGGGTAGGGGTTGGTGTAGGGTGTCTGTGGGACTCAAAATTAACACAATAAACATGCTGCAGAGATGCCACTATACTGTATGTTAGTATTAGGGGTGCAAATAGCATAATAAAATGATGGCAGCTTCTATTTGCACTTAGTGCAAAGATGATGCTTTTTGTTGCTTTTTACACTTAGTGTAAATAGAAGCTGCCATCATTTTATTAGGCATATATGATTTATAGAATCATAACTATTATTATAATTTATAGTATACTTTATTATTATTATTATTATTATTATTAATAATAATATTATTATTATTATTATTAGGTTAGGTTTTATTAAAGAATCTTTTGTGCTAGGGAAGAAGGAAGAAGAGCGGAGGAGGCAGTTTTTTTTTATTTTTATTTTTATTTTTTATTTTTTTTATAAATTACATTTTCTCTTTAGTTTTTTCAAAGCTTATTTCTTTGGTTCTGCGATGTGTGTCCAATGAGAGGAGCAGAGAGGAGGGACCGGGGCGGAGAGACGGAGCCCAAAAGAGAAGTTGAGAGGGAGAGAAAGAGAGAGAATGAGAGACGTGCTGTCAGAGTGAGAGCTGGAGGATATCCATCCATTTCGAGACATAATATCTTACCACTGTTAGTTTTCACCTATACTCATATTCAGATGCCTACTTTAAATCGTTGTCGTTCATAGGCGTTCAATGATGGCTTTCGAAGTTATTAACGCAACGAGTGGATTTATTCCCTGAAATATTAAACAGTGGAGAAAATCTTATTTCCCCGCAATTTATTTTCCTCTTTATTTCGACAGCTGTTAGGCGTTAAACGCAACAGTCGCTTTCGTCCGTTAGGATCTAATATTTAAGACGCAAATAACGTTTTATAGACAGAAAGAGGGATCCTTTTTACTTCTGTCATTAAACACCTTCAGTCTGGAGTCATAGGCTGTCTGCAACGAAGCGAATAAGAAATGATGGCATGATTGTGACAACATGAAAAAGAAAAAGTGTGGAGGAATATTTTTCCACCGCTTTTGAAATCACCATATGAACGTGGAGAAGGACTGACAGAAGAGCGGTAAGTGACAGAGAGAAAAAGGTGCCTGGAAAGATAAGAGATCAAAATATAACTGAGTGACTATTAAATGGTTCTGAAGGCGCTATTATGAAAGTGATGCCCACAGTTTTGTCATGTATATTTTGGGTGTTATAAAATGCCTTCAGTAGTACAGTGCATTGATGGTAATATGTTGAATCTTGCATTTGTCACAGGCCAGTCCAGAGACCATAATTTGACCATTAAGTTTTTCTGTAATACAGAGGCTCCTGGTTGCACTTGTGTTAAAGATATTGCTAGAGGGAGAGAAATGAGAGGAGGGGGTGAAAGAAAGAAGGCGAGAGAGAGAGAGAGAGAGAGAGAGAGAGAGAGAGTATGTGTTTAGAGCGATAAGTAGATTGTGGATGGGTTCAGAGGTTCATCAGTTTTGCTCCTTTTCTCTCCCTGTGACATTTAATAAAAACGTGTATATACATCCATTGCAACTCTTCACTAAGTGTAAACCTGCACTTTCATTCTATTCCCCAGTTAACAAACGGGGAGTCCCCACACCCCACCCTACATCCAGCATCCTCTTGTCTACTAATTTTATCAGTTATAAATAAAACCATCCTCCTGTCTCTCTGTTCATTTTTTAATTTGCTTCTCTCTCTGTTTGTCTCTCCCTCTATCTAAACTCCAGAGTTGAGGAGCAGAGCACAAACAAACCTGCTGGAGCCTGGTTGCCATGGATCCCCCTCCCTCTCTGAGTCTGGCCCTTCTCAGTGGGAGTGAAGATGAAGAGCAGCGTCCGTCCCTCCCTCTTAGTGGTATCTCCCATGCCTCCCTTTCTGGAAACTACCCTGGCAGCAACCACTCTAATCACACAGGAGGCAACAGCAGCCTGGAGCGTCTCAATGGCACTCCTTCACCAACTACGCCCAACCTTCCCCCAGCATCGCTGCCCAAGTTACCCCTGTCCACAACTCCCCAGCTGTCCACGCCAATCCCCAATGCGCTCCACCCCACCAGCACGCCACTGTCCTCCTGCCTCGGTAGCCAACACAGCCTGAGCGGGGAGGCCTCGCCCGTCTACAACGCACTATTCTACTCCTCACATTCACCTTCCACCGAGAGAGAACGAGAGCGGGAGAGAGAGCGAGATAGAGGATGTAAGCACAGGCAGGCTAGTCCACTGGTACACAGGAGGGACAGTAACCCCTTTACAGAGATCGCCATGAGCTCGTGCAAGTACAGCGGTGGCGTGATGAAGCCACTCAGCCGCCTCAGCGCCTCCCGCAGGAACCTCATTGAGTCTGACAGCGGCAGTGACACCAAAGAGGGCGGTGCAAGTGCTGGCCAGGGTACTGCGCCCTCCTCTCAGAATAGCCAATCACAATCCCAGAACCCTCCAGAGATCGTTATCTCCTCTAAAGAGGATCCGCCTTATGCACACGCTTATGAACTCGATGCATCTGCCAATCAAATGTCCATCTACCACCAGAACCACGCTCTCTCTGAGAGTAGGGGCATGTTGGGGATGGGTGGCATGCCGGTGGGTGGGACTAATGGAAGAAGGGGCGGTGCCGTGGGAGGGGTGGGGAGGACTGCTTCCAAAGCTACTAAACGTAAGAATCAGAACATCGGCTACAAACTAGGCCACAGGAGGGCACTGTTTGAAAAGAGGAAGAGACTTAGTGACTATGCTCTCATATTCGGCATGTTTGGCATTGTTGTCATGGTGATTGAGACCGAGCTATCCTGGGGTGTCTACAATAAGGTGAGACGTTCACAGGACTTTGCTTTCCAGGAAATTTAATGTCTTTATTAGATCAATAGAGCGCAACTGTGTCCGCCCACTTTTTCACCCATCTTGGTTCCGCAAGTATTTTTCCCATTCATTTTTTTCTATAGAGTTTTCATAAAATTCTTCATAAAAGAGTTCTAGGACATGAACCAAACCAACCAGCTCCAAGGTGAATAACAACATTACAAACTACAAAGCGAAAAAGTATTTGAAAATCGAACAAAAATCTTTACGTCTTTAATGAGGGAATTAACTACAATCCCATGAAGCATTGCCACTTATGTAATCGAATACAAATGATTAAATTATTCATTTAAAGTAGTTTATTACAAGTGTAGTATCAAAGTGTTTTTATTCTATTGTAAATATTCAGATATGTGCAAATATATAAGTAGTTTGAGGGTGTAGGGAGACCGAATCATTTGGTTCATTCACAATGCATCATTGGAGTGGGCGGTCGCTGCTGAGCTGTTTTCATGCACTTTGTGTTGAAATAATGAAGACTGATGGCTACAGCAGAGGCATGTGCAATCGATTAACAACCTCGGAGCTCACAGTAGGTCTGTCTTTACAGGTTTATAAGTTGTCATTAAAATTCAGTTCACATATGAAGAAAACGAATGGGATTTTTACTTTTGGAAACCGTAATGTTGCGCTCTATGGTCAAGCATTCTGCTGGACCTGCTGTGTGTTTGAGTGAGAAATAGAGTGTGTGTGTGCTTCCAACATTATGTTCCTATAATAACAATAACACTTGTATACACTATACAGAGTCTATAAAATAAAGAATCTAACAATGAGGAAGTTAGATGTTCGGTCAGTCATAATGACATTCAAAAACAAATGCAGTGCAGAAAATCAAAAAAATCTTAGACACTTAAAGAGATAATACACACACACACACACACACACACACACACAAATCTGTCATAATTTACTCACCTTTATGTTGTACCAAACTTGTATGACTTTTTGTCTTTTGTGGAATACAGTGCGATTTTGGACTGAATGTTAGCCTCAGTCACTATTCACTTTGATTGCATCTTTTTCCGTACATTGAAAGTGAATGGTGACTGAGGTTGTCATATTGCCTCCTTTTGTGATTTTAAAGAAGAAGCAAAGTAATACGGGTTTGGAACCCGATGAGGGTGAGTAACTGATGACACAATTTTCATTGTTGGCTGAACTACTGTATCCCTTTAAAAACAGAGGTCCTTTGAAACAGAACATTTGTGATCATTTTAAAGCACTTTTAAACTATTTTATAAATCTATTTCAGACGTACCTTCTCTGAGCATCTAAAGATCTTATAATTGGCATCACAGGAACCCACTGCAGTAAGTTGTGTTATTCAGGGGATGCCAGACCATATTATGTTACATAAGCAAAGTCAGTAAGAGCGCTTTGAAAATCAACTCTCAAAACAAAGTCAATGGATAAGTGCTATGGCATTTGTCACCTTTTATTTGCAACAGAAGACAGTAATGATGCACATTTGTCTGGATGAGAGCATGCATGTTATACATAGTTTGTGTCTATCCAAATGTATGTACACATGTGCAGTAGGCATTTGAGGATAGTATGCTGCTGCTGTTAATAGCACCACAGCTTGTGAAGTGAGATTTACTGACAGGACATATCAGATGTCTGTAGGACAGCTGACTGGGAGATCCAAATACATAATACATAAAAGAGATAAAGAGAAACAAAGATAGATTTAGTTAGATTAGGGTTAGAGATAAGTAATATTTGTATGAATAAGACATTTTTGGAAACCTATATTAAAGGAATTTTCTGTGGTAACACATAAACAGAAGTTTAATTCACCTGGAACAGTAGTCCCACAGCTAAAGGACTTTACAGCTTTAATAAACTTACGTTTTTGTGCAGAAGAATTAATACAAGTGCTTTAACAAAAATACGATCTGTATATATTTCTTTACTATAAGTGTGGTGAACACTTCAAATTGTCTGTTGTAATTGACAGCATGCCAACAATGCTGACGAAAGTGCTTAAATCAAAAATGAAAATTGTGTCACCAATTACCTGTTCCTAACCAATATGACCTACTATCTTTCATGGAAAACATGATGTTAGGCAGAATGTTAGCCTCAGCCACCATTCAATTTCATTGCATCTTTTTTTATATACAACGAAATTGAATGGTGACTGAGGCTAACATTTTACCTACCATTTCCTTTAGTGTTTCACAGAAAAAAGAAACTCGTTTGGAACAACATAAGCATAAGTCAGGCTCGACTAGGACTAAAAAACTGCCCTGGAAAAAAACAGCCCATCTGGCCCATGCGCCCCCCTTGATTGTTTTGCTGATCTGCCCACTACTCGAATGGCACACCGGGAAAAGTCCCAGTGCTCCCGATGGCCAATCCACTATCCCTTTATTTTGTTTTGAACCCGGAGCATTAATTACATTTTGAAAAGCTGTGATGTTCAAATGGTGTCACGTGTGTGCAAATTTTTAACCTCCCCAAAAACATTGATTTTACTAGGGCTGTTGATTTAATGTTTTAATTCAGTGTGATTAATTATATAAAAAAAGAACCTGTTAAAAAATTTAACACAATTAATCATGTCCCCAGACCGTAATAAGGAATATTCCTATCATCAGAGCAATTTAAGCTTGAAGTACCACCTTTTTTCTCCAACGAAACTTCAGCTACATATGCAATGCACAGCTTATAAAGAGAACAAACCACACTTACCAACAGCAGACAGTACAACATGAGGATGCATTCTTGCTTTCAAACACAGCAATGTGGAATGCAAATCCAAATGCAGGTATCTCAAGATGTGTTTTTCTAAGTTTCAAACTACGTTTAGCTCAACACAGCGACCTAAAAACAGTATGTTTATGATGCGACGTCATGACGCTCCAAAATCGTCCGTCTGACGCAGGTGTACATTGAAGCGTCTGTAGACAAGCCGTCATAATAAATTTTGGACTGACTGACGAATTCAGTTGCAAAATGGATTAATGTGAACTGATTACTGTTCAATAATATGAAAATAAGCAATATATTGGATTCTAAAGCCAGGTTTGTATTGTCTTATCAATGCTTCCTTTACTCGTCTGCTGCAATAATGTAATGCATTTTAATTAACTGAATTATAATTTTTTATAATATATATATTTTATTTATAATAATTTAAATATAACAATATAGAATAATTTAACCATTATTGAATTATTATTATTTGAGTGAATATTGAGTGAATATTTATATATATGATTAATTCGATTAATTAATTGGCATACCATGTAATTAATTTGATTAAAAATTGTAATGTTGGACTTATGCAAAATCTAAAATAATTTTTTTACAACAAACCTCAGTTTTACTCTGCGTAAGGTTCAAACTCATGACCTTCAGAAGGGGAGGTGTGAACACACAACCACACAGCCTGCTCTGGAGCCAAAAATGAAGTGTTGCTTGATTGATGATCAAAGCAGATGTGACTACCACTCGAGCCTACATAGTGTAACTCAAAAACTGTCTTTGTTCAACTGAATAACAGACTAGTGGCATTTTATATAATGCCAAAATCAGTGTGTTCAAGAGATAGGTAAATGACTGATTCCTGTGCGATTACTTTAAAGTAGTTGAAGGCTTTAATGTAACTGACAGCATGTCAAGGTGAATTATTTTCCAGGCTAATAGCTGCAGCTTCAGCCTCAGATTGAAGATGCTCTGAATGTGTGTGTGTGTGTGTGTGTGTGTGTGTGTGTGTGCGGGTGGGTTTGGGTGGTTTACGAGGACATTTACTTAGGTAACAAACTGGTAATTACAAGGGTATTATGCTATAAATGTAGTTTATGAGGACATTTCTAGTGTCCCCATAATTCAAATCGCTTAAAAATCGTACTAAGTTTTATTGAAAATGTAAAAATGCTGAAAGTTTTTTGTGAGGGTTAGGTTTAGGGGTAGGGTTAGGGTATAGAATCTATAGTTCGTACAATATAAAAATCATTATGTCTATGGAGAGTCCTCATAATGATAGCTGCACCAACATGTGTGTGTGTGTGTATGTGTGTGTGTGTGTGGGTGAGTGAGTGAGTGATAAAGGGACAGAGTTGAGCTCATTATCAACAAATTTTACTTTGGTGTCAGTTGCATATTTTGTTAAGCAGCAACTTGGTGGCATAATACCTAATGTGTGTGTGTCTGTGTGCGCAAGTGGGTTTGTGTAAGCGTCATGAGGAGTTGTCTTGTATCTGGCACTGTTCTGAATGGATCTGTTTCAGCATGTATTCTGGAAAGCACTTTGTACATGTGCTGGCTGTCCTTGTTCGGCAGGTGGTTGTGATATTGCAGACATATAGGAAATGTGTTGTTTCAGTGTCTCTCTTTCACTATTATACTCTCTCTGAGCTGTCTGAGCTTTCTCTCTCTGTCTCTCTCTCTTTTCTTCTTATGCTTTATTTCTCTTTTCTCTCTGTCTCACCCACTCATTTTTCTCCTTCTCTCTCTTTCACTCTCTCAAACTTTTTCCCTTCCCCTCTTTCTTCATCTTTCTTTCTCTGAATCTTCTCTGACGATTCCTATCGTCTTCTCTATCCTGATTATAATTCTTGATCTGGATCTCTTTCTTCCTCATACTCACTATCCTTAGCGCGCTCTCTCTCTCTCACTCTGTTATTGTAGTGGGCGGTGAACGGGGGAGTGTTACTGGAGAGGGAGAGAAAAGCGAGTGAGTGTTAGGAGAGATGAAATGAAAGGCTGTAATAAAATCTCTTTATTTGAGATGGAAAACGGGTGAGTTAGTCAAGTTTAGACATGAATAATAGCCATGCTGATTGTATACCATTATAGCCATTATAAAACAGCACAATAGAAGCCTGTTTGTAGCAGCATCACCCTTCAGAAAAATGAAAGGGTCCGGAGATATGGGAGATGCTGATGCTCTTCTGGATTCTCCACATAATCAAAGCTGTTTCAGTTTGACTCGACTGGGATTTGCCACTCAATCCCCCTCTATGTAGATCAATTGTTCTCAGTTGTTTTAATCCATTAAAATTGGACCCAGATTTTACACTGAACATCAAGTGCCAAAATAGTTTGTTATACAAAAGTAAACCATTAAAATAAAAAATACCCATAAAATGAATCAACAACATTTATTATTGTTGTGCACAGTATGCAAAATAATTAATATGATGTATGGGTTGAAGAAAATGAACGATTTCGGTTCCTTAATGTGTCTTGAATATTAATGGTTTGATGCTCTCAGGAGCTAATAATTCACTGCACAAAACAAATTGTGGTCAGCACAAACCATGTTTATCCTCACTGCATGTAAAAGTGTATTTAATGTAGTCTGGGTGTATTTTATTTAACTTGAGTAGCTTTGTTCACTTCTCATTTGAGAACCTATGTAGCATGATGTAACATATGTTGGTAATAGTGACTCAAGAAGTTTTTAAAAGGATAGTTCACCCAAAAATGAAAATCCTGTTATTATTTACTCACCCTCATGTCTTTCCAAATATATATTACTTACTGTATATATATATATAGAGAGAGAGAGAGAGAGAGAGAGAGAGAGAGAGAGAGGTTTGATATAATAGGCATGTTGCCATATTTATTTGGTAACTTGGGACATGAAGTTGAACAATGTTTTGATTTGATTTTAGAGTGAATAATGGCATACATTTTGGTCGGTTCATAACACAAAGTGATCATATACTTTCAGAAGACTTGGAAAATAGTGCACAAGTTGTACCAACTACTTTTACCATGGTTTGATGGTGTTTTTGTCCTTTATGGAGCTTGACATCTCAAAGTTACATTTATTTTCATTATATGGCAAATAGAGTTGTAACATTTTTTTATTTTTTAAACTTGTGTTCCACAAAAGAAAGTCACATGGGTAAGAGCAACATTAGTGTGAGTAATTAATGACAGAATTTTCAGTTTAGTGTGAGCTGTTCCTTTAATAGATGATGGAGAGTCTGGAAGTAGGGAGTGGTCACTGAGGGAATGAATAAGGAAAGCGGCTGCTTTGATGCCACTGTACACACAGCAATTTAAGTGATTGCCTATATCGATTATTGATAATCACCTTTGCACATCATAAAGCTCCCACTGATGGCTTCACTGCACTGCTTGAGCTGTGTGTGCATGCGTGTGTGTGACAGGTGCTTTTGAAAGGATGAAACCAGCAGGAAATTCTCAGTGAGGCTTCATTACATTAAATACACTTTCCTAGCCCTCTTTGTAGAGGACAGCCATATATGTGTATGTGTGTGTGGTTTGGGTGGTTTACGAGGATGATTTTTTAGGTTACAAACTGGTAATTACAAGGGTATTATGCTATAAATGTGGTTTATAAGGACATTTCTAGTGTCCCCATAATTCAAATTGCTTAAAAAAACATACTAAACAATGTTTTTTTGAAAATGTAGGGGATAGAATCTATAGTTCGTACCGTATAAAAATCATTATGTCTATGGAGAGTCCTCATAAGGATAGCCGCACCAACATGTGTGTGTGCATTCAAGCAAACAAGCAGAACAGTGCTATCTATGTTTATACATACGTATGAAGATGAAGGTGTGTGTGTGTGTTGCCCTGCTGAAAAAATAACTAAACCAGCCTGAAGTGGTTTGCTGGTTTTAACTGGTTTAAGCTAGTCTAGCTGGTCTCCCAACCTGGCTAAGCTGGTGAAAAGCTGGTCTAGCTGTTCTCCTAGGGTGCAAGCTGATGTTTAGCTGGTCACCTAGCTGGTCAGGCTGACCAGCTGAAAAGTGTTTAAACCATTAAAAAAGAGCAGCTTACCAAGCTTGACAAGACTGGAATACCAGCATATCTAAGAATGGTTTAAGCTGGTTTTCTCAGCAGGTTGGGCTGTATTGGAATATGTAAACATACTGTACATATGTACTTGACTTTTGTATTCATGTTAAATGTGGTGGATGTGTTTAGGTGTTTGTGAAAGAGAGAGAGAGAGAAAGTGTGTGTGTGTGTGTGTGCATTACACGCTTAGCTGCTGTTTCTCAGGAGATCTCTGGTTCATTCACACTCAGTACACATACTTCCTTCTTAAAATAGACAGGTAAAAGAAACAGATGAGAATGAAAGAGAGAGAGAGAGAGAGAGAGAGAGAGAACAAAAAAGAATGATAGTGCATGGTGAAATAGGAGCCATTGTGTGTTACCATCATTTGAGTGTTACTTTGTATTTGTGTTTGTTTAAAATATTTGCTCTCTCATGCTGCCTTTTTGTTTGCCATTTGAACAATACATGAACTATAAGATATTTAAGCTATATCACATGCACAAGAGTGCTGTTAAACTGAATATCATGAATATGTTGCATGTGCTGATATTTAGTACAATGGCACAATTGCAAGTGTAAATATAGCTTTAATATAACAGGTCTATAAACAAGTTAACATCGAGTAACTTACAATAAAGACACAATATGGCCAGTTATTTTGTCTACTTTTGCTCCCCTTATGAAAATAGTACCAAACAAAGTTAAAACAGGATCAACCATTGCATGCAACACACAGACTGACACCCTGTCTGGAACGTTGCAAACACAGATAATTGAAACAGTGAAACGTCCCAACGCTGTTATATTGTTGTATATTGAATTCTAAAAAATTCTGTTGATATGTGGACCCAGAATATGTGTTTAAATATGTTAGAGAATGTAAAATGATATTTTTTCTGTGTGGTCTTTTAGGTCTAGTTCAGTGGCATGTAGAATTGCACAGAGCAGTATGTGTTAAATCCTTCCTTTTCCAGCTCGTCACATGCCTGCTTGATAACTAACAGCCCTGAATACCTAAAAGCAGCTGTCAAATCAATACTTAATTTTCACACCCTCTTCACACAGTCATGGCTTCCCTTGGGACCATCTTGATTTGAGCTTGTTTAGCAGATGCAAGGAAGCGTGCAGATGCCTCCATTGGTCAACCTGTGTGCAAGGTCATGGGTCGCTTTGAGAGGGTCTCTGTGTGTGTAGGTCAGGTTTTGCCTACATTGTGGGGAATAAATGCCCTCACAAGGATAGTAAAACCTGAAATCACCAACATTTGTCCCCACAAGAAAACGACTTAAAGACCATGTGAATTTGCTTGATGAGCATAGTTTACTGTTCTGTGTGGATGTATTTCCTATTGAAACAGGAAGTTTGGTTGGGACATATCGAAGGACTTTTCGTCTTTTATTTAAATAGCTAATAGGCTTTAGATACATCACACCTATGAACTGATTTGCCTAGTACTTAGTTACAGGTGGTATTAGGAGGAGGGACATTCTCATTTGAAAGCATTTTATTGGGCATAAATCTGTGTAGTGCAGGCATCAAAAATGTTTTGATCCGTTTTCATGAAAGAGAAATATTTTACATTTTAAATGCACATATAAGCTGAAAGTGCATTTTGTCAACTTTTAGGAGTACACTAGCATATCCTTGACTTCAAAGCAAACACACATGGACTAAAAGCCACAAAACTCTAATTTTAGTTTCCTGGAGACTTTAAAAAACATACTAAATAATGTCTTAATGAAAATCTAAATATCATTAGCTCAGTATAAGCTAATGATAATGTGTGTGTGTGTGTGTGTGTGTGTGTGTTTGTGTGAAATCTGTAATTTTTAAGGCACATATACAGTATAACGAGTCGTCTAGTGGGCTGTGAAACCCTAATTCTACTTCTGTCAAACTAACGCTCTTTCCAGCATTCCCACAGGAGCAATATTCATCAGTATATACAGAAAGGGAGAGAGGAGGGAAGAAGGAGATGGATAGCCTGAGGGAGGGTCTTTAAGGGAGAGAAGGGGAAAGCGGCAGGGCGGTAGTGCTCTGAATTGAAAGGACCCTCAAATGACCGTTAGTGCCAAGCTTAATGTATGTGCTTGTGTGTGTGTTTCTGTGTAAGTGTGGCTGTGTTTCCATTTTTCCCCCTCAGCCTCAGAGTGTGTAATTGGGTTTTCAGGGGTGTGATGGTGTATGCCAGTGTGTAATCAAGTGTTTGTGTGTGTGTGTGTGTGTGTGTGTGTGTGTGCCAGTCGGTGTGTAATTGGGCTTTTCTGTGTGTGTGTGTGTGTGTGTGTGTGTTTCATTAAGTGTGATACATTAGTGTTTTTTGTAACCATTGCTTTTTGGAGGTGTATGTTTTTGTAGCGTTTTTGTTTTGTGGTTTGATTAAATAGTTAGCGAGTTAACCCACAGGAAAGACATCACATATGAGATCTCTTTAATATCTCAGTTGTTTCTCCTAGACAGCAATTAAATTAAACGGAAAGCAAATGGAAATCTGCTTCTAAAATATTTCTCCTGAGAAAAAGTAATCTCACATGTGCCCCCTCTAGAGTTTCAGAGGACAGTGTCACAAACTGTTTTCAGATTATTTGCCAAGACACTAAAGTTTGTTATCAAATTTGAAAGATTTCAGTATGAACTCAAAAATTTATCATCAAATTCTTCCAAGACCAAATAATCTGGGCTATGCTGTGCACATGAATTTTCCCAATCTATACTCTTACTGTATGTCATCAATTGATTGATTTGTGTGTAGTTTTGAAACTTGGTCTCTATGGATGGGACGATATGGTTATCTCACGATGATTCGGTTCACAATTTGATATAATCTCGATTCGATATAATAACAATTAAATTACAGAAATCTTTCTGAAAAAATGTTGAGCAAAATGCACATTATAATTTCTCATCAACATAAAGTTATTTAATACACAATATAAATGCTCAAAGTTTAAATAATAAGAGTTGCTCATATACCTTTCTCTATAAGTAAAGATCACAAACACATAGGCTTTCAAAAATAGTGGGCTACATTCAGGCTGATCAGGTGCAGAACAAGTAATATAACTGAACAGAACTTGCATATATTTATTTTTTAATAATTTGTTATTATGATCAAAATTTAAATGTGTTAAATACAAAAAGTATATTAATTAATATTATATAAAGAAATTGCATATAGTATATAGTAATGATATGAGCTATCATTGTTTGAAATACTGTGTATAACTTACAAGTAATAACATTAAGTTTACATTCATTTGTATAAGAAATGCTAAAAAGATACTTTAAGAATTCAATGAGCATCTCGCAGTGTTCTGGTTCAGCGAACATTAATACGAATCTCTCGGTTTCTTTAGCGCATCCATGCTGAATGAGATTAAAATTATTTTTTACTTTTTTATCTGACTGTAAAGAACAGAAAGGATATTAAAACATATTATTCAAAGAAAGTGGAGTGCGTCTCATCTTTGATGGACACACATTACGTGGAGAAAACGATCCATTTTAATCTCAAGCATTTTTCATCAAAACAAGGTGATTTTCCAGGTATTCCAGTACTTACATTTCTAAAAGCTAAATTCAAGCATTTTAAACACTTCAAGGACCTTGTTTGAACCCTGTAAAGTGTTGAAAAAAGCGCAGTAGGGGTAAAATCAAGCGATAGAGAGTTTATGATGTTTGACGGGTCATTTCATTTATGATTACATGGACAAACTTTGAAATATTAAGTTTTGCCACGATATGGTTCGTAATTTTTTGGGTCACGATAAATTGAAATTAGATATATCGTCCCATCCCTATTTGTCTATAATCACGTTACTATACCTATAATTTTGCTAAATTAATTTTACAAGGCTCGTGGAATGTTTTGCGACAGTTTAAGTGAAATGAACACTACATGCGCTTCAACAACAATTACTTTTATTTTCTTTAACACAAATCACAAGTAAAATGGCATATTATCATTTCATAAACACTTACTTTTTGCCCTGTTCCTCACTTAATATTTTCTTATGACAGATAAACACTTACTGTAGTGCATAAGGTACATTTTAATGTTTGCATTACAAAATCAACTACATTGACAAGCTTGTTTGGGCATGGTCAAATTGCACAGAAGCTCAACTGATAGAGCATTGCACTGGCAATGCAAGGGACCGGGGGTACAAGTCCTGAAGAGTACACGTTGACATGTGAGCCGAAAGTGTCATTAAAGCACCACAAAATGATGTTATGACACTATCGGTTATGTTTAGGTTTAAGGTTTAGGGTAGGGAGGTTGGTTTTGTTGATTTAAATCTCGACTGAGCATTAACATTAAAAACCTAATCTGTTATGGAGAACATTTAACTTGCTTTTAGTGCCACACAGTGGACATTTCACATTTGCAATGATAAGTGTAAGAAACCAAGATAATTTTGCAAAAATGTTGCCACAGTCATGTAATTTTCAAGAGATCAAGCTGTATTTTTGTATCTAATTTTGGGAGAAACATCCAGTACAATACAAAGAAACATGACTTAGAATGCTATTAAATCTCCTGAACTGTGAAAGTGCAACACACGAGCAATGAAATTTTCCTCCAGGAAAGGTGACATTGAACGTGTTACCATATTACCAGCTGGAGCTGAGTGTGTGTTTATGTCTTTAGGGGTGAGTGATGTATTTGTTGTACCATGTGTGTGTTTATAGGAGTGATCGTAGTTTTTGTCTCTGTGTTCCCTATTATGGAGTGAGTACAGGTCCCGAGGTGAATGATAAAGTGTTGTGTGTTTGTATGATTTTTTTTGTCAGAAGGTTCAGATCATTAGACTGCTTGACTCAGATAAAGGACTGTGAATAAAGGATCACTCACACAAAGGGCACTGCACATACAGCGACATTCATTATCTACAAAACTGTCTTTGTCCTGGATGTCGAAGTGCTCTTGAGGGATTTTTGTGTGTGTTGTGTTATGCGTATTTCTTTGAGCTTGTGGGGGGGGGGTTATGAGGACTTCTTTTTAGGTTACAAACTGGTAATTACAAGGGTATTATGCTATAAATGTGGTTTATGAGGACATTTCTAGTGTCCCCATCATTCAAATTACTTAAAAAAAACATACTAAACAATGTTTTTTTGAAAATGTAAAAATGCAGAAAGTTTTTTGTGAGGGTTAGGTTTAGGGGTAGGGTTAGGGTTAGGGGATAGAATCTATAGTTTGTACAGTATAAAGTAATTATGTCTGTGGGAAGTCCTCATCTAGATAGCCGCACCAACGTGTGTGTGTGTGTGTGTGTGTGTGTGTGCATGTGCGTGTGTGTGTGCATGTGCGTGTGTGTGTGTGTGAACATGCCCCTGGTAGTTAAAGGTATAGTTCACCCAAAATTGAAAATCCTGTCATCATTCATTCACCCTCATGTTGTTCAAACCTGTATGACTTTGTTTCCCCTTGAACATAAAAGAAGATGCTAAGTGGAAAGAATTGTAACTGAGACTAACATTCTGCCAAACATCTCCTTTTGTGTTGCATGGAAGAAAAAAGTAATACGAAGTTTGGGACAACTTGAGACTTTTACATGAATAAATGATGACAGTATTTTCAGTTTTTGGGTGAACTATTCCTTTAAAATGTAGCTGAAACTCTTTTTAAAATTAGCTCTTTTAACTTTGTATGTGTGTGTTTGAATATGTGTTTTACGTGGCTTGTATTTGAGATATTTTTATGTTAGTCACTGCACCCAGCATCAGTGGCAATTGAAGAAAATGAAACAAGAGGAAGTAATTACCTTAGAATCACAGATGAATGTGTATTTGTAGAGGTACATTCAACTGTGAACGTGTGTGTGTGTGTGTGTGAATGTCTTCGTGATGCTGCATGACAGACAGAAGGCTCGAAGATGACTGTGTATTCAGACGTCAGAGCAGATCCACAAGGTTTTTATGAAAGGACCAGAGAGAAGAAAAGATGTTGAACAGATTGAAGAGATTTGAAAAGAAAAAGATCAGAAGGTAGATTTTTTGTGTGCGAATGTAAGAGAATGCTGATGGAGTTAATGGACCTCAGAAGGCCCATAAGCTCTGCATGGTGTCCATCATGTAATGATCAATAACTGCTAATCTAGCCATGAGTCTGTTCGTCATACTCACTGTTCATACACACATAGGCCTACATAATGTATGCTTAGGCAATCATGTCTCAGTAACAGATGACTCACTTAGGAAGATGGTAACACATCAAGAAAAACTTCAATCACGCAAAGAGAAAGGAAGAGCGAGAGAGCGGGGTGAGGGAAAGTGAGAAAAGAGTGGGATGGAAATTACCTGGCTGTTGGTGCATTCAGTTCAATTAAGTCACCGTCCTTAACAATAAAGCTCAAAACTTTGTGTGATGTCTTACAATACACATATTCAATCAAAGGCACACAGTCAAAAATGGCTCGAACATTTTAATTATACATTGTCTGATTCCAGTCGATTTCTTCATGATATTAAGCCAAGTTCCTGGTTGGACCTGTTAAATTATCACATCTAAACATAACCAACCTCTGAAATCAGAGTGAAAAGATACATTGATTAGACTGTGAAAATTTTATTTTCGTTTACTCACCCTCATGTTGTTCCAAACCTGTATGACTTTCTTTTTCCATGGAACACTAAAGGACAATTTTAGCAGAATGTCAAAGCTGCTCTCTGTCATGAAATGTTCACTAACTACGTTTCCATCCAAGGATTTTTTTGCAAAAATTTTTAGCGCATCAAAATAAAGCTGATGAAAATGCAAATTATTGCTAAAATTTCACAAGTGTCGACATAATATTTTTCCGTTTAACTCTAGCACATAAACTCTATGTCGATACTTCAAATATCGCGAAAAACTGGTTTGGAAACACATTTTGTTGAGAAAATTGGCATTAATGCAAAAATATAGTGTCAAATTTACCCCAATCGTTAGCCTGTGTTAATCATGACGACAAGGTATACATCCTTGAAAGCCAATTTATTTTACGTGATACGTGATCTTAACGGCATATAGATCCGATGCTGCAAATATGACACTTCCAGGAGTGCCAACACAAATATCTCGTATCATGCACTTCGACAAGTGCACGGAGAACAAATGAATGGCCACTGTTTGTGATTAATTTAAGCACGGTAGCCATCTGTTTATTTAAGTTGCTTTTACACACTATTCAAAATAATAGACGGCAGTCACGAAATTAGCCCATAATACAAAAAAACATATCATTTCTATGCATAAAGATGTTTTAAATAAAAAATAAATATACAATACTAGAAGAAAAGCATCAGTGTGCTTTTTTGGAACACTAACATATAACCCAGTTCTATTAAATTATTGTTTAGCTTACTTTTGAAAAAATGCCTGCAAAATTCCCTGTGTTAAATTAAATAAATTAGCATATAAAAATGAATAAAGCATTAAATAAAATAAATTACCAAACGAAAAAAATAATATTGTTAGGCCTATATACTTGCCTTTTCTTTACACAAATTTAAATTAGCCTTATCCTGTTCTATAGATGAAAAAAGTTGGATGAATGACATTATCAGAATGTTCAACACTTTTTTCAAGACTATAAACTATCAGAACTATTTGTCCAATGCCGAGTTCACTTTCAGAGAACAAGCTTTTTAACATTTTAATCTAACCCTTTTTACCTTGGATCGCATTTGCTGAGCTTCTTCAGAAAATGTAAATTATGTTATAATGTTAAAATGTATTTTAGATGATAATCAAGTTCAGTTGGTCGTTAAAAGTTGCTGGACAAATATGCGGGACATTATGCAATTGTGATGGCAATGCTTTAGATTAGATGATGGTTCAAAATAGCCTATTGAATATCAGGAATGTATTATATTTGTAAACCCTGATATTACACCGCATACATTTTTCTTTAATAGCTGTGCACACCGCATATACACATCGATTGATGGTCCTTATGCTAAGACCGAAAGTTTCCCCCACTACTTGGTGAAGGTTGCCAGCTTGAACAGGGCCATGACGAATCGCTTTTGGGTCGGAACCGGTGGCAACCTGCGATAGGCGCAACATCAGGACCAATATTACAGTCCTATTAGAAGGGCAACCGTTCCCTTTTGATTGCAATTCCTCCTTTTCTGATTGCTTTTATTTGTGGAATTAAAATGACAGTAAGCTGGCTAATTTCAGTGAATTGTCTCAATACTCTCTCCATTTTACCAAAACTTCAGAGGAAAAAACATTAGGGACATTTGGGAGGCGAAAGGTACACAATTAGTGATAAACACACATTTCTGTATGGAAACGGCTTAAGGGCAGATTTCTTTTGCGATAAACCAAAACTTATGCGACAAAGTGTTTTTTTAGGCATGACGTCATCATGTACACCATTTTTATCGATAAAAGGTCATTTGAATGGAAACAAGCAGAAGACGGCAAATTTCATCTTTCCTTCCTCAGAGGGAAAGCCACCCTAGCGGCTCCCCGCCGCGGTCTTTATACCTATGGGTTTGAGGCCACGTTGGTTAGCACTGGGAGCGATTTGGGGATTCCAATGGGAGCCGCTCCGCCGGGTAACCCCCCACGGACCTCCCATTCCCCAGCACTCTCGTTTGCCCCTGTCGAGTTCCGCGATGGGATCGCTAGCTCATCTCAGGGCGAGTTCGTGATCTCATTTGGGGCTCGCGAAGCGGATGAGCTCTCAATTGCAGCATCGGAGAGTGGGCTGGTTCAGTCTGATGCCAAGGACTTGACGGGGCTCCCACCTACGGGTGTGGTTGCCCTGTTGCAGGCCGACGCAGAGATGACGGCCATGCTTGCCTGGGTGGCTGCGAGCGTCAGGCTGGAGTGGACCCCTCCGCCCCGCCCTGAACCCTCGCGCCCCGGTCCGGTCCCTTTCTTCCTGGAGGTGCATGAGGAGCTCACGAAGTCATGGAGGGCACCTTTTACTGCCCGGACCCGATCGTTGAGCTGCCAGGGGGTATTCGGCAATTCCCCAGGTGGATAAGGTGGTTGCGGTGCATTTGTGCCCGCAAGGCTCCGCCACCTGGCGGAACCGCCCGAGACTTCTGTCCAGGGCCTGTAGGCTCACGTCGTCACTGGCGACTAAGGTCTGCAGTGCCGCTGGTCAGGCAGCCTCCGCCCTGCATGCCATGGCTCTCCTGCAAGTGCACCAAGCCAAGGTGCTGAGAGAATTGCACGAGGTTAGTTCTTACCCGGGATTGATACAGGAGCTGCGCTCGGCGACCGATCTCACAATCTGGGCAACGAAGGTCATGGTGCGGACTCTCGGGCAGACGATGTCCACCTTGGAGCGCCACCTTTGGCTCAACTTGGTCGAGATGAGGGAGTTTGACAAGGCACGGTTCCTTGATGCCCCATCTCCCATGTTGGCCTATTCGGTGACACCATCAAGGACTTTGCCCAGCAGTTCTCGGCGGTTAAGAAGCAGACGGAGGCTATTCAGCATATCCTGCCCCGGCGCGGATCAAGATCCCGCACCCCATCTACTTGTCGCCAGGGGCTTCCTCCTGTGGCGACGACACCGGCTCCACTGCGGACCAGGCCAGCATCCTGGCATGGAGCCACCCGCAGGAAGCAGATGCCCCCCCGTCTCACGGCCTGCCGCCAAGAAACCGAGGAAGGCTTCTAGCCGCCCCTGAGACGGGCGACCCATCCTGGGCCACACACTAGGTGTTTTTAGCCATCATTATTGTGATCGCCAGACACCGCACATTTATGGCAGGCACAATGCTGCGGAGGCGTGAGGCCCCACCCCCCGGTACGTCCGACGCGATTGTCTCCTTGGTCCCCCTCGCCCGGAGTTTGGGGGCATGTCTTGTGCTCCCCAACCCATCACGATGGCTGACCTGGACTGGTCATGCTCAGGGGAGAGTGGAGACTCCACCCCCAGGTGGTCCAGCTGGTTTGGAGTCGATTCGGTCAAGCGCAGGTGAGCCTGTTCGTTTCCTGGGAATCCTCCCACTGCCCGCTCTGGTATGCCCTGACCAAGGCTTCCCTTGGCACAAATGCGCTGGCACACAGCTGGCCCCGGGGGCCACCCTAGTATGTGTTCCCCTAGTGAGCCTACTTGCACAGACCCTGTGTAAGGTCAGGGAGGACGAGGAGCAGGCCATCCTAGTGGCACCCTACTGGCCCACCCAGACTTGGGTCTCAGACCTCACACTCCTCGCGACAGCACCTCCCTGGTGAATTCCCCTGAGGAGGGTTCTCCTCTCTCAGGGACAGGGCACCATCTGGCATCCGCGACCAGACCTCTGGAATGTTCATGTCTGGCCCTTGGATGGGACGCGGAAGACCTATGTGGTAGACACGATCACTCAGGCTAGGGCTCCCTCTACGAGGTGCCTCTACGAGTCTTGCAGTGGTGTCTGTTCGCTAAGTGGTGTTCTTCCCGACGTGAAGACCCCCAGAGATGCGCAGTTGGGTTGGTGCTTTCCTTCCTGCAGGAGAGGCTGGTGGGGCAGCCGTCCCCCCCACCTTGAGGGTGTATGTGGCCGCTATGGCAGTGCACCACAATGCAGTTGATGGTAAGTATTTAGGGAAGCACAACCTGATCATCAGGTTCCTTAGAGGCACGAGGAGGTTAAATCCTCCCAGACTGCGCCTCATTCCCTCATGGGATCTCTCTGTGGTCCTTCGGGGCCTAGGGGGAGCTCCATTTGAGCCTCTGGAGTCAGTTGAGCTAAAGGCACTCTCCTTGAAGACTGCCCTCACTTCCATCAAGAGGGTAGGGGACCTGCAGGCATTCTCTGTCTGCGACACATGCCTGGAGTTCGGTCCTGGATACTCTCATGTGGTACTGAGACCCCGAACGGGCTATGACCGTTTCGGGATCAGGTGGTGAACCTGCAAGCGCTGCCCCAGGAGGAGGCAGACCCAGCTTTGTCTTTGCTGTGTCCAGTGTGTGCTTTGCGCATCTATTTGGATCACACGCAGAGATTTAGATGCTCTGAGCAGCTCTTTGTCTGCTTTGGAGAACAGCGGAAAGGGAGCGCTGTCTCCAAACAGAAGATCGCCCACTGGGTCATTGACACCATTGCTTTGGCATATCACGCCCAGGACATGCCGCTCCCCTTCGGGCTATGAACACACTCTACTAGGAGTGTGGCGGCCTCCTGGGCTCTGACCAATGGTGCCTCTTTAGCAGACATCTGCAGAGCAGAGGGCTGGGCAACACCCAATACCTTCGCGAGGTTCTGCAATCTCCAGGTTGAGCCGGTCTCGTGCCGTGTGTTGTCAGGTACGAGCAGGTAAGTTGCGGGACAGCTGGCCGGGTGTACCGCTTGCGTATAGTGCCTTTCCCCTCCCGGAGGTGAAGACGTGCTTTTTACCCCCAGTCATGTTCACAAAGTCGTGGACCCTGGATGTCCTTTCTCCTAAGCCCTGTAGCAGGCAAGTTTGCAGAGAAACTCATTGCCAGCCCAGTACGTTGCCAACTTGGCCCTGTACTGGGGTAGATGCTCCACATGTGCTGGTTGCCCATATGTAACCCCGTGTGATGTATCTTCCACGAGACGGTTCCCCCGTTGGTGAACCCACGTCTTCATTGGGCAGAGGCCCCTCTGCCCCCGGTTGCCATGTTTGTAGAGCTCCTTCCCCCCTGGGTAGAACCTACCACAGGGACTTCTCCACATGAGACACTGCCGACAAGATTCGGTAAGACCATGTGACGTATTTCCACACAATTTCCTCCCCCCTCGGGCAGGGTGTGGTCTCCGCGGTGTCTTCCCCTTGGGAGTGACACCCCCTGACGCGGATGCTATATGGCCTCCAGTTGAATGATTTTTACTTTTGGGGAGAAGAAACAGAAGAGGCCCCAGCCGGTCCCCATTTTTTGGGCAGTCGACTTGTCCCTGAGGTGCAGGGGACAGTACGATGTTCTTAAGAAGGCGCGGACTCTTAAGAGCTTTGGGGAGGTTACGTGACAGCCGGTTGCGCTGGCTACGAGGCACACAATAGTCTGCTCATCTCGCACCGTCAGTTCACGTAACACAGTTCATCTAGTTGTGGCGTTTTGTATAGGGACCCCTAGTGTCATAACATCGACACAGCGTCGAGTGAGTGACAGATAGGGAACGTCCTGGTTACTTTCATAACCTCCGTTCCCTGATGGAGGGAACGAGACGTTGTGGACCTTGCCTCGGCTCCTCAGCACAAAACCTGAATGAGTGGTTGCAAGCCAGCTACTTTTATACCCATATGTCCGGGGAAGTGGCATGCAAATTCCACTCGCCAATTCCCATTGGCCTTTTCTCAAAGATCAGAGGTGTTTGGGGCTCCCAAGAGTGACCCCTAGTGTCACTACATCGACACAGCGTCTCGTTCCCTCCTTCAGGGACGAAAGTAACCAGGACATTCCAGTACACAGCTTTAAATTAGACACACAGGTGGCCATTCTAATAATGTGTACACTGTGCAGTTCAACTGGACAGCACCGTGGTCCAGGTTTTGGCTTTTTAGTCAAGGTAGAGTTTAGTAAGGTGTGTGTAATTAACCAGAACCTGTGTTAATGTGTGCAGCGTACAGTAATGTACAGTATGTGTCAAGGTGAGATCAATTCATCACACACTCATACATATTTGAGTACCTTTGAGATTGTATATGTGTGTGGTGTGATTTGAAGTGATGTGCATGTAATCCGTAGATTATTAAAGGCACTAAAAATGTAATTGGCAGACTATGTGGCACAGATGCACATTAACACCTATAAGTAAATATGTGTGAAATAATGATGGTATAAAAGTAATGTGTATAAATATATGATGTGTAATAATGGTATGTATAATGTAGTTTCAAAATAATTTATAATGTTGAGTTGAGTTTGTGTGCTGTCGTGATTCTAATGTCCTTTGTATGTTTTTTACAGAGCTCCATGTATTCTCTGGCATTGAAGTGTCTTATCAGCCTTTCCACAGTCATCCTTCTTGGACTAATCATTGCTTACCATGCTCGAGAGGTGCAGGTAAACACACACATATAAGAAAAATAATGATCTCAGCAATTTGTGGTTAACTTAACAAAATTAACAAAAAAAGTACTAAAAATACTTTGGTATTACTATGTTTTTTTGGAAAAGGTTCCATGATGATGCCATGTTTTTTTGGACATGTACCAGGGTAGTACCATGGTATTCATTAGTACTTTGGAGTACCATATAATTACCATGGGACATAAATATGGTTATCATTCATTACAATGGTAAATACCATGGGATCACCACTGTATGTTTTTGTAAGAGAACCATATTTTGATCATAAAAACATCTGTTCTTGGACAGTAAGCCTACCTCATCCTCAAAGCATGTTGCTACGTCCATGTTTAGATGTGTAAAACAAACAAAAGCAAACTGAAAAACGCGTTTGTGTGTAGTCACTTCTGTCTAGCACTATCAATCTACTTTTCTTACACTGTGCAGGTATAAAAAAGAACTTGAGAATTTTTTTTTCTCTTGCTTTCAAAAGTTCTCTGTTTTTAATCTACCCCCCCTTCTGATCTAGTGTTGTGTAATGAACAGATGAGTAATGTTTTAGGCTGTTGCCCACAGCAAGGGGAGCTGACACACAAGTGCTCATTAGCATTAAGCTAATAGGAAGGTTAGCACTGGAAAGTCACTCACATCCGCTTTGTAGCTCAACGTGTCAGAGAACCACAAACACTCTCTCTCTCTCTCTCTCTCTCTCTCTCTCTCTCTCTCTCTCAAAAACACATACACACACACATACGATACTTAAAAATCAACAACTCCTTTGAAACTCTCTGCCTTTCTTATAAAAGCAAACTTCGAGACATTTAGCAGATATTTTTGGGGCTATTTGTGTGTGTTTCTGTCTGTGTGTGTCCAACACTGTGTCCTCATGAACAATTTGATTGTATTAGTTAAGAACTGCATTTGTTTATGTACTATTGAGACTGTTTTATTGTTACTACCAATAATTGAAGTACACTTAAAGGAATGTTCCGGGTTCAATACAAGTTGCTCAATCGACAGCATTTGTGACATAATGTTGATTACAACAAAAAATTTATTTCGACTCATCCCTCCTTTTCTTTATAAAAAGCAAAAATGTAAAATGGGGGCCAATTTTTTTCTGTTAAAAGACTCACTGTTTGAAAAGTTTAGCCAGAAGACGTAAACAATTTGAGTGTGTAAAGTTATAGCCAATTGTACAACTTCGTTGCCATGATGATGTAATCTCAGCAAACCTAAAATCTTAAAACGACTGTAAAAATGAGGATTTAAAGAACTTTACAGCTCAAATAATACATGAGTTTTAACAGAAGAATTAATATATGTGCTTTTATAAAAAGCTTTACATTTCTGCCTTTAAACCCTCCAAAAATTGTCCCCATTCACTTCCATTGTAAGTGCCTCACTGTAACCTCGATTTGTGCTTTTTTTAAAGAAAATGAGGGACGAGTCTAAATAAATTTTTGTGGTAATCAACATTATGCCACAAATGCTGTTTACTGAGCTTAACTTGTATTGAACCTGGAATATTCCTTTAAGTACTGAAGTATAGCCTAATTGGAGCACTATTTTGATACTGTGATTGGTTGTCTGATTGATTGTCTGATTGATTGACTAATTCAGTTAATGAATGGCACTCATTAACCTATAAATAAATAATCATTAGGGTGGTCCCTTGTCAGCTGTATTTAATTCCAGGGTCCAAGTTGATTGGTTGTCTAAGTGTGCATTCTTATTGGTAATTTGTCAGAGCTCTTTTAGATGTATACATTTTGTACTTTTTATTCTTACTCTAATAAAGGCCTATGTGCCGAAATGTGTTATTTTCATTTCCTACTTTTAAATTAAAATAAAGTGTTTTACCGCAAGTGTTGCTGGATACCTCTACTTCACTCCTGTTGATTTAATCACCTTGTGAGCGGGTAAAGTTGTGCCAGATCTACTCTTCAAACACTGTTTCCTAGCCAGGCATTATGCGATAAAGGAACAAGGGATAAAAGCTTCTACTTCCATGTAATCTTAAATATGGATTTTGATTTCATTGGCTCAAAATACCCCTCCTCATAACTGTTCAACATGATCTCACGGGAAATCAACAAGCTGCCTCTGAATGTTCATGTAGCCTGAAATCAACCCCCTACAAGCCAATAACTGACAAATTAATGAGAAACACTGTAATTTTTACATCAATTCAAATGTTTTCACCTTTCCTTGTGGGACTAATGATAGTGAGACATGAGTTCTGGTCCCATGGAAACTAGGAAGTAATCGCGCTCACATAAACAATTTGGAGTTTGCATTTTTGTTCTAAATTTAAATTTTTACTCCATTGACGCTTAGGTTTAGGGTTTAAGGTAGGGCATCGTTTGTTAAACTATGGGTCATGACCCAAATTGGGTCGCATAGCCATACATGTATGTTTGCGACTTATTTTGATATATGTGTGTGTAGAGCCGAGGAGGGCGGGACCGGGTGTGTCTCATTCCAGCCCGGCCCCTCCCTCCTTGGCTCTACAGTGTGATTATTTCCTTAGTAAAAGTAAGTGAAATTGTTAAGAGCAAATGTAATCTGTTCAGTGCACTGCTGCGTTGGCCGTGACTGTTTTTCGGCTGTTTTCCACATTATCATTTGATAGACTCGGTCTCTCACCGCGATATCAAGTGAGGCGGAGGCATGTACGGCGGTGATGTGGACAACAGTTCACTCCACACCGCTGTTACCATTCACACTCGCCAAACAGAAAGATGACAAAGTATCAGAAAGAGCCAGGAGAGCCAAAAAAGCGTTATGTGGACAAGTTCAAAGTTTTGAGTCGTTTTAAGTTGTCATCACATGCGGCACTCGCAGGTCGAGAGAAAGCCATGGAAAGTCAGGAAAATGGTTAAGAAATGATGTAGTGGTGAAGATAAGCGGAAATATGCAAGTACTGTCTGTATAAGTGAGTAAGTTGCATACAAACTATCGCTCTGTACTGTTATGTGTCATGCAGTTTTTTCATTGTCCAATCCTTAATAAATAGAAAGACATCAGTTCAGTATGTATGATGAATAATGGTCAGCTTGACACTCATTTATTGATCTTACCTGTTTTGTGGAAACTATTATTCACAAAAGTATAAACCTTTTACCATGGCAACCAATATTTTCGCCAAAATACTGTAGTTAGTCTAGTGCAAGTATTGTTAGGCTACTATAATTTGAAATTCATATGGTATCACTTTCAAACTGTGTGAAATGCTTGCAGAATTTTTCTATCTTTTACTGACTAAAAGTTCCCACCAGGTTTGCTTATCTTTTTTTAATTTTATTATTATTAACAATACCTGTAGTAACAATGGTATGTTTTGGCAGAACTATGGTTGTCATGGTACATGTTTGTAGGGGTTACAAAATATGATGCTTTCCAGTTCAAAATGGATGCAATTGATTTTATCAATATCAACCATTTTTTTTTTCTTTATTTCTAGAGTTTGAGAGTGCATGGTTAAATATTTATTTTTTTATTTTTTTTTTATTTTTAATTTTTATTTTTTTTAAGAGTCTGTGAAAGACTAATAATGCTTTCTGTAAGAGGCTGTCTATATCACAATTGTTTTAGTCATAAAAAAGTCAATAAATTAAAAGATATAGCAAATACAGAGTATTGGACGGTTTTGTAAGTGTGGGTCCCAGACAAACACAAAATGTCTAATTTGGTTCCTGGGCCGAGAAAGTTTAAGAACCCCTGGGTTAGGGAGTAGGGTAAATAAAATATGCATTTCCATTTACTAGGGATGTCATAAAATATTGATATCAATTATTGATCAGCACGTTATTTTATTTATAAATTTTTGAGGCATCGAATTACAAACCTTATTTGTGTGCTTTCAGTTCACTGCCAGTTGCATTCCATTCAATGTCTTTCATAAAATCAATAGACTGAGGAAGTCATGGTGTGTTTGACTCACTGAGTGAGCTTGACTCACTGAACATACACTTGACTGTCTGAGGAAGCTAGGCACCTTTTTTTGTTTCTTTTTGTGTTGGATCCGCCTAGCGGCTGGAGTTTATTTTGTGGAATAACACTCCTTCAGGACAGTTGTGGATGAATCTGCATGTTCCTTGTGTTTATGCCACCTATTTGTTTTGTGAGTATTTTTTGCAAGACATTGGAAGGATTAGGTAATCTGCTGCATTCATGAACAGACGGCTCACTGAACATTTGTTTGACTGTCAGAGGAAACTGAATGGCTTTCTTTTTTGTGTGTGTGTGCTGGTTCCGCTAACAGCTGCAGTTTGTTTTGTGGAGGAACACACCTTCGAGACAGTTTTGTGAATAAATCTACATGTTCTTTGTGTTTATTCTGCATATTGGCTGGAGTTTGTTTTATAGATTATTTTCTGCTATGAAAGTCTGTCTCACAAAATTTGTATAGAAACACCGGACTTGAGCAATCCGACGGCAAAGTTGTCGCGGGGACTCCCGTAGGCGTACATGGACTGTTTGAGTTTAGACGGATGGACGCTGGTTGGCGCTGTCGTGTGTGGGGTTAATGCGCATATTTTTCTTTTTTCTGTTTGTTTGGTTCGGGGGGAAGTTAGGGGTTTGACTGTTGCGCTAATGTTGGAATGTGGTCTTTATCATTTTAATTTTGACACGCAATCTATTTTTTCTAATACAGTACTGTGCAAAAGTCTTTCACAAAAGTATTTGTCTTAAGATGTTTATTTATATCTTCAGCTTTAGTGTGTCAATAGGAAATATAAATGTTAGACTCCCAAACATTATGCAAATAGAAAAGATTAGATTAGAAGAACAGTGAGCCCTGCAACAGATGTCATTGACCCCACAGAGCCCCCCACTGAACATCGTGTCAGTCTGAGATTACATGAAGAGACTGTAGCTCTCTCTCTCTCCCGAACTGCCGCCTCCAGCCGCCTTTATCCCGCTCATGGGCTTGATTAGCCTGATTGGGGCTGGGCGTGCCCCGCCCTCCTCCTTGCCACATAAAGTTATGACATCTCTTATACATATAGATCAGGTGGAGTTTATTCGGGGCTGCAGCTCTACTGACAACATTAGGCGTCTCATCAATATTATGTGGTTAGTGGCAAATGATCAGACTCCGGTTGCGCCCATCTCACTTGATGCTGAAAAGGCATTTGATATGGTAGAATGGGATTATCTTTTAAAGATTTTGGAAAAATAATGGTTCAGGAATACTTTTATTGGATGGATTAAATTACTTTATAAACACCCAGTAATCCAACAAATGGATTAATTTCAGATTATTTTACTCTGGACAGGTGCACCCAGCAGGGTTGCCCTCTTTCCCCATTATTGTTCTGCCCTGGAACCATTAGCAGCCGCGATAAGAAAGGAAGATGATTTTCCAGGGGTGGTGGTGGGAAGTGTGGCGCATAAGCTTTTGCTTTATGCAGATGATATTTTATTATTTGTCTCCGACCCCACAAGATCTATGCCTTGCCTCCACAGAATTATTCATTCCTTTTCTAAGTTCTCAGGATACAAAGTTAATTGGTCTAAATCCGAAGTTTTGGCTCTGACAGCGTACTGCCCAGTAACAGCTTTCCAGCCGGGTGCCTTCCAGTGGCCCAGACAGGGTGTTTAGTATTTGGGCATTTTATTCCCATCAAATTTGTCTGATTTAGTTAGAGATAATTTTGATCACTTAATAAAAAGGTTTTCGAGTGAGGTTGGCCGGTGGGCTTCATTATCGATGATTGGGAAGGTTAATGATATTAAAATGAATTGTATTCTAAAATTTAACTACCTGCTACAATCTCTCCCTATAGATGTCTCCCTCTCTTATTTCAAGCAATTTGATAGCATAGCGAAGTCCTTCATTTGGAATGGTAAGCGTCCCAGATTACATTTCAATAATTTACATAGGCTGATTGACAAAGGTGGGCTAGGCCTACCCATGATTTTGTTTTATTATTATGCATTCGGTCTCAGATATTTGGCTCATTGGTCTCTTTCACCTGAGAGAGCCCCTCCCTGGTTTGGTATTGAACAGGAAGTTCTTGCCCCTATTTTGCCATTGCAAAGCCTTTCTATCAAACTAACCGGAGAAGTTAAGTTACACCCCGTTATCTCGATTTTGCACGCAGTATGGACAAAAGTGTCCAGAGTGTTTAACTCAGACATTTATTTAAATGTTACCTCGAGCATATGGCAGACCCCAAAAATTATGTATTAATAAGTCCCCTTTCGGCTGGTCAGAGTGGATTGTGAGGGAGGTTAATATGTTCGGTGACCTATATGAGAGTGGAGCGTTGAGATCTTTTGAAAATTTGGTTCAACATTTTGGGATTCCCAGATCTCAGTTTTATAGGTATTTACAACTGTGCCACCTGCTCTGTACTATTTTTGGGAGTAGCATACACCCCCTGAAGCGGCAGATACTCTGGGAATGGTGATTGCTGCTTTTGGAAAAGGTCATGATGCATCAGTGTATTACTCCCTGCTAATTTCCCTGATCCAGCTAGACATTAAAATATTGTCAAATGTTGGCTAACCTATTAAGTAAATTGTGGCAAGGAGGAGGGCGGGGCCGGGCCGTGATGACGCACGCCCGACCCCTAATCAGGCTAATCAAGCCCACGAGAGGGATAAAGGCGGCTGGAGGCAACAGTTCGGGAGAGTCTGGGGATGGAGCTTTAACTTCTATCAAGAGATTATGGGAGAAAGATTTCAAATTGGTATTGGAGGAGGGATTGTGGGCTAGAATTCTGAAGTCTTAATAAAGCATTTACTTAAAGAAGTCTGCATCTAGAGATGCAAGGGTGTGACTTATGCAATTCAAGATTTTACATAGATTTTATTGGACCCCCTCTAGATTGTATAGGCTTGGTCTTAAAGACACACCCACCTGCTGGCGATGCTAATCGGAGGATGGAGACACGGCCCATGTTTTTTGGTGGTGTATTGAAATCCAGGAATCCTGGTTGAAAGTTCCGAGTTTTGTGTGTGACGTGGTGGGCACTCGGGTTTCGTTTTGCCCCAGACTGTGTGTTTTGGGTGATGGGGCCGGCATCAATGTGACATAGTGAATTGGGTTCTGACCTATGTGATGATCGACAGGCAGTTGGAGGTAAGCTGGTGCGCCCCCATTTCGGGAGTGGTGCACGGAGATGGGGAGGGTGACGGCTTTTGAAGAGGTGTCATTTGGAAGACGGGGTAACTTAGATTTGTTTGTACGGAAATGGGGCAATTATTTAGAGTTTTTGGAGAGCTCTCGGGGTGGGGCGTGGAGAGAGTAGTATAGTTTTAATAGAGTATGATTATATATATATATATATATATATATATATATATATATATATATATATATATATATATATATATTGTTTGTGTGTTTGTTTGCTTTTTTCTGTATATTTACTCATGTGTGACCACGGGGATGTTTGTTGGGGAGTAGGGCTGGGGATTGGGAGGGGTGGTTGTGGGGTTTAAATATATATATGATAGTATATATATATATATATATATATATATATATATATATATATATATATATATATATATATATATGTATATGTTTTTGCTTTTCTTTATTATTGTAAGATTTAATAAAAAAATGTTAATAATAAAAAAAATCATTTAATGCAAAATTAAACTACTTAAATATTTGACACTCGCGCTGCATTAATCACAAGACACAAGTGTATGGGCAGACACACACATATGAGCATTTAAAAGCAGCCGGCTGTGATCAAACAGTGCACAGGTAGCGAATTTAGTCAGGTCTGGGTAATGCCTGTATTTTTTTAGCATTGGTCGGTGGCTATTAAAATATTGAATTGAGCAGAGATTCTGTCACACTCCTAGCTAATCGTAGCTGCACCCTGCAGTTTGTAAAGCACTGTGCTAGACAAATGTCTTTGGCTGTTGCATTTTAGTTTATTCAGTGTCTCATGCAGGAGCACTTTTTGTAGATGCCATATAAAGTTTAAAAGATCAACATTTAAAAACGCGTCTTGAAGTAAATTTCTTATTTAAATTTGACCACCTTACAAACACTATATAAAAAAAATCCTGTTAAATTGACAAAAAACTGCCAGCTGTGGTTGCCAGAAATTCACCGTTAAAAAATACAGTAACCACATTTCAGGCATTTCAGTACCCATAATGTAGGGAAAATCGGATCCACACTCACATGTGACTTACACCCTCTAAACACAGCTGGAAAGTTAAAGAGATGCAGTGTAAAATAAATGAAATTATATAAAATGACATTTGAACATTAATGTCTTTCAAATAAAATTATGTTAACTGAACTCACTCACTGTGCTTAAAATTGTTCAAACAGGGTAAATTTTGTCTTTGAAACATCTTTCCTTTTTGACTGATGTTACCAGTTACATTACATTTTTCAGCCAATCCACCCACATGACTCACTTTCCACGATCCAATCAATTCTTTTTGGATAAAATCAAGTCCTACATCTTTTTCTTATTGAATATCCTGTTTCACGCAGAAGTACATTACATTACGGAAATCAAATTGGTTGCACACATTTCAGGTTGACTTTAAGCCTACAATTTGCTTGTGTGAATTCGAGAAACTAGCACGTGTGGTGTGTTCCATTAAAGGGTGAAATCAGTTTACACATTTATCTAACAGAGTATTATTACAAGCTCGCACATGCACACACAGCAGGTTCTCGCTTTTTCACTTTATCTCTCTCGATATTCCTTTCTGTGTAGTTTGCCCTATCACTCTTTTTCTGTCTAACACACTCTGTCGAACCCTTTCTCTCTCTGCTCAAATCAATTTATTGTGAACTTTCTCTCACACTGTGTTATGTTTTACACCCATTCCCCACCCTCTGCCTGCATCCCCCTCTGGCTTTCTGCTCTTTCTATCTGTCTGTGTCTCTTTTTCACCCTTAGATGTTATGTTGCTGCCCTCTCTCTCTTTTCTTATATTTCTCTCTCTCTCTCTCTCTAGTTTTTATTTTTACCTTCATTCAACCTTCCCATGCCCCCTCTGTGAATCTTTGAATTGTTTGACTGCTTCAGGCTCTTTTAAGCTGTCTATGATAAACACAAATATACAGCCCTGGCACTAGTTTTGTTCCCATTTTTTAGACAATATGTGTTTAGAAGAGAGTGTTATGTTTATGTGTGCGGTTATGTGTATGTTCCATTCATTTAGCTGGATTGAGATGTTTCACATGTACGATTATGTGCGTGTTTCTGTGGTGATGAGACTCTCTTCCTGTGTGTGAGTCAGACTCTAGCTCTTTCCTGGACAGAAATGGTGCGTGCGTGTATTTGTGTGTGTACTACGTGGTTTAAAGGAGATAAAAATATGATGTGGGTAGGTGTTGATTAGGGATCTTTTGAGGAACACTTTAAAATCAGAAAGAGAGAGAAAGAGAATAAATAAGAGCAGAATTAGTATTCACTTGTCCCTCTTTAGCCATTCATTCCCAAATCAATATTACAAATGTACAAATGTAAAACTGTATACAAATGACAAACAATCTGAATCCTTAAAGACCTCATGAAATAAAAATGGTATTTTTGTGGATTTATGTCCATGTCTAGATTTAAAGCCTTGTAAATGCTGGTGTATTCTTAAAAGTAAAAAAATCTAATGGTCACACTTTATAATAACTACATGGTATAAAGTATTTGTATAGCATTAGTTTATAGTTAATTGATCATTTATAAATTATTGTTCCAACACTGGTAATACATTAATAGGCTTTTATATTCACTGTAGTAAGTTATTCATTATTGTTTAATAAGTTCATTAATAACCAGTTTGATCATGTTTTTTCATATGTAGTAAACAGCTTATTCACAATACCTAACTAATGTTTTCCATTTATGCAAACCAGTGGTAAAGAAGTGTTATGAGAACACTAAGAAGGCATAAATTCATTCATAGTTACTAAAGAAATCATATATACATTTATATATGTAATGAACTGGATATAAATTTATGCTTAAATCATGTGTTTATTACTGTTCTAAAAACACCTACTATTACAATATTAATGGTTAATAAAGGTCGTAATAAAGCAGTGACTAATTGCTAGCTAAGGATTTTACATGACCTAATCCAAAATGAGAACTATAAATGTCTAATTAAACATTTATTAATGATCCATTACTCTTAAAAGTTGTTTACTAAGGATGAAAAACCACTTTCTATCTGATTATAAATGAACTTGTTAGACAATAATAAGTTTCCATTCGCTAACATTAGTTAGTGCATTAGGTATCATGAACTAACAATTAACAATATATTTTTTACAGCATTTATTCATCTTTATAGATGCTAGTTAATAAAAATACAATTGTTCATTGTTAGTTCATGTTAGTTCATAGTGAATTAACTAATATTACTTATACAACTTTGGATTTTAAAAATGTATTACTATATGTTGAAATAACCTTAAGCAAGATTAATAAATGTTCTAAAACTATTGTTCATTGGTAGTTCATGTTAGCTAATGTTGTTAACTAATGTTAACGAATGAAACCTTATTGTAAAGTGTTACCTATTACATTTGCTACAGTATATATAAATGAATACCATACTATTTGTATATAATCTATTAATGTATTAACAATGTTGGAACAACTTGTAATAAATAATGAATTAACAATAAACTAATATTTAAATGGTTCTTTCTCTTCTGGAAAAACACCAAAAATTTTGATGACTAATGTTGCACTACACTGATTTTTGTTCATTCAAATTCTCTCTAGAATGAGAATGTCACTCCTTCCTGCAACAGACCAGCTAGTGACAAATCATGGTTCATGGCTTTGATGTAACTTAAGCCTATTGGCTATTTAAAAAAAGGTATAGGCCCTTCGATATATCCAACCCAAGCTTCTTATTAAAATGGGAAATACTTCAACACAAGACAGAAAACTGTGCTCGTCAAGCAATTTTATTGGGTCTTTAATTTCTGTAAAATACACAGCCTCTCAATGGATCAAAACTTTATTTTCAATTCAGCATAATTCAACTTTACTCGACAGCAGTTAAGTTTTTTTTATTTATTTTTTTATTTTTTATTTTACAGTTACTGTAGAATTATTAGTTTGTCAGTATGTTAAAAGCCCCTCTAAGTTAATCTTTCAACTCAAGTGTATGTGTTAATGTAAGAGTACATTACTTACCAAGAGCGAACCTTAATTTTTGGCTAAAGTTTGCATACTGCTTGGCTCTTGTAGAACCACATTAAAATGATGTGGTTTTAGAATTGTGTTGCTTTAGTTTACAACCTGCAAAAATCCTTAAAAAAAAAATAAAAATAAAAACAACAACAAAAATCCTTTGATTCTTTGTAGAATCTTAAATATTTCTTATACATTTTAAGTCATAATGTTTCTTTATTTTTACATTTTCAAAATCCTAAAACATTCTGTTTTTTCCATGTTTAAATTCTATTTTGAATCCCGGATTTTCAGTGTGGACTTTTGAACCCCATTGTGTATATCAATTTTAACCTAAAATCTTGATGTTGAAACAACAAAAAAAAAAGTTCATGGACATGATATTTGTATACTACCCAGTTCTGATGCTACATTTTTATATAGGGAACAGCAAAAAGTTGTGTTGAGGGTTACAGAAAAAGGTGGGTGCTTATGTAGAATGCTAATGTCGAGGAGATCTGGGTTCTGGCGAAGGAATGAGATGTCAGCAGCAGTCTTGTACTGAGATCTGAGAGGTTACTATAGTATTAACCACATAGTACAGTTCCCCTGCTCTTACATAGTGAAGGAAACTTACAGGTATTGCTTTTAACTGTGGTAAACTCTCAGGAAGAGTATGGCTGGTACAGACAACAGAATGACAGGAAAACTTTTCCGGAACATTGCGAAAGCACTGTCACAGCAGCATGTCTTGTCGCTTAGTTGTAGCTAAGTGGAAACTAAAGGGATATCCTACTGGTTTTGCTATTGGCTACACACATGGGTGTTTATGCATATGTGTGTGAGAGAGAGAGGCTCAAAGTGTATATACACAGTTTATGTATATATTTTATAAAGAGGGAATTCCAAACAGATCTCACATTTGTGTTTTTAAAGACACAGCAGGCAGATATATCTGTTTATTTAGCTGTAAATATACACATATACATATTTACACCTGCGTGTGAGAGTGTTGGTGTGTGAATCCCATAGTGTGGAGAGAACACATGGTATTTAGGGCTTTCCTCATTGGTAATCTGAGTTGATGAGTTGATTGTAGTTGTCTGCTGTTCTCTTTAGTCCTTGTGGAGAAGTGTAGTTGCCTGAATTAGTATGTATGTAAACATTTGTTTGTGCATTATGTATATGTGTGTGACTTACAATTCCATTATCATAACAAAGATGTTCATCTCTGACAGGGTAAAACAACAGAACAGACACTGTTTTTCTCTCTCTGCTTCACTCTGTCCTTACCTCTCTTTTTTCAACCCTTTATCTGTTTTCACCCTTTCCTAACCTATCCATGAATGTTTCTTTTTCTCTCTCTTCCTCCATTACACAGTCTATTTTTTCCCTAATATTTCCTAATTGGCTCTGGCCCTCATTTGTTGGGAGGTTCTGGGTTCTCTTTCAAACATTCGTTCCGTTTCTCACTATGGGGAAAACGCCCTCGTGTGTGAAACGATGGAAGCAATTTTATAGCACCACATCTTTCCAATGACAGACAAGTCACAGCAGTGACCAGGAAGCCCCGCCTTCCTGATATAAGCCACTGTCACCTGCCATTACGTAATTCTCATTCTCTTCCCCATGAAGATCGAGTTGGAAGCTATCCTTCAGCAGAGTTTATGGGATTATTGCCGTTTAATTGTTTTCAAGGACAAGCCATCAAGGTACGTCACTAAACGCGGTTACAGTGTATTTTTCAAAAACTGCAATTGTCAAAGAATTTACCAGCACATTACGGTGGGTCATTTCTCTATTGTCTCTCTCCATGTTACCGACGGTCATAGTTGGTATTATTATTGCACCGTTGAGGTGTTATTTATCGCATTTAGTTATGATAAATAAGAGAGAGGAAGTGATTTTCTGCCTCGAATTAACACGTCGCGGTGAGTCGGGAGGATAAGCACTAGACCATGGCCACCACAAATCCAAGCAGATCAAAAGAGAAGGAACCTTCTCGCATGTGTGCTGTTAGATTCCTGTTAGAGTTAAGGGTTTGTGAAAGGCAAGTGTGAGTCTCGGCTGTGGGCAAAAGAAAACCCAGATCTTTCTCCGCACTCGGTGGAAAACGAACCTTCAAAACCTAAGTCCAGAAGTTGGGGGGACATTATGAAGGAGGCCTCGCCAAACCTCCGTCCTCTTTTCGATGTCTCCATTGAGGAGAGACAAGAAGAGGAGGATGATGATGACGATATGAGCGATCGCCTTTTCGAGGATGATGAGGAGAACAAAGAGGATGCGATCCTTCCACCTCAACCAACCATTCAAGCCACCGAGTGGACAGAACGGGGGCTCCCCTTCCACAACACCTGTGGATCTTGATCTGATTGAGATGTGCCGTCGGGCAGCGGCCAAGCTGTTTGTTTGACTAGACATCTCAACAGATGGAACAGGGCATGGAAAGGAACTTGTATGATGGAAAGAGGCTGCCGTCGTGCCTCGCTCCCAAAAAACAGCTCTTTCAGTGAGTGCTCTGAATGCCTCATCCCACCTGATGGCATGCCAAGCCGAACTGCTGGAAGAAATGGGAAAAACAGATTGACGCACGGACCCCTTCAGCAGTGTAGGAGGAAATATGCGTTATAGTGGATTTGAATTTACGCACGTCCCGAGGGGCAGTTCAGAGCAGTGGCTGCAGCATGAGCCTCTCGGTGGTGGGAGAGAGGGCATTATGGCTGGGACTGTCGGATCTCTGTGACAAAGAGAAAATTGAAAATTCTGGAAGCCCCGGTGGAGCCTAAAGCTTTATTTGGGACATCAGTCACGGCCATGAGGCAGCAGTGGGATCTCCGGACAAAAGGAGAAGCATTTGAGACGTGCCTCCCTCGCAAGGTCATTGCATGCCTGTTTCAGATGGCATGCGCAAGCTTCACAGCACCTAAAAAAGGGGGACAGGCGGGATTTGCCCCAGGCCCTCCCCCGTGCAGCCGCCAGCCATAAACACGCAGCTGAGACCGGCTCATGCAAAGAAGACGTCCTTCGTGGCAGCAGCTTCTAAACATCGCCCTACCAATCCCCAGGGAGGGAAGAAGAGGTGGGCGACCTAGCTGCATCTCAGGTGGGAAAGAGGGGACAGTGAACATCACCCAGGAATTTCTGTACACCTCCCCTCCTCACAAAGTGAGCGAACTATTCTTCCCCCAATTAAGAAGAGAAGGGGGATAGAGCAGTCGCTCTATTTGAGAAAGAACTGTTCAGTGGCATGTTCGGTTCATCCACTTCACAGTTTAAATGGTGTGGAGGCACAAGTTCAAGTAGTGTCTGTGTGTTAAACCTCCCCCTCCACCCACGGGGTTCAGTCTGAGGGTCAGATAGTTCACAAGCAGAAGTGTGTTGAATGCAAAATTAAATGTGTTCCCTGTGCATCCAGGCAGTGGGCCGAGGGCACAGAACATTATCAAATTAAACACAAAAGAAAAAAAGAAAAAATATCACTATCAGACCTGCAATTCCCAGCTCTGCCACTGGAGGGTGCCATACGCCATCAGTGTGCAAGAGCTCAAGCGGCCAGCTCGCTGTTCGGGTGGAGAGCTGGCGCACATGCACAGTCCACCCCTGGGTACTGTCCATGATAGTAAGGGGTTATCGACTGCAATTCCCTGTGAAACCACCAAATTTCAACAGGGTGTTAATGTCAACAGCAGAAGGGGAATCAGCTCTGATTTTAGAGCAGGAAATAGCCTCTTTATTGAGCAAAAGATCAATATGAGTAGTACCGGCGGAGGAGAGCCATCAAGGGTTTTACTCTCTGTATTTCGTCATTCCCAAAAAAGGGTGAGGTCTCCGCCCCATTCTGGATTTGCGGAACCTAAACAAACATCTCAGAAAATACAGATTCAAAGTGCTGTGTTTCTGTTTTCGTCCCAGAGATTGGTTCACATCACTGGATCTCAAGGATGCGTATTTCCATATAGACATTTAAACAACTCGCATACAATTCCTGAGGTTTGCATACCAGGGCATAGCCTACAAATTTTTTACAATTCAGTTCTGACTTTCATTAGCACCGAGAATTTTCAGCAAATGTGTCTGACTCCGTTGAGGAGGGCAGGTGTCAGAGTGTCTGCATATTTGGACGATCTGCTCCTCTGTACACTGTCACGGCAACAAGCAGAGACAGACACAAACATGTTAGTGTCTCATATGTAAAACTTGGGTTTTGAGATAAACCTCGCAAAAAGCTGTCCGGTGCCATGTCAGGAAATAAATTATCTGGATCTCAGACTGAACTCCAATCTGTATCAAGCATTTCTTTCAGAGGAATGCATCAGATCGATTCACAGTTGTCTATCCCTTTTTCAGAAGGGGAGAATGGTTCCTTTAAGGACAAGTCTGCATCTGTTGGGTCTCAATAGTTTCGGTCATTCCTTTGGGATGGTTGCGAATGAGAGAGTTTCAGCACTGGATAGAGATACATCGTTTGTGTCCCCAGCGACACTTAAACTCTCCGTCACTGGAGAATTCACGCTTTCTTCATGAGGGAGCCCCTTGAGGGCGGTCTCTTTTTGGAAGGTGGTGATGACAGACACATCACTCAGAGGTTGGGGCACAGTGTGTGAAGTCAGAATAGTGAATGGGCTTTGTCCCGTGTCACTACAAAACGCACACATAAACTTTCTGGAGTTACTGACAGTGTTTCTAGAATTGAAGCACTTTGTGCAGTTCCTTCAAGGCCACCATGTCTTAGTCAGATCGGACAACACAACAACAGTGGCATACATAAACAGACAAGGGGGCACATGTTCACAGCGGCAACACAGCCTGGTGCAAAAACAGATTTTGTGGAGCAGTGTGCACTTCCTCTCATTATGGCAACTCACATCCCAGGTGTAATGAACATGGGGGTGGATTTATTGTCCAGAGGGAATCCCCTGTACGGATTTGGGCAGGCTGCCGTAGATCTCTTCGCATTGCACGAAAACACTCATTGCCCTCTGTTCTTCTCTCTGGTGATCGAAGATGCACCTATGAGTGTGGATGCGCTGGCACACCCATGGCCAAATGAGCTGTTATATACATTCCCTACTTTGAGTCTGATCGGCCCAACTCTAAAAAGAGTAAGAGAGCATGGTCACTCAGTAATACTGATTTCCCCATACTGGCTGGGGAAACTTTGGTTGGTGGAGATAATTGAGCTCCTTTACGACCAGCCCTGGCCTCTTCCTCTATGTAGGGATCTCCTATATCGAGAGCACAGAGAGATTTTTCACTTGCACCCAGACTGAGTAGCTCTTTGGGCCTTGCCTATGAATGAATTAGTTTAAATGCCACTGGGTTGCCTCCGAGGGTGATTGAAATGATTCAGATGCGAGAGCGGCCTCTACACGATCATTATATGATTTAAAGTGGGGTGGGTTTTAACAGCGGTGCGCTCACAGACATATAATTTCCTTTTTTTGTTCTGTAGCGGATGTGCTGAGTTTTCTGCAAGACCTTTTGGATAAGGGTAGAGCATTCTCTACTGTTAAGGTATATCTTGCAGCGATATCGGCATGCCTTGTTGGATTTGACTCGGGAACAATTGGTTAATGCCCTCTGGTGTGTAAGTTCATGAAAGGGGCACGGAGGTTACATCCGGTCTTGAAACTTCTGATTCCGCCATGGGATCTGTCCGTGGTTCTGAACGCACTTTCTCCATTTGAACCCATGGAGAGTATTAGTATGAAGCACCTTTCGCTAAAGACTGCTTTATTGAGCAGTAAAGCATAGGAGTGATGGTGGCGTAGTGGACTAAAGCACTGAACTGGTAAGCAGAAGGTTGTTGGTTCAATCCCCACAGCCACCACCATTGTGTCCTTGAGCAAGGCACTTAACTCCAGGTTGCTCCAGGGGGATTGTCCCTGTAATAAGTGCATTGTAAGTTGCTTTGGATAAAAGCATCTGCCAAAATGCATAAATGTATTATTAGGTCTCGCTACTGCAAAGCGTGTGAGTGAACTTCATACTTTGTTGGTTCATGAATCTTATATGCACGTCGCTCCGGGGTTTTCGAGAGTAATCCTCAAGACAAACCCTGCATTTGTGCCAAAGGTGAGCGATTCACTGTTAAACGGCCAATCAGTGTTAACTTTTCACCTGCAGCCATTTTCCTTGTCAGAGGAAGAAAGGCTTCATTGTTTGTGCCCAGCTCGTGCCTTGCGTATGTACATAGAAAGGACACAGACACTGAGAAACAGACTGGATGTTACTGAGCCTTCACTGGCTCACACTGTCCTTTGTGTGAATTGGTCTGATACTGATGTATAAGCACACGCATACAGGCTCAGTTTTTAATAGAAGTTTAAAGTATCTCATTCCATAACTATTCCCTGGTGGCAATATAGTTTGGATATGTTTCATAAAATATTCTGAGTCAGTCTGCTTCGGATAGCATATCTGCAATCCGGGAGTTGTCCACATCCTATAGTGAGATACTGAACGAATGTTTGAAAGAGAACGTAAGGTTACCTATGTAACCCCGGTTCTCTGATAACAGGAGTGAGATATCTCACCACACTTCCCTCATTGAAGCAGCACGGAGAAGAGATATGCTGAGAATGACGTAAAGGCAGGTGACAATGGCTTATATCAGGAAGGCAGGGCTTCCTGGTCACTGCTTTGACTTGTCTGTCATTGGACAGATGTGGTGCTATAAAATTGCTTCCATTGTTTTACACACAAGAGTGTTTTCCCCATAGTGAGATACCTCACTCCTATTATCAGAGAACCGAGGTTACATATGTAACCTTACATTTTTCTCTCTGTCTCTGATGGGCTGAGGAAGGCAGCTCACTCTAGTCACTCATGTTGACAGATTACCTTCACTAATGGAATTTAATTATTCAGCAGATCCTGGTGGCAATTTTGCCCGAAAAAGAATGACAGGATCGGGGGGGAAGAGGTAGCGGAGAGATGAATTAGGGGTAACGTGCGGAGGAGGAAAGGGAGAGATGATGATGGAGGAAAAGTGAGGACATTTGTCTCATCTTTGTCTTCAGAAAGTTACGATGGAACATTCACACGATTACTCTCATAAAAGAATGTCTTGCACTGATGAGAACCAGTTTTTATGCAGATAAAGACTGTAAAAAATATTACAAAATATGGAAGTACTTATAAGTCATGAAAGACCAATAAATCGTCCAAGCTGATAAATTGACTGGTATTTTGAGGGAGTGGGAGGGGGTCAAGCACAACAATTCACTCACACAACACACTCACGATAGAGATGGCTATATATCAAAAGTGATTGGAGACAACACAAGAGTTTTAGGGCACTTTGCTGTATATCAATCATGGGACAAAAGTATGAACCTGTGAAGAGTGAACACGATAGAACAGTATGCAAATCAAAGATTTGGATGTTTTGTTTAAACTTCTGTTGTTTCGGGTTTAATACAAGTTAAATTGATGGCATTTTTCACGTAACGTTGATTATCATGGAAACTCATTTTGACTCGAAATCGCATGGAGTAAGGCACATACAATTAAAGTAAACAGGTCCAATATACAAAACATTAACTACACACTGTTTCAAAAGTACTGCCGAAATACTTAAGCATAATACATGTTAACATGACTCTAGTGTGATAAAATTGCTTACTAAACTTGTCAGTGAAAAGTTATTTAGCATACATGACTTTGTTGTCATGATGACATAGGTTGGTAAACCATGAAGGCCTAAATCCCGGTAACTTTTGCAAGATGTAAAGCAGTGGCTCTCAACTGGTTTGCTTTGGGACCCAGATTTTACATATGACATCAAGTGGCGACCCACCATAGTAAAAAATATAACCTGTATTTGATGTATCCTGGGTAACATTTTCTTTTATCTTGCATAGTTTCGTTAATAGTTTTCAAGTATAAGGGCATGTATAAAGTGATTATTTTTGTTGTTGATGTTCAAATGGGTCACATCAGTATTGTGGTCCACATGTTGCAATACCTAGGGAAGCCTGGTTGATGCGTGTGCACGCTAGAGAGCAGAGTTGAAAACTGGCGCAAGTGGTTCCGTTATACTCGTATGAAAACCAAGCTTTAAATGCACTGCAAAAATATCACGTTGCAGATAAGAAGCCTTTAGCGAGCATAAAGCACTGAGCATGAGATTATCATTACATTTGCCTTGGCATCCCTACTTTCACTTGGGTGGCCTCTGAACATTTTTGAAATGGGAGAACCATGGCTTGTTCTTTCCCTGCATGAACGTGCGATAGACCTGCGACACACTTTTGGGTCGTGACCCACCAGTTGAGAAATACTGCTGTAAAGGATACCAAAAGAGAGTTGACATGACTTTGAGTTTTCAGTTTTCATCGTCTTCTGTTTTTGAACAGGTCATAGTGTTGTCCTGTCCATGATCAGACATACGGAGAAGACTCAATAGAATTAGTTTGCCATCTAAACAAACATGCATGTTTGGAGTGCGAGTAGCAGAACTGCGGCCAAGAAACATGCTTGCTCCGGTTTGGTTATGGACTGCGGTCCATTCTGACAAATGATTTTAATCTCACCATGACGTTTAGTGTAAAGGTCCGCTTTCATTTCTCTTCCGCAAGTGCTGTTGAACTAGTGCCAGCCCGGAACAGCTGTCACGTCTGAGTTATTTTGAATCCTCCGCTGTAATGCGATCTCATGCACAAGGCAGCACAGTATTCTTGTTCCTCTTAGTATTACACATACAGTTGAAATCAGAAGTTTACATACACCTTGGCCAAATATATTTAAACTCAGTTTTTCACAATTCCTGACATTTAATCGTAGAAAACTTTCCGTCTTAGGTCAGTTAGGATCACTACTTTACTTGAAGAATGTGAAATGTCAGAATAATAGTAGAGATAATGATTTCTTTCAGCTTTTATTTCTTTCATCACATTCCCAGTGGGTCAGAAGTTTACATACAATTTGTTAGTATTTGGTAGCATTGCTTTTAAATCGTTTAATTTGGGTAAAACTTTTTGGGTAGCCTTCCACAAGCTTCTCACAATAAGTTGCTGGAATTTTGGCCCATTCCTCCAGACAGAACTGGTGTAACTGAGTCAGGTTTGTAGGCCTCCTTGCTCGCACACGCTTTTTCAGTTCTGCCCACAAATATTCAGATTGAGGTCAGGGCTTTGTGATGGCCACTCCAGTACCTTGACTTTGTTATCCTTAAGCAATTTTGCCACAGCTTTGGCAGTATGCTTGGGGTCACTGTCCATTTGGAAGACCCATTTGCGACGAGCTTTAACTTCATGACTGATGTCTTGAGATGTTGCTTCAATATATCCACATAATTTTCCTTCCTCATGATGCCATCTATTTTGTCAAGTGCACCAGTCCCTCCTGCAGCAAAGTACCCCCACAACATGATGCTGCCACCCCCATGCTTCACAGTTGGGATGGTGGTCTTCAGCTTGCAAGCCTCACCCTTTTTCCTCCAAACATAACAATGGTCATTATGGCCAAAAAGTTCAATATTTGTTTCATCAGACCAGAGGAAATTTCTCCAAAAAATAAGATCTTTGTCCCCATGTGCACTGGCAAATTGTAGTCTGGCTTTTTTATGGCGGTTTTTGAACAATGGCTTCTTCTTTGCTGAGCAGCCTTTCAGGTTATGTAGATATAGGGCTCATTTTACTGTTGATATAGATACTTGTCTAACTGTTTCCTCTAGCATCTTCACAAGGTCCTTTGCTGTTATTTTGGGATTGATTCACTCTTTTTGCACCAAACTACGTTCATCATCGTTGGCTGCGTGGTCCCATGGTGTTTATACTTGCGTACTATTGTTTGTACAGATGAACGTGGTACCTTTAGGCATTTGGAAACTGCTCCCAAGGATGAACCACAATTGTTTTTCTGAGGTTTTGGCTGATTTCTTTTGATTTTTCCCATGATGTCAAGCAAAGTGGCACTGAGTTTGAAGGTAGGCCTTAAAATGCATCCACAGGTACACCTCCAATTCAGTATACCTCCAATCAGAAGCTAATTGTCTAAAGGCTGGAATTTTCCAAGCTGCTTAAAGGCACAGTTAACTTAGTGAATGTAAACTTGTGACCCATCTGTCTGTAAACAATTGTTGGAAAAGTTACTTATATCATGCACAAAGTAGATGACTTTGCCAAAACTATAGTTTGCTAATATGAAATCTGTGGAGTGGTAAAAAATGAGTTTTAATGACTTCAACCTAAGTGTATGTAAACTTCTGACTTCAACTGTAATAGCTGCGATTCCAATATTGGGCCAAATGAGAGCGTACTAGTGCATGCCATCATTGTTTTCAGTGATGTGCAATGTGTACATAACTGTTAGCATTCTTATTACAAACATTTTCTGTTTTAAATACTTTTTAGTGAATGTTGCGTAAATATTGTGTGAAATAAGTGTTCATTTAATTTCAGCAATTTTATCTGTTTTATTTCCCATCAATAAATTGGGTTATTTACGATATATCAGGCACCCTCTACTGTAGATATTGGTATCGGCATTGCTCATTAAAAAACCCATATCAGTTGACCACTACTGACATCACCCATATAAGTCACCCACCCATCCATAACAGATTCACATGCACTCGCATACACCCACATGCACACACACTCACAGATTCTCTTTCACTCTTTTTCCACCCACCCACATGCGTATTTTTTACATTCATTCCCTCTCTCAGTCTCTTTCCCTCCCTTCCACCTCCTTTCTATTTTGCTTCCCTCTCGCTTTCATCGCTTGCTCTCTTTCTCGTGTACATACACACAAACACACAGTCATTCTCTCCCTCTCTCACCAGGGGACCCTAATTGAGCTTGGCTGGTCTTTGATGTTGTCGTCTAGGCAACAGTCACCATGACGAGGCTGGCTTTTCCAGAAAAAAAAAAACATGCACATTTTCTGCCATGCCCTTCACACACACTGAGTCAGACACGCATGGATAGAACAACATGTTAAAAGGCAAGCACTAGCTGTAGCCAACATTATCAGTGCATTCACTAAAATATAGCAGTTAGAAAAGCTAAACAATTTTTGTCAGATACTAGAAAGACCTGTTGCGCTGTGCACACACGCAAACGCAGCCTCACAATTAATATAGGTGAATGCAGCTACAAAATATCTCCAAGGAAATATGAGGCTTCATGAGTCCTCAGGATTCCTGTACTATCATTTGCAGCTCTTGTGTGGATGTGTATATGTGTGTGTGGGTGTCTCAGTGGGGAAAACCCTGCTTGCCTTCTACTTATCAATTAAACAAACTTTGCCAATGTAACACTTACAATTAACATTAAACACATCTAACACCGCCAACAGCACAATTAGCTTCCCGTTCCATCGTTAGTCTCTGCTGATATACTGCCTGACATGAAGTTGCAGTGGAAGAGAGAAAGAGAGAGAGAGAGTCATATAGCTGTCATGGCACATTATGCCAGCAGAATTCTGTTTGCTTATTGCTCAAACTTTTTGGCTTTCCTGGCAGAGTAAAATGACTATGAGCATGTTCTCATTGTGGTGCTCATCAATCTGTTTCCCTTTCATTCTGCGTCCAGTGCTGCCTCTCAGAACACCTTTTTCAGTTTAGGAGGAGAGCAGCTCTATTTATTATTTGTTATAACAAGCTAATCTGAATTATTAATTTGTAATTGAAGTTTTTTATTAGATGTATGATGAATGCTTAGTCTTGAGGAGTGCCTACGCAACTCATAGACTTTAATTGTTTTTCTGCGAGATGGTGCATTGAGTTGCAACTTTCATTTGCTGTGAGGGATTTTGTGTTACCATGTCCAAATTATGATATGCGTGATGTGACACATTTCCAGTGACAAGCAATTTGTCTGTCCACACTTAAAGCAAAAAAACTGGGCGATGCAACACAAAGATATTTGAAATTTATAGACCCCATTTTTTTTTTTTAGATTATCAGGCATATGCTACAGAATTCCTAAAAGGTTGACCAATTTTACTTAAAGTGTATAGTATTTCTCTTTGGGGTAAACGGACCAGAAATATTAATGCCTTACCTTGCACTACACTGATTTTTCTCCTATCAAATGCTTTCTAAAATGAGAATGTCACAAATCATGGTCACGTACTTAATGCTTATTGGCAATTTGAAACAAAACAGATGAGACCTTTATTATGTCCCACTCAAACGTTCTGTTTTTGAATAGGAAATACATCAACATCGGACATAAAATTGCACTCATCAAGCGATTTCCTGGGGTTTTGAATATACAGCTATTTGGAATGCGATTTTGGACCAGTGAGATTTTAGCATGGATGGATCCATCCAATAAAGCCAAGACTGTCCTGTCATTTGTAGCAGTTGTGGTTGGATGTGACAAAAACTCAGATTGATATAGAAGCTTTATTGTTGTGGTTAGCATCTGGTTAGGACACTTTGCTAGGTTAAAACAGCAGTTAATAAATCTGTTTCTGTGGCTGTGTCTTATTTCCATTTTCCATTTTTCCTTTATGTTATGTCAGTGTTGCAGCTCGTGATGGCTGCATTCCCTCGAGCACTTCTTTTGAGTGACTGAATGCAAATATCATATCCATTATGTTAAGTGTTGAGGTTTGAGAGTTATGTCCTATAAAGGTCTAAATTGAAACTTTGCCATGGAACTTCATTTAATTTACATTGTTTAACATTTTCATTCTGACTTTTCCCCTTTAGCTCTTCGTCATTGACAATGGTGCGGATGACTGGCGGATCGCAATGACCATGGAGCGAGTGCTGCTTATCGCTCTGGAGCTAATCGTCTCGGCGGTTCACCCGGTGCCGGGGGACTTCAAGTTCATGTGGCGGGCACGGCTGGCCTTCTCCTACGCTCCCTCGCAGGCGGAGGCAGATCTGGACATGGTGCTGTCTGTGCCCATGTTCCTTAGACTCTACCTCATTGCCCGAGTAATGCTACTACACAGCAAGCTCTTCACCGACGCCTCTTCTCGCAGCATAGGGGCACTAAACAAGGTCAGAGGTCAAGCCAAGGGTAATCAGGGGATCAAAGCTAAGGGTTTAGGGCAGAGGTCACCAATTTGCAGACTGCAATCCAGTTCTGGATCCAAGATTATTTCCACACAGACTGTGAATCCTTTATCATAAATAAACATAAAATAATAACAAGTATAGCATTTTTTTCCATTAAACTAAAAAACTGAACACTAAAGCAGCATATAAATGTATTAATACAGGAATCATAATAGTGAGAAACAATGAACGAGCCAAATGCCTGCAAAGGCAAAACGCAGTTATTGCACATTTTGTCAAAACTGAGTAATGACCAGAATCGTGTCTCTTAAAATCTGGTCTGTCCTTTGACAGGCAGGTTTGGCTCAACTATGCTCAGATTCAGAGAAAATAGAGTGAGCCTATTCCAGGGGTACTTACACTTCTAAGGAATGAGATCTACCATGCACAATTTAAATAGGCCTACATTATAAGTAGTGTTGCCACAATACCAAAATTTCAGTAGTCAATTACATTTAATTATTACGTTGTTTAAAAGAGTAAAATTTTTATCATGCTTGGTAATCTAACACCGCTCATGAATGTCATTAAGGCGAGACTCACTTTTCATAGAAGCTAAATGGGAATCTAGTGGAATATTCCAGTGCCACGCATCAGCAAGGTCAGCCGTTCAGATTAAGAATGTTAGTGCCACGTAAGATTAAAATGTAAGTATCTAACCAAACATGCGATATTTGCCCACTATTTTATGATAGAAATGTTGTACAGACCGATAGTAATTTCCAAGGATTCCAGGTTTCCTGGACTGCAACCATTTTATTTTGGGTATGTCCTTGTTAGTTCTGTGCTCAGAAAGTGATCAATTAAAGGAGCAGTTCACCAAAAAATGGAAAAATCTGTCATTTACTCACCCTTATGTTATTTGTAACTATATGCTATTCTTTTCTATATTATTCATTTTATCTGTACACAATAGGACAAAAGTCCTCATTGGAGTAGAGAGAGTGAGTAAATCTAAAAAGGTTTACAGAGTTTGGCAACCATAAATAACTAAATATAATATAAAATATAAATAACATTGCAATAATTAACAGATTAATTTCTCTATTACAATACATACATTTTTCAGTTCTTGCCATATTGTATATTTCAGGCTATTAGGCGATTTCCTTTTTTGGCATTGCACAAATCTAGTTTGTGGCAAAGAATATGTGAGGTGTGGACATTGCCTGTTATTTATATACATTAATTGTATGTGAAACCTCATTCACACTGGGCTCTGATCCTGGGATATTGGCGGGATTAATGCCAGGGAGCCTTCTGTGTGAACGCAAGCCGGTGCCGGGATGTCCGAAAATTTTAATATTTTACCTCTGTATGAGGTAACACACAGACCAAATTCCTTAATCATCAATCACATAGGGTTAGACTAAAGAATATAGTTCTGATGTGCGGCAAAAGGTTGTTGAGCTTCACAAAATGGGAAGTGGCTATAAGAAAATAGCCAAAGCATTGAAAATGTCAATTTCCACCATTAGGGCAATAATTAACAAGTTCCAATCAACTGGAGATGTCACGAATCGGCCTGGAAGAGAACATGTGTCTATATTTTCTCCACATACAGTGAGGAGGATGGTTCAAGTGGCCAAAGAATTTCCAAGGATCACAGCTAGAAAATTGCAGAAATTAGTTGGGTCTTGGGGTCAGAAAGTCTAAAACTTACACCTACATCACCACAAGTTGTTTGGGAGGGTTTCAAGAAAAAAAGCCTCTGCTCTCATCCAACAACAAACTCAAGCGTCTTCAGTTTGCCAGACACTGGAACTTCAAATGCGACTGGTTCTATGGTCAGATGAAACAAAAAAAGAGCTTTTTTGGCAGCAAACACCAGAGATGGGTTTGGTGCACACAGAGATGAAGTACCCAATGCCCACGGTTAAATGTGGTGCTGGATCTTTAATGTTGTGGGGCTGTTTTTCTGCCAGAGGTCCAGGACATCTTGTTCAGATACATGGCATCACGGACTCTATCAAATACCAACAGATAAAAAATCAAAACCTGGCTGCCTCTGCCAGAAAGCTTACAATGGGCCCTGATTGGATCTTCCAGCAGGACAATGATCAAATCAAATCAAATCACTTTTATTGTCACACAGCATATACACAAGTGCAATGGTGTGTGAAATTCTTGGGTGCAGTTCCGATCAACATAGCAGTCGTGACAGTGATGAGACATATACCAATTTACAATAACATCAAATTAACACAACACAAAGTCTAATATGCACATAATAATTACACACAACACAATATACAAATAATAACATACACTGTACAGTATACAATACACACAATATAGATAAACATTATTCAATAAAAAAAGTATATATAGAATGTACAGTAGGTTGTATTGTACTGTATTGACATTCAGGCTGTCGGTTGATAGTAAGTTGTTAAGAGAGAATATAATATAATAATAATAATAATATAATTTATGACAGTCCGGTGTGAGATATAAGAGTAAGAGTAATAAAGTACAGTGCTGATGTATTTTGATCGTGGGAGATCAAGAGTTCAAAAGTCTGATTGTTTGGGGGAAGAAGCTATCATGGAGTCGGCTGGTGCGGGTCCTGATGCTGCGATACCGCCTGCCTGATGGTAGCAGTGAGAACAGCTCATGGCTCGGGTGGCTGGAGTCTCTGATGATCCTCCGAGCTTTTTTCACACACCGCCTGGTATATATGTCCTTGAGGGAGGGAGGCTCACCTCCGATGATGTGTCTGGCAGTTCACACCACCCTTTGCAGTGCTTTGCGGTTGTGGGCTGTCCTATTGCCGTACCAGGCGGAGATGCAGCCAGTCAGAATGCTCTCTACAGTGCAGGTGTAGAACCGTGTGAGGATGTGGCGGTTCATTCCAAACTTCCTCAGCCGTCTCAGGAAGAAGAGGCGCTGATGAGCCTTCTTCACAACGACTTCAGTGTGGATGGACCATGTGAGTTCCTCAGTGATGTGGACACCCAGGAACTTGAAGCTGCTGACTCTCTCCACTGGTGCTCCATTGATGGTGATGGGGCTTTGTTCTCTGTCTTTTCTTCTGAAGTCCACCACAAGCTCCTTTGTCTTACTGACGTTGAGGGAGAGGTTGTGCTCCTGACACCAGTGTGTCAGAGTGTGCACCTCCTCTCTGTAGGCTGTTTCATCATTGTCAGTGATCAGACCTACCACCGTCGTGTCATCAGCAAACTTAATGATGGCATTGGAGCAATGTGTTGCCACACAGTCATGTGTGTACAAGGAATACAAGAGTGGGCTGAGAACACAGCCCTGTGGCGCTCCAGTGTTGAGGGTCAGTGATGAGGAGATGTTGCTGCCTATTCTAACCACCTGGCATCTGCTTGACAAGAAGTCCAGGATCCAGCTGCACAGCGAGCTGTTTAAGCCCAGAGCCCGGAGTTTCTCATCTAGCTTGGAGGGCACTATGGTGTTGAATGCTGAGCTGTAGTCTACAAACAGCATTCTCACATAAGTGTTCTTTTTCCCAGGTGGGAGAGAGCAGTGTGTATTGTAGATGCAATGGCATTGGGTCTAGAGAGAGAGGCAGCACAGAGCAGATGTAATCTCTGATTAGTCTCTCAAAACATTTGCTGATGATGGGGGTCAGAGCAACAGGACGCCAGTCATTTAAGCAAGTTATTTTTGATTGCTTTGGAACAGGCACAATGGTGGATGTTTTAAAGCATGTGGGGACAGACAAAGAGAGGGAAAGGTTGAAAATGTCTGTAAAAACACCAGACAGCTGGTTCGCGCACGCTCTGATGACGCGGCCCGGAATGCCGTCTGGGCCCTCGGCTTTGCGGATATTCACCCGTCGGAAGGATCGGGTTACATCCGCTACAGAGACGGAGAGTGAACTAACCTCTGTAGCTTCGGCCGCGAGAGCTCTCTGCGAGGGTGGTGTTATTTCCCTCAAAACGAGCATAAAAAGCATTTAGCTCATCCTGGAGAGAGGCAGCGGTGTTTATGGCAGAGTTTTTATTCCCTTTAAAGTCCATGATGATGTTAATTCCCTGCCACATGCTTCTAGAGTTGGTGGTGTTAAACTGTCCTTCAATCTTGATCCAAAACACACATCAAAATCAACACAATAATGGTTCACTGACCACAAAATCAAGGTTCTGCCATGGCCATCCCAGTACCCTGACCTGAACCCCATAGAAAATTTGTGGGGTGAACTGAAGAAGAGAGTCCACCAACATGGACCTCTGAATTTGAAGAATCTGTAGAAATTCTTTATGGAGGAATGGTCTCAGATCCCTTGCCATGTGTTCTCCAACCTCAAAAGGCATTATAGGAGAAGACTCAGAGCTGTTATCTTTGCAAAGGGAGGTTGCAAAAAGTATTGAATAAAAGGGTGCCAATAATTATGACCAATGCGTTTTGGAGAAAAATATTTATTTAATAATGAGATATTTACCCCGTTTCACTTGTTTTACTTCAATTAAAGGTTAGATTTTTGTAATATTTTTTTAATGATAGGTCAAAAGGATAGATTTGTTTTCACAGCCTCATATTTAACAAGGGTGCCAATATTTTTGGACACAACTGTAAATATAGACCCGCTTACATAAGAAACAACCAGATACAGTACACTTTTACCAGTTTTGTAATGAATCAATATAGTTTTTGAGGTAGACTAACTCGCCACAGCACTTGCAACCTTACGACAGGCCAACTGTTTGGTCATACATTTATTTTCTTAAGCCTAAAAGGACAAGAACATAATGATACTGAAAACATTAAGTTCCAAATAATGCATTTCTGTTTTTCTCCCAAATTTATTTATTTATTTTCAATTTTAAAGCTTGTAGAAATAATGATCGAAAAGATGACATTTGCCTCGATGCTTCTCAATGCTTAATCGCAGCGCAACAGTTAGCATACAGTGTTTTATTCATTTTATACATTTTATTAATACGTTTTATTTGTAAATTAAAAAGTGCTTAAGGCATACAGAAAAAATTGCAGTGCTAGTGCAAAAAAAGAAAGAAAAGAAAAACAACAAATAAATGACAAATGAATAGCTGTTATGCTAATAAATGCTAATGTCTCAAGAAAAAAATATATAGTTTTACCTTTTCAGTGTAAGCTAGTTAGTTTTCTTTATTTTTAGGAAGGTAGACCCATTTAGAATCAAACTAAATTACAAACGCGATTACTAAATCGAATGCACAACTTAACTTTTGCTAGGCAGTATTACTGAAAGTTAAATATCATTTTTCTATTATTTAATATTAATAATATTGCAATGCACCTTGATACCGTGCATTTTTTTGTGTTGTTTTTTACGGTTATTTTCACTTTCAATCTTTATTGTTCTCGGGAGGTATTTCAGTTGGTAGACAGCAGAAAATAACACAAAAACAATTAACATTGTTCAAAAATGATCTTATGAGCTATTTATAAAAGTAGACCTAACTGTCGGAACAAAATCAATAAAATTGGCTATCATGAAAATCTCATACATGGACCAGTGAACTACTCGCCATCTGCACTGACGATGACAGTAATTGTCAGTTTAGTTGTAATGTATGCAATTTATTTGTTTACAAAAGATTGAAAGAGCGAGCTTCTCGAGAGAAAAGACGCAGTTATCAGTAAACTTAAGATGCTATACATTAGACGTCACACCTTAATGTCAGATTTGTCTACATAGGATTGTCCTGGGATGTGTGTAAATGCGAACACAGATTACGGGAAAGCTCTTGCAGAGTGAATGAACAAATTTTGCAGCCCTAGAACAGTTGCCGGAAAGACTTTTCCCAGGATCTGTGTGTGAAAGGGGCTTTAGTTGCATGTACTGTGTGAACGTCAAAAGAACAGTGTATATTTTAAAACCAAAACGTATTACATTTCGGGCATTTATTTCAAAAGTAATTGCATTCAGCACCTTTACTATTTTAAGGACCAAATAGGAACCATTACATTTGTGAACATTTAACCGCGAATCCGCAGTAGTGCAACCGCTCTTGGAGCATATGCACACAAAGGACGCACACACATAAGCTGCCTGTCAGGCACACAGCGCATGGCTATAAAACCGCAGAAATAAAAAGTAAATAATTAAGATTCTTGTTGTTTACGTAGTTTGGTTATTTGAATATAACTACTATATACTTATGTATATATACTTGCATTTCTACTCTCTTTTCCTTTTGACCTGTTATCAAGAAGTGGTTGTCTTGTGATCGACGTAATGAGCAACCCTGGCCTATTTGATAATCCACATTTGGCTGGACAATCAAAAATCACATACATTCAGTTTCAGTGTTGGCATAGTTACAGTGTTTTGGATTTGTAGGGCAGCATTATATCTGTTGTTTTGTCTAATTGCCTGTGCTCACTTATAATGCATTCAGAGCGATTGCTAACACTCACATGAAAGGAGACACTAGTTATGGTAATCTAATGCTTTGTTAGTTTTTCTTGGAAAAAATTAGTTTTGTAAAGCACTAGAAATAATTTTGAATTCAATGAAAGTAATAATTGGATGTTATTATTGTCTTGGAGAGATGTAATAATAAATACAATTTCTTATTTTTATGGTATTATATTATTTGTAAGGTATTATACAGTAGCTGCCTACAAAAATGCACACTGTGTTTTGAAATGCACTTTTTTTATTTATTTAATTTATAGCCATACAATATATTGACTCCTGAAACAGTGTAAACATTATTTTGGGACCTTTGATTGTCCGAGCATTTGCTGGGAAGGGCATTTAGAAACAGCACCTCTTAGAAATTTAATTGAATACAATTGAGTGTGCTTTTCCTTTTCCTCTTGTTTCCTGTCTTCACCTGATTTTTCTGGAAATGACTTCTCTTCCAAGCCTTATCCACTTGCCAGCTTTTCTTTTCTGTCTGGCATCTATGGTCACTTGTGCTCTCACATTCAATAAGCACATCCTCTCAGGAGAATACCCTTTTGTCTCCCCTGATTCTGACTGCATGTCTGGTCTGACAGGACCTAAATCTGTTTAGCTGAGAAAGGCAGTATGCAGTGTAGCTAAGTGCTGTGAAGTTCAGTTTTATGAGAACAATCATGAGCCATGGAGCCCTGTGGTTTTCTGTGCTGGAGGAAGTGTTTTGTGTGTTTGTTTTCTGTCTCTTGAGAAAGGTGAACCTGTCAACTTTGCTGATGGTTTAAAGACTTTAAATCCATGACTTAGATTCAGTGTGAGGTCAGTGTTGGACAGGAGTGTAGTCTAATTGTTTTTGCATTGCTAGGATGCAGCATCACAGACTGATGTCACTTGATGTGAATTTTCTGCAGGAATGGATTTTATGATTGATGGCTGTGTGTTTTTCATGCAGGTTTATCTCTGCTCCACTTTAGATGGGTTTAGATGTTTTTTTTTTATTTTTTTTATGTTTCTGAGTATATTTAATCTTTTTCAGCTTTGTCCTTAAGAGAACATGAAGAATGTCGATCTTGGTTTTGTTTGATACTTCTAAGTTTGAGCTTTTGTCCTTCCATGACATTGAAATTACCTAAAACAACTAAAAAAGAGTGCACATGTACTTTTATTTAAATGGCTGATTGGAGAGGGTAATCACTTTGTCCTTTGAGAGAAGCTCTTGTTTCAGATAGATGTAAATGCTAATTCTCTTTCCTCTCATGTGCTGTTTTTCCATTAATGATTATGTGGTCTGTTTTAGTTCAAAGATCTCTGCCTCCCTAGTTCAAAGATCTCCACCTCCCAGGGTCTGAAATTAACGCTCGTCAAGCGATTGGCTTTGGCGAGTAAATAAAGATTGGCTTTGGTGAGTTACTCGCCAGTTGTTGGTAACTTTGTAAGGACCCAAAAAATTCTTTAAAATTCTGTCATAATTGAATCACCCTAATGTTGTACTAAACCCATATGACAAACCCGTATTTCTTATGTGGAACACAAAAGGAGATGTTTTAATAAATATACCGGTCCATCTTCTCAATACAGTGTCAGCTGATAATGAATCTCCTTGAGACTTAAAAAGGACCAAAAAGTAACATAAAAGTGGTCCTTGTGACTCTTGCATCATATTCCAAGTCTTCAGAAGTCATACAATGTAGAGCAAAATGAGAAAAGCTTGTTCACAATGGCTGGCATTAAAAACAATGCAAGTTTTTGTGTAAACATGTGTGGCATTGTGAACTAGCTTCTTTCATGCACTCATGAATGTGCAACAGATGTCAAGATATTCACTGAAAAATGACAACATTTCTATCGCGAAATAGTGGGCAAATATTGCATGTTTAGTTAGATACTTACATGTGCATCTAACATGACACTAACATTCTTAATCTGAACGGCGTAGCACTGAAATATTCCATTATGTTCCCTTTTAGCTTCTATGAAAATTGGCCTTCAGAACACTTGGAATGTGATGTTTTGGGGTCCTTTTTTTAAGCCTTAGGGCTCTATTTCCTTGTATGTGTTACACGCAGCGATATGCACTACAACTATGCACTACATCTTATCCCATTTTCGTGAGAATGCTAAATCTAAGTGCAATATCCGTGACTGGGTAATGTGCAACTTGCTGCAGGTAGGAGTGTTTGCGCTACCTGTGTGCATACAGTACGTGCGTAAACTGTGGGTATGGGAGCTTTTTTTATCTTAATTTTTAAATAATTTGATATAAGTAATCCTCTTTTTTTCCTGAAAACTTTAAACTTTGCAACATTAAGTATTATCCTGAACTAGTCAGTAAGTGTCTGATCCTGAATCCCCTAGATTGTTTAGGGCACCCAGCTGCAAGAGCATAAATTGCACGTCCACACAGCGCATTTACTCTGCACTCACAGAGCACTTTATTAGGAACACCTGTACACCTACTTATTCATGTGATTATCTAATCAGTCAATCTTGTGGCAGCAGTGCAATGCATAAATTCATGCAGATACAGGTCAGGAGCTTCAGTTAATGTTCACATCAACCATCAGAATGGGGGGAAAAAATACCTTAGCATGTCTGTTGGTGCCAGAGGGGCTGGTTTGACTATTTCTGTAACTGCTGATCTCCTGGGATTTTCACACACTACAGTCTCTAGAGTTTACTTAGAATGGTGCCAAAAAAACATCCAGTGAGTGGTAGATCTGCGGACGGAAATGCCATGTTGATGAGAGAGGTCAACACAGAATGGCCAGACTGGTTCTAGCTGACAGAAAGGCTACGGTAACTCATATAACCACTGAACAATTGTAGTGAGCAGAATAGCATCTCAGAATGCACAACACATCGAACCTTGAGGCGGCTGGGCTACAACAGCAGAAGACCACGTCGGGCACATTATTAAGAGCATAGTCATCCTAATAAAGTGCTCAGTGAGTGTAGCTACCAACGTCTTATGAATGGGCTGCCTTCATTTATCACTTGCGCTTTGCTCCATCCCAATAATCCTTTGATTTAGCGCATGCTTGCACGAAAATACCAAACATCGTTGGCCATGCCCACTGATTTTGTGCACATGGCGTATGCTGCGTATTACATAGTACTGTGCTTGTGACGTAGTGGTCTTAAAATGAATCTCTGTCATCTGCCATTGTATTGCCAAATAAGACGGAGAGGGATATTCATTAAAACATAAAAGGTTTGGAGTGACATGGGGGAGAGTAAATTATGATAGAATTTTCATTTTTGGTTGAACTGTTAAGTTGATCATCTGGCCTTCAGTGAGTGATTAAAATCAAAGACATACAAACTGTCAACTAATAAAAATATCGGTTACAACTTTGACAATTTCGAAAATGAAAGAATTTTACCAAGGATAAAATTATTTAAAAGTTTTTCCCTCCAGAATTCTATGTGGCAACACATATGTGGAATAGTCCTCATATTAAACCACCTAAATGAATAGATTAAGAACAAAATCACATTAGGAAAGTTTTTTTTATCATGTTTTTGTTACAGGTGCATTTTTACCAAAAGAGAGAGACTGGCTCATATATGATGTTGCGAGTGAAAATAACTATGCAAGGAAAAAACAGCAATACATTTTCATAATGAAAATATACATATTTTTGTATATAAAAATTATGCAAAATACTGTTTCGTTAAGGAATATTTATGGCTGGTATATTTTCTCAAGTCACTCACGTGGCAGGCCATCCTTCTAGAGAGCTGCTCATTATGCAACTTTTCAGTAAAGAACACCCATCAATAATAATGGTGACAGTGATAAACAATATTGTTTTCAGTGCAGTGATAATTTGCTGAAGTATTGTGATAATAGAACACACTCCATTTGGAATAATGGAACAGTGTCAGATGTCTTTATCTTTTCAGGTGCACTTTAACACACGGTTTGTGATGAAGACTCTGATGACCATCTGCCCAGGCACAGTGCTGCTCGTCTTCAGTATCTCCCTGTGGATCATCGCTGCCTGGACCGTAAGAGTGTGTGAGAGGTGAGAGAGAGACAGAGAGAGAAAATGAACAAATGAATCATTGTGGTATTCTGTCTAGACGCTGTCAAGTGTCTTATGTTTAATGAGGACTCACCTGAATCCCCAATAAGTGCCACTGCCTGGATGATAACACACCAGTTCAGGTGTGGAAACACTCTTTGCTATTCTGTGGGGAGGAGAGGAGATTTAGACCAGAGAGAGAGAGAGGAAAAAGACTGCTTGTTTTTCTGCACTTTTATTCACACCCTTGTCTCCGGGAGACCTGTCTGTCTAAACAGCGTTCCTCCTTTTACAGACACACATGCATATACTTCAGGCAGCAATCACGATTTGAATCAACAGATTTCCCATGTTGCATCTTAAAAGGCTCACAGGATAAACTAGGCCCTCGGGCCAGTGAGTGGGTGCTTCTGACTCTATCAGGCCTGTTGTCATGGTTACGAACTCCGAATGTGTGCTAGGATGAGAATGTGTAATTTAAAATAATGAGGGTTCCCCCGACTGAGGAGTTGAGTTTTGATAATTGTTGTGATAGCTGCAGGCTTGAGCGACACTATGTGAGTGATGGTTTGTGCATTTGAAGTGGCGTGTCCGATCAGGGGAGCACCTTTTTGAGATGAGCCTGCAGGGATCTGCTCTATTTTTATGCACTGCTTTCAATGTCATCATATTAAAGGCCCTTTCCAGAGGAGTCTCCGTGCAGGCTGTGTGCTGCTCTTACACAGTCCAGCACGTATACAGTGGGCACAACATCTTACAACCAGAAATGCACAACCTTTAACTGAAAACAGAAACCAAATGCCCTTTGTGTATTTTTGTGAATCGATTGTGAGCTTTCAATGCAGTGTATCGATTTCAGTACATGCACACATGGCTAAATGATACATAGACTAATTATTAAATAAATGCAAAAATAATGTTTCATAACTCTAGACACTCTGTAACATGTAACTTTTTTTCTTTTGCACCATGCAAATGCACTTCAACCCATGCTTAAGGATAGTAGAAAAAGCACCTAGATTATTGCCACACCTTATTAAGAATAATTACGTACATATTCGATATCTCTACAGCATATCAAGAGACATTCACTCATTACTGATTTCAAAGACTGTTTAAAAAAAAAAAAAAAATCTGAATTTCCTAAATAACAAATCTCTTAAAATTAAACATACATGCATGTTATCATTATATTCCATCTTCCATCAACTACGTTATTCTTGGAAAACAGGAAGCCACACTTTAAAAAAATAGTGGTTGCAAAGATATTTTCATATACAGTGGCATGCAAAAGTTTGGGCACCCCTGGCCAAAGTTTCTGTTGCTGTGAATAGTTATGTGAGTAGAAGGTGAATTGATCTAAAAAAGGCATAAAGTTAAAGATGAAACATTCTTTTCAACATTTTAAGCAAGATTAGTGTATTATTTTTGTTTTGCACAATTTTAGAGTGAAAAAAAGGAAAGGAGCACCATGCAAAAGTTTGGGCACCCCAAGAGATTTTAGCTCTCAGATAACTTTTACCAAGGTCTCAGACCTTAATTAGCTTGTTAGGGCTATGGCTTGTTCACAATCATCGTTTAGAAAGGACAGGTGATGCAAATTTCAAAGCTTTACAAATACTCTGACTCAAACCTTGTCCCAACAATCAGCAGCCATGGGCTCCTCTAAGCAGCTGCCTAGCACTCTGGAAATTAAAATAATTGATGCCCACAAAGCAGGAGAAGGCTATAAGAAGATAGCAAAGCGTTTTCAGGTAGCCGTTTCCCCAGTTCGTAATGTAATTAAGAAATGGTAGTTAACAGGAATGGTGGAGGTCAAGTTGAGGTCTGGAAGACCAAGAAAACTTTCAGAGAGAACTGCTCGTTGGATTGCTAGAAAGGCAAATCAAAACCACTGTTTGACTGCAATAGAGCTTAAGGAAGATTTAGCAGACTCTGGAGTAGTGGTGTATTGTTCTACTGTGCAGCGACACCTGCACAAATATGACCTTCATGGAAGAGTCATGAGAAGAAAACCTTTCCTGTGTCCTCGCCACAAAATGCAGCGTCAGAAGTTTGCAAATGAACATCTAAACAAGCCTGATGCATTTTGGAAACAAGTCCTGTGGACTGATGAAGTTAAAATCTAACTTTTTGGCCACAATGAGCAAAGGTATGCTTGGAGAAAAAGGGTGCAGAATTTCATGAAAAGAACACCTGTCCAACTGTTAAGCACAGGGGTGGATCGATCATGCTTTAGGCTTGTGTTGCAGCTAGCGGCATGGGGAGCATTTCACTGGTAGAAGGAAGAATGTATTTAATTAATTACCAGCAAATTCTGGAAGCAAACATCACACCATCTGTAAACAATCTGAAGATGAAAAGAGGATGGCTTCTACTACAGTATAGCGATCCTAAACACACCTCAAAATCCACAATGGACGACCTCAAGAGGCACAAGCTGAAGGTTTTGCCATGGCCCTCACAGTCCCCCAACCTAATCATCGAAAATCTGTGGATAGACCTCAAAAGAGCAGTGCATGCAAGACAGCCCAAGAATCACAGAACTAGAAGCCTTTTGCAAGGAAGAATGGGTGAAAATCCCCCAAACAAAAATTGAAAGACTCTTAGCTGGCCACAAAAAGTGTTTACAAGCTGTGATACTTGCCAAAGGGGGTGTTAATAAATACTGACCATGCAGGGTGCCCAAACTTTTGCTTCAGGCCCTTTTCCTTCTTTGTTTTTTTTTTGAAATTGTAAAAGATGGAAATAAAATAGTACAATTGCTTAAAATATTAAAGAAATGTGTCATCTTTAACTTTATGCCTTTTGGAAATCAGGCCATCTTTTACTCGCTTAGCTATTCACAGCAACATACATTTTGATCAGGGGTGCCCAAACTTTTGCATGCTGCTGTACTGATGCAACAGGAAAATGTTTTTAAGTTCCTATGATGCCAAAGGAGTACTTCAAAAGAACCTATACACTCTGACTTCAAAGACTGGAATAACTTGCTTCCCCTCTGAAATTACTTTTCAGCTGATGTTACCTAGGCCACAAGCATATGTATAAGCTATACCTGCAGATACGGTAATGTTAACCAATGACCAAATAGCTGTGAAGGCACTGGCTACTGCCAATATTTAATGTGAAAATTTGATTTAATTCAGCAGGGGAGTAATCCAACACAATTTAATGCAAATTCAAATTCAGGTCTGGCCCATTTTTCAATCCATTCAATTGTATAAAAATGCATAAAATCAAATCCCACCCTACATTTTTTGTGTGTGTGTGTGTGTGTGTGTGTGTGTGAAATATTCTGTTATGTCACTTTACAGAAGTATAATGGACTTTGAATGAAAATTAGAATCAGAATGAGCTTTATTGCCAAGTATAGTGTAGAGGCTAGGGGAGGAAGGATGGTAAGGGTTGACACCTGTGGGAAATTTTCTATAACAGCTGTTCTGTGTTTCAGTGAGAGCTGGAGGAGGATAAAAAAGGTGTCCAGACTGCTGGAGGAGAGAGAGAGAGAGAGAGACGCATGATGCTGACTGTGTGTTCATTCATTTTATGTTGTGCTGAAAAGCAATTTGTTGGTTGACGCTGAAAAGTGTAAAAATAAAACTCACATTGGATTGTTCACCTGGCTCCTGCTTCCTACTTCAGATTGAGTGTTAGTACCTTGGTGCCGAAATCCAGGATTGTTTGGAGCAAGGAAACGTTGTCATGAAGACCTCGCCATTGGCCGAAATCTTCAAGACCCTCCCGGCATCCACCAGGCTCAGTAAAAGGCCCTGCTTGAGCTGTGCATGGAACAGGAGCAGGGATTTCAGGTGCTGGTTCAGGCTCAAGCAGAGGTCCGGCAGGTGTTAAGGAGCTTAGTACCCCAGGAGGGATCTTCCACTGCGACCCCAGCTGTGACTACGGTCACGCAAGATGACCCTGAGGCTTACATTGAGCTGTTTGAGGGGCTAGTCGAGGCGAAGAAATGGGCGAACACCCGGTGGGCGGTCCGCCTACTGCCGCTGCTGACTGGGGAAGCCCAACTCATGGCCCATCGACTTCCGGACAACAACCTCCTGGGTAGGGTTGCACCAGCTGTGAGTAAGTTCTCACGTAAGTTAGGATGTAAAGTTCACACTAAGGGCTTAGTAACTACTAGTTAGTTTGTAACTAAGTTAGTGCTTAATTTGGTTGCACCACCTGTTCTTAAGGCAAGACTTAACTAGTAGGTCGTAAACTCTCCGTAAAGTAATGTGTAGTCGCATAATATGATGTTTACCTTAATTGATCCAATAAGCAGCCTTCAAATTTGTACACAGAAGTGTTAAAAAGATGTGAATTTCAGTTTGATCTTGTTATGGTTGATGTTCAAACCTTGTTTGCTGACATAACTGTCAGCTGTAATACATTATATCCCCATTAAAAAACGATACTTTTTCATTAATGGTATATTTAGCCTATGTAAATAACAATATTTAATAACTGTATCTAAAATGAATAAGGGACAATAAATAAATAAATAACAGGCTGGAAAAATAGACATTTATTCATTTTAATATCTTATATATTTCGTATATGTTGAAACTTGACACGGCGGCGTGCACAGGAAAGTGCACCGTTAGATCGGGTTCATGCTGAAGATGTACGTTTTTTACATAATGTTTTCTCTCGTAAATGTAAACGAATGTAAATGCCAACATCATCATATATGTTGAAAGAGCTGAAGCCTGTCAACCTAAACATGAGCTCATTGATGTCATTAAGGGAGTCTGCTTCTTTATTCCAACCGTTACTCCTGGTCGGAGGCTTCCATAAATATTTAGTTTATACGTAGGGTTACGTCCTACCTAAGTTTAATGGTGCAACGCTCAAATATTTAGTAGTGCATAAATTGTGACTTAGTGCCCATTTACACCACAACTAGGCTAAGTTGTAACGTATGTATAGTTGGTGCAACTGGCCCCTGGTGTACGAGGATCTGTAAAGAGCCATCTTGCCACGGATCGGCTATAGCCCAGAGCAGCATCGCCAAAGCTTCCGGCCACTGACACTTGGTGAGCACAGTCACCCGTTCGCCTTCTCCCGGCAGCCCTGTGACACCTGCCAAAGGTGAATGCTGGCTGAAGATCATGACGCCGAGGAGATACTTGATTTGGTGGTACTGGAGCAGTTCATCGCCCGGCTTGGCAGCATATTCGGTGGCCAGCAAGCCCTCTTCTTCTCTCTCACTCTCTCTCTCCTCCCTCCCCCTCTATTCCCCTCATCCTGTTCCTGTTCCCCAGAAACTGGAATTCCTACCCCAAAACCGGTTCCCGGTTGAGCGTCCGGGTATTCCCGGGATACCGGGTATCATGGGCTGTTCATCCTGATGGTTTCCCTAACCCTCTCTGCTCTTCCCCACAGGCTGTTGTGGGCATAAAGTCTGGGCCGGTCTGCTGGAGCTGCGGGGAACCTGGGCATTTCCAGGACCGATGCCCCATGATGGAGGTGGAGGCATTGGTCCAGGTCCCCGACACAACACAGGCCACCCCTGATCGAGCAGGAGTGTACCGGATGCCTGTGAGTATTGGGGGGGGGGGTACATATCAAGCTTGGTGGATTCAGGTTGTAATCAAACCTCCATTCACCAATGCTTGGTTCAATATGAGGCTTTGGATGCAAGCCAGCAGGTGAAGGTAAGGTGTGTGCACAGGGATAACCAAAGTTACCCTGTAGTAACGGTCACTTTTCAATTTCGGGGACAAAAATATAGTGTCAAAGCTGCGGTTAATTCCCGCCTCACCCATCCACTAATCTTGGGAACAAATTGGCCGGCATTTACTACCTTATTAAGGGGAATGTGTGTGGATGGGTCCTGCAACAAAGCGTATCGGTATGTGGTGTGTGACTCACTGGCTGGAGAGGTGGAGCCAGGGCCGTCTACATCAGCTCCACATCAGGAGGATGTAAGGGAGGGGGAAGTCTCTGCTTCCACAGCCCTTAGAGGATTCCCTGCTGGGGATATCCCTCTGGAGTAAACGTGAGACAAGACCCTTTGACTAAGTGGAAGTGATTGATGGTCAACACCTCCAGCCAGACACTACACTCACATATCCATATTTTACAATTATCAAGGATGTGTTATATCGAGTGACGCAGGACGCTCAGACAAAGGAGGTTACAGCCCAATTGTTAATACAGCGGATTCATTGGGAAATGTTATTCCAGACGGCTCATTATAATCCGATGGCGGGTCACTTAGGGCAGGAAAAGACACCGAACCGTCTAATGGCCCTTTTCTATTGGCCGGGCATTCACGGGGATGTTTCCAGGTGGTGTGCGGCATGCCATGAATGTCAGCTGGTGCATCCGCCGGCCACCCCAAGAGCACCATTGTGCCCCTTCCATTGATTGAGGTCCCCTTCGAAAGAATTGGCATGGACCTCATCAGGCCATTAGAGCGGCGGAACGCGGGCATCCCTTGTGTTGGTTCTGGTGGATTATGCAACGCGATATCCAGAAGCAGTGCCTCTGCTTAACATCTCAGCACGTAGTGTTGCGGAGGTACTCTTCAGAATAATCACTCAAGTGGGGATTCCGAAATAAATCCTCACTGATCAGGGCACGATGTTTATATCAAGGACACTACGTGAAATGTATGAATTATTGAGGATTAAATCGATTCGGACCAGTGTTTACCACCCCCAAATGGACAGCTTGGTCGAACGATTTAATCAGACACTAAAGAATATGATTTGTGAATATGATATGACTGGCTCAAGCCCCTATTATTTGCAGTATGAGAGGTCCCGGTACGGGCGTCGACCACGCAGCGTGCTCGACATTTTACGGGAAAACTGGGAGGAGGGACCTTCAAACAGCAAAAACTAAATTCAATACATTCTTTTTTTTGTTATTAACATTTTTATTGATTCATAATTAACACAAAAAATACAACATATATATATATATTGAATCAATCACTTCAAACATTAAACCCTCACTATATCCTCTCCCCCTACCAAACTCCCACCCCACCCTGACCCCCCCCACGAACACCCCTGTGGTCAATAAAATATAGACACACACGCACACACACAAAAAAAAACACAAAACTGAAACAACAACAAAAAATAAAATAAAATACAATAATCAAGTTTAATAAAAAAAAAAAAAACTAAAACGAAACTCTAAATTACTCCCTCCACCGCCCCTCCTCGAGATTCCCCCAAAAATGCTAAGTAATTGCCCCATTCTTATTGTAAGAATCCCTAACTCCCATCCTTATGATTGACCCCTCCACCCTCCCCATCTCCGCGCACCACTCCGGGAATGAGGGTGCTCCATCCGACTTCCAACTCCTCAAAATAACCTGCCTACCAATCATCACACTGGTCAAAACCCAGTCCTTCATGTACTTATCCTCCAAATCAATGACCTCTGGAGTCTGGGGCAGAACGAGACCTGAGTGCCCAACCCATCACACACAAAACTTTGCACCTTCAGCCAAAATTCTTGGATCTTACAACACCCCCAAAAACATGGGTGGTGTTCCATCTTCAGAATGGCATCATCAGCAGATTGGTGTGTCCTTAAGACCAAGCCTATACAATCTTGAGGGGGTCCAATAAAATCTATGTAAAATCTTAAATTGCATAAGGTGAACCCTTGCATCTCTAGATGCAGACTTGATGTTTTTTAGAATCCTAGCCCACACTCCCTCCTCCAATAACAAATTTAAATCTTCCTCCCATAATCTTTTGAGAGAATTTAAAGCTCTATCCCCCAGACTCTGAATTAGCAGGGAGTAATACACTGATGCCTCATGACCCTTCCCAGAAGCAGCAATCACCACTCCCAGAGTATCTGCCGCTCTAGGGGGGTGCTTGCAACTCCCAAAAACAGTGCAAAGCAGGTGGTGCAGCTGTAAATACTTATAAATTGAGATCTGGAAATCCCAAAATGTTTAATAAAATTTTCAAAAGATCTCAATACTCCACTCTCATATAGGTCACCAAGTGTATTAACACCCCTCACAATCCAATCTGACCAACAGAAAGGGGACTTATTAATACATAGTTTAGGGTTCAGCCATATGCTCGAGGCTACGTTTAAATAAATATCAGAATTAAACACTGGACACTTTTGTCCATATCGAGTGCAAATGCAAAATAACGGGGTGCAACTTAACCTCCCCAGCTAGTTTAATCGAAAGGCTTTGCAGTGGCGAGATAGGGGCAAGATCTTCCTTTTCAATACAAAACAAAAATAATAATAAAACAAAATCTTGGGTAGATTTTTAACCCACCTTTGTCAATCGGCCTATGTAACTTATTGAAATTTAATCTGGGATGCTTACCATTCCAAATGAAGGGCTTCACTATGCTATCAAATTGCTTGAAATAAGAGAGGGGGACATCTACAGGGAGAGACTGTAGCAGGTAGTTGAATTTTGGAATACAATTCATTTTAATAACATTAACCTTCCCAATCATCGATAAGTGTAATGAAGCCCACCTGTCCACATCATTCGAAAACCTTTTTATTAAGGGATCAAAATTAACTCTGACTAAATCAGACAAATTTGTTGGGGATAAAATTCCCAAATACTTAATTTCCTGTTTGGGCCACTGGAAGGCACACAGCTGGAAGGCCGTTACTGGACAGTATGCTGTCAAAGCCAAAGCTTTGGATTTAGACCAATTGACTTTGTATCCTGAGAATTTGGAAAAGGAGTTAATAATTCTATAGAGGCATGGCATAGATCTAGTTGGGTCGGAGACGAATAATAAAATATTTTCTGCGTAAAGCAGAAGCTTATGCGCCACACCTCCCGCAATCACCCCTGGAAAATCATCCTCCTTTCTTATCGCGGCTGCTAATGGTTCCAGGGCAAGACAGAACAGTAATGGGGAATGAGGGTAACCCTGCCGGGTGCCCCTATCCAGAGTAAAATAATCTGAAATTAACCCGTTTGTTTGTACCACTGCTAGAGGGTGTCTATAAAGTAACTTAATCCAACCAATAAATGTACTCCCGAACCCATACATTTCCAAAATCTTAAAGATAATCCCATTCTACCATATCAAATGCCTTTTTGGCGTCAAGTGAGATGGCAGTGACCGGAGATTGATCATTCACTACTGACCACATGATATTGATGAGACGCCTACTATTATCAGAAGAGCTACGGCCTCGAATAAACCCCACCTGATCTATATGTATAAGTGATGACATAATCAATAAGCCAGAATTTTTGACAAAATGTTTACATCTAACTGGATCAGGGAAATTGGACAGTAACTCTTACACTCGCTTGGATGTTTGTCCTTTTTAAGAATATGACTGATCCGAGCTTGGTTGGAGGAAGCTTTCCATTCTTTAATGATTCTGTATAAACTTATAACAAAAGTGGAGCCAGTTCTGTAATATAAGATTTGAAAAACTCAGAGGAAAAGCCGTCAGGCCCCAGAGACTTGCCTATAGGCAAGGCCTTAATTACCTCATCAAGCTCCTCCAAGGTTATCTCAGAATCAAGAAAATTTTTTTGCTCAGTCGTCAGTTTAGGGAGATCTAATGGTTCCACAAAGTTCCTAATATCTTCATCAGTAGACGAAGACGTGGAACTATAGAGATCAAAGTAGAATTCTTTAAAAGTATTATTAATATCAATGGCCGAGGTAAATATTTCACCACCAGCAGATTTCACTGAGGGAATGGTAAAAAAAAGACTCTCTCTGCTTTATATATCTAGCCAAATGTTTTCCTGCTTTGTCCCCAGACTCAAAGTATGACTGTTTTGCCCTGAATAACCAAAACTCCACTTTCCACGACAAAATAGTATTATATCTATATTTCAATCGGGTCAATTCTCTGAGGCCATCAGATGACATACGGCGCTTCAGCTCTGCCTCTGCACTTTAAATATTTCCTTCCAACTCCACAAGTTCTTGTGCTTTGGATTGTTTGGTGAATGAGGCATACTGTATGATACAATCCCTAAGAACCGCCTTAAGTGCCTCCCAAGCCACGCCCACAGAGGATACTGAGGACCAGTTGGTCTCCATATAAACACTGATTTCAGTCTTTAACATTTGTTGGTAATCAGGATTTTGCAAAAGGGACACATTAAGGTGCCAACTATATGATTTTTTTTTCTCTGTATATGGCAACACCTGTAAACTCACCAGGGCATGATCTGAGACTAAGATATTTCCAACTGACCAATCAACAACAGATGAAATGAGGGATTTGGATATATAAAAAAAAATCTATTCTAGAATAAATCTTATGGACTGATGAAAAAAATGTATAGTCCCTACCAGATGGGTTCGAAAGTCTCCAAATATCCGTAAGACCAAGATTTTTACACATCCTGTGAAGCGTCAGTGTTGCTTCAGGGGGTTTACACACTTTTGCTTCACTGTGATCAAGTCCAGAGTCCATCAAAAGATTAAAGTCTCCTCCCAATATTATATCATGAGGGGTGCCAGTGGTTTGCAGCATCCCTTCAAGATCTATAAAAAAGCCCTGATCATCAGGGTTAGGTGCGTAAATATTAACCAAAATCAACCTTTGCCCTTGAATTTCAGCTAAAACAATAATGACTCTCCCTAATTTATCTTTAGTCTGTTTGAGACATTTGAATTGTAAATGTTTATTTACCAATATAATGACTCCCTTGCTCTTGCTTGAGCCAGCACTAAAAAAATATGTCCACCCCATATGTTCCCAAATTTTTCAGCTTCCTGCGGGGAGAGATGTGTTTCTTGAAGAAACACTATATCATATTTCTTACGTTTAAGAAAAGAAATAACCTTTCTTCTTTTTATGGGGTGCCCCAACCCATTCACATTTGACATTTTGATATAGTAGAAAAAATAAATTGTTGTCAAAATCAAAATTATACAGACCACATTCCCCATTAGTGAAACAATCAAACCCCGAACTTCCCCCCGAACAAAACAAACTGAAAAAAGAAAAACGTGCGCATTAACCCCACGCACGACAGCGCCAACCAGCAACAATCCCTCTAAACTCAGAAGGTCCATGAACAGCCACGAGCCCCCACGACAACTTTGCCATTGGATTGCTCAATTTTGCTCTCACAAATTTGTGAGGCAAAATTACATAACAGAAAATACTTTGTAAAATAAACCCCAGCCAATAGGAAGAATGAACACAAAGAACGTGTAGATTCATTCACAGAACTGTCTCAAAGGTGTGATCTTCCACAAAACAAATTCCAGCTGATATAAAACCGTTCAGATTCCTCGGACAGACAAACGAATGTTCAGTGAGTCGGCTGTTATGAGTTCAGCGGATGACATAATCATTCCAATGTCCCGTAAAAATACTCAACAAAACAAACTCCAGCCAGCAGAAGGAATAAGCATGAAGTACGAACAGATTATTCCACAGTTGTTCCAAATTAGTGTTATTCAATAGAACAAGCTCCAGCTGCTAGGCGGAACCAATACAAAAAGTAACAAAACCGGCATCATGGTTCCCCGGATGGTCGAGTCAATTCACTCGGAGGCTGCATAAAAGTATATACCGTGACTTACACAATCTGTCAGCTTTATAAAAGACATCCTTTGTGTGAGCATGTAGATATTTTGCAGTCATCCGTAGTGTCCACTCTCAAACTGGCCGGGAACTTCAATGCAAAAGTAATCTTTCGTCAATGCAAAAGTTTCTTTAAGGAAAAGTGTTATTCACAAAACAAACTCCAGGCACTCGGCGGAGCCAACGCAAAAAGCGAAAAGAAACCAAAATGACGCCCAGCTTCCTCAAAAGCCAGAGTTAGTGCAGCAAGTTGATCCACTCACATGAGAAACACCCAATGGTTTACTCACCCATTGATTCAATAAAAGACATTGCCTGATTGGGACATGTAAATACTTTGCGACCGTCCTTCGTTTCTATTCTCAGTTTGGCCTGAAACATCAGAGCAAAAGTGATCTTTCACTGATGTAAGAGTTTCTTACATTCCTTGAACCGATCGTGTTTCTCTCTTGTCGAACACGCGAAATCCGGGAACAAGAAAATATTATGGTTCTTCCAAGAAAGATTCCCTTTACTCCTCGCCTGGCGCAACACAAGATCTTTATCGGATGATTTCAGAAATCTAGCCAGAATCGATCGGGGTCTATCTCCCTCAGCAAATCTGTGAGCTGGGACTCTGTGAGCTCGCTCGATTTCCAGCTTGTGGCCTGTTATGTCGAGCAGACTCGGGAAAAGCTCATCTAGGAATTACACCATATCTCTGCCCTCCTCATGCTCAGGAATTCCAACAATTCTAACGTTATTCCTGCAGCTTCTATTCTCAAGATCTTCAAGCTTTTCAAGGAGATGTTCCAAATCAACTTTGGTCGTGGGCGGATTAGCGGTTAATTCCCTCTCCGAAGATTCCAGACAATCGATTTGTCTCTCAACATCAGTCACTCTTGTAACCAACTCAGGATTTTATTTCCATCGCCGTAATCGATCAACGTATTACAGCGAGATCCTCCAAGTCAGCAAGAACCTTCGTCAGCATCACCGACATGTTGGACAACTGACGCTGGATCACCTCTCCCGCCACGCCATCCAAATCAAGTCCCCGGTCTGTAGGCCTGTCGGGCTTTCATTCTGAACACGTAAGTGTCTTTTAGTGTCTCCAGAGCCTGAGGATTTTGACTTCTTTGCCATGTTTTGCCTCAAAGAGCAAATGTGTAACTGGGTGAATCAAATTTCACCAGATTATAACATGAAAATAATAAAAAATTTAGCAAAGTGTGCAGAGCTCGTCGCTCACACGTCTGCTTCTTTCATGGTGTCACGTGACCCCCCCCCAAATTCAATACATTCTTGACCTGAGAGCAAAACTCCACACACTGGGACAATTAACACAGGATAATTTGCCCCAGGCTCAAACATGGCTACGTGAATTTACACCGGAAAATAAAGTTCTTGTATTACTCCCCACATCAATCTCTAAATTACTCACCAAGTGGCAAGGGCCCTTTGAGGTCACACAGCAAGTCGGGGAAATCGATTATGAGGTTAAACAAACGGATAGAGGCAGAGCATGAGCAGATTTACCACCTCAATCTCCTAAAACTGCGGTGAGTTTTTCTGGAGAGGGAGGAGCTTGGACTGGAGGTGAACTTAGAAGCCACCAATCGAGTCACCCTGGTCACTTGTGGAGACCACCTCTCACCATCACAAGTCACAGAGGTTTCCAGGTTGCAAGGAGAATTCTCCAATGTGTTGTCACCTCCCCCCAGTCATACAAATCTCATAGAGCACTATATCGAAATGACAGGGTAGTGGTACGCAGTCGTCCCTACCGATTACCCCAAGCACAAAAAAAAAGAAGTGATTCAGGAAGAATTGAAGGCCATGCCAGATATGGGGTTAATAGAAGAATCCCACTGTGACTGGGCCAGCCCGGTGGTGCTGGGTCCGAAGAGTGACATCTCATCCGGTTCTGTGTGGATTATAGAAAAGTCAATGCGGTGTCTAAATTTGATGCATACCCAGTGCCTCGGACTGATGAACTGCTTGATCGGTTAGGCGCGGCTTGCTTTTATTCAGCACTGGATTTAACAAAGGGATATTGGCAGAACTCCCATATCCCGTAAAAAGACGGCATTTTCCACACTGTTCAGATTACACCAATTTGTGATGCTTCCATTCGGTTTGTTCGGGGCCCCGGTTAAGTTTCAGCGGCTCATGGACCAAATCCTCAGTCTGCACGCTGCATATGCCGCTGCTTATCTGGATGATATCATTATTTACAGTAATGGCAGCGGCATCTGCAGCATCTGAGGGCTGTCCTGAGGTCATTGAGATGAGCAGGACTCACGTCAAACCCAAAGAAGTGCGCAATTGGGCAGGTGGAAGTACAGTATCTGGGCTTCCACTTGGTTCATGGGCAGGTGCAGCCCCAAATTGATAAAACTGCAGCTATTGCAGCCTGCCAGACACCTAAGTCCAAAAAGGAGTTGAGACAGTTCCTGGGGCTGTATTTGTGCATAATTATTCGACCATCACCAGCCTGCTGACTGATCTCACTAAAAAGGGGGCATCAGATCCGGTTCAGTGGATGGAGCTGTGTCAGTAGGCATTCACGCTGGTGAAAGCTGCACTTTGTGGCGGGCCGCTCTTGCATTCCCCTGACTTCTCTCTCCCTTTTTTGTTGTAGACAGACACTTCAGACAGGGAGTTGGAGGCTGTATTATCCCAAGCAGAGGAGGGGGAGGAGCGCCCTGTGCTGTACATTAGTTGGGAGCTCTCGATGCGAGAGACAAAGTGCAGCACGATAGAGGAGTGCCTGGCCATCAAATGGGTGGTCCTCACCCTCCGGTACTACCTGCTTGGGAGGGCCTTCACCCTCTTTTCGGACCACGCCCCGCTCCAATGGATCCATCGCATGAAGGATGCCAACACACGGATAACCCATTGGTGTCTGTCTCTCCAGCCTTTTAAGTTCGAGGTGGTCCAGAGGCGGAGGGCGCAGATGGCTGTGGCGGATTTCCTCTAGAAATGGTGGAGGAAGGGAGTAAGTCAAAGGCCGGATAGCTCCCCGGCCTGAGTCGTGCGATGGGGGTATGTAGTGATGTAGGCATGGCTGATCGACATCTGTGGAGAGCGAGGCCGGGGGAAGAAGAATGTTAAGTATTGACACCTGTGGGAAATTATCTCTAACAGCTGTTCTGTGTTTCAGTGAGAGCTGGAGGGGGATAAAAAGGGTGTCCAGACTGCCAGAGGAGAGAGAGAGACACATGATGCTGACTGTGTGTTATTAATTTTATGTTGTGCTGAAAAGCGATTTGTTGGTTGATGCTGAAAATTTTTAAAATAAAACTCACGTTGGATTGTTCACCTTGCTCCCGCTTCCTCCTCCAGAGAGAGTTAAAGAACCTTGTTACACTCTCCTACTCGAATAACCGAAATGAACCTGGTCCAAAACTCAATGGTTTGTCTGGTACCGTCAGACTCAGATGGGGTTGGAAACCTCTATTACACATGTAGAATAACCGTATAGTGATTTAGATATTTGAATACGTGCGCGTCTAACAGTTAACCAAATTCTGACTATCCGTGCACATCCCTATTAATCACGCATGAATTTGGTTCAGCCGTGTAAGATATTGCACACGTTTTTCACTGTAATAATTACAATAAAATTTTCCATAATTTTCTACTGTTTATTTGAAAAATCCAACCAAATCTGCCAAGCACCCTGTAGAGTGCATAAAGGTGAATGTATTCACATAACTAGTGTCATGCATTATTATTATTATTATTATTATTATTATTATCATCATCACTGGGCATGGGTGCCCATGGGCCTCTCAGTTCTTAATCCGTCCTTGCATGCGTCAGATGGACGCTTTTTGGAGTGTCTCACTTTGGTTGCGTCACATAATAAACACAGCGTTTTTAGGTCGCTGTGTCCAGTTGAATGCTGTTTGACACTTAGAAAAACACGTCTAGAGACCTCTTAATTCGAAAATTGCGCTCCGTCCAGTTGTGTTTGAACGCAAGAACATGTTCTCATATTTTACTGTCGCTTGTGTCAAGCAAGGTTGAGTGTGGATTGTTGTCTGTACTGCTGCGCATTGCCTAGACCAGCGTTTCCCAACCATGGTGCTGTCTGGTGAGATCAGGGGTATCGTGTGAAAAATCCTTCAAAAATTAAAAAAATCCAAAAATGCATATAAAACATCTTAAAAACCGGAATGTCATACATTTCTCAATAATAGCTAGTAATAATATTATTTCTGCCACTGCGTTTCTCTCGCTCATGCGCGGAGCACTCCGGAGCTCGAGTGCAAACAGGCAATGAGCCGAGGAAGTCTCTGCAAGCCAGTGAAGCGATAAACAATTGCTCCTGTTGTGTGACATTGGAGTGATTTATTTTTTTGTTTTTTTGCATCGTCACTTCCTCGTCCTCGCTCATATTACAGCTGCTTTGATAACAAAGGCAGAAATAGTGTATGTAATGCTTCCAGAACAGCTTTATGGTGAAGAGAAACATTTCAAACTACATCATCATCCTGTTAAACACATGATACATCTCTCATCTCCATCTGACCTGTACAGGTATTTTTTCTGCCTTGTGAATTAGTCATTTTAATAACTAGGCCTGTTTAACAATTTACATAAAATAAATACAATATTAATAATAATATACATGCATTATATGCAACATATCTTATCTATCTTTCTTATAAATATTATCTATTTTCAATAAACATAACTGATTTAGCAGCAAAGTCCCCTCTTTCAGGATTAATCTGTTAATTTTCTGTGCATTTTGTCAATTTTAAAGTGGAAATCATTACTTATTAAAATGATACCACCACTCTTAAAGGAATAGTTAACCCCAAAATGAAAACTGTTATCACTTAATCACCTTCATGTTTTTGCAAGCACATATGGCTTTCTTTCATCTGTGGAACTTAAACAGAGATGACAAACTGTTATTCTCAGTCACATTCACTTTCATTGTATGGAAAAAAAGATTAATGAAAGTGAATGGTGACTGGGACTAACATTCAGCCTAACATCTCCTTTTGTGTTCCACAGAAGAGAGACATTTCTATGGGCTTGGAACAACATATGGTCGAGTAATCATGATAGAATTTTTAGTTTTGGGTGAACTACCCTTTTAACGACCTGTAAAAGTATTGTCAAAGGTATTTGCCAAGAACAACAATATAAATATAAATATAAGTCAGCACATAATTGCATGTCTTGCTGGAAAAAAAACTGACTGAAGAGAAAGATCATAATGTAGGATGTATACCAAAAAATCATTCCATCTGAATAAAACTAGAGGTAAGAGTTGAGGTAGTCCCCTGTGAGATTTAGATGAGATTATTACATTTTGGATGTTTTAGTATTACGAGTTATATTAACCCACACAACACAACTGAATAAACACGTTAAATCGACAGCCCTAAAAAAATGTTTTGTTAGGTAACGTAAAAAATTTGCTTCATTAGGCAACATCTAAATGAACTTGTTTTCTTCAAGTCAAAAATGTTATTAAAACTGTCTAAATAAACCTGACAAATTATGTTACACCTACAAAAGTAATTTTTTATGGTTTACATCAAGTAGAAATAGATCCTCAAGGTAACAATTGCAGGTTACCACTTTTTAGTGTATGACCAGTACAGATCGATATGACCAGATCGCCTCAATCCAGGTGGCAGAGGATGAATCCCAGTTGCCTCCGCGTCTGAGACCATCAACCCTCCCTAGCAACTGGGCCAATTTGGTTGCTTAGGAGACCTGGCTGGAGTCAATCAGCACGCCCTGCGATTCGAACTAGCAAACTCCAGGGGTGGTAGCCAGCGTCTTTACCACTGAGCTACCCAGGCCCCTGAAAAATGGTTCTTGATAAGAAGAGGGTTTGTTGCTGAATCTAATGTACAGAAAAGAACGATATAAGAACCTTTATTTTTACGTTGCTTGAAATGCTTGGCATGATTTTAAATTGTTCGGTTTTCTAGAATTTGCAGCAAGAAGGTAGAAATTAAGGATTCAAGGGACATAAAAGAACTATTTGATGTGAAAACTAAAGTATAATTTTGATTTTCAATAATTTTGCTTATTTCACGTCCTGTTATTGCTCTATAGAGAGCATCTGTTCAAAGTTGCCTTCAAAAACACTCAGCAACTCTAGTAAGTGCTTCTCTCTGCTTTCTCTCAGGTACCATGATGCTCAGGATGTAACTAGTAATTTTTTGGGTGCCATGTGGTTAATCTCCATCACCTTCCTCTCCATTGGATATGGAGACATGGTGCCTCACACCTACTGTGGCAAGGGAGTGTGTCTGCTCACAGGAATTATGGTACACACACACACACACACACACATATCACAACACAGCCACGGTGGCAAAGGACAGTCTAAAGATGTCTACGTTTTTTACTTGTTATCTCATTCCTAGAATCCCAAACATACACACACTTTCACCAACCATGTGATGACACATGAACACACAATCATCCAGCGTTTTTGATTAATCCTCTTGTGTATTCTGGTATGGCACATTTGTTCAGCTTTGAGGCTGTTTTGGGCTTCCATTGTTCTGCTTGATTTCTTGACGATGGAGTTAGCTTATTGTAAGCCCCAGGTATTTCTTTGTATAATCTCTCACGGCAAGACTTTGTCTCTGTGCCTGAAGAAAGCTTGACAGGTGGTAAACACAAACTGTTTGAGTACCTGTTATTTATTTTAGTATTGAGTTTGCAGATGGTAAATATCTGTTAGGAGAGATCGCCTTCTCTTGCTTTTCTTTCCTCTCTCTGTTGTTCTGTATATTGGAGTGTTCGTTTTGCCTGTTCACATACTGTCAGCTTCTGTGCCTCTTCTGTGCCCCTAAATATCCACACACATCTACATCACAGATATTTTCAAACAAGCACGCTTGGTGTGACATTTAATGTGACTGTTCTTTTTCTGTTTAATTGTGAGAGCTATATTTTGCTTCCTCTTGTTTTTGAGATCATAATCGTAATCAGAATGAGCATTATTGCCAAGTGTTCTCACGTACACAAGGAATTTATAACAAGGTAAGAGTATAAATAGACATACAAATAATAGGACATATAACAGAATGGCGGATGTACATGTGCAAGTAGGGGTATGTACAGTTATTGAATTAAATATGTGAATTTACATGTGTACATGAGGTATGGATTTACATTATTGCACTATGGGGGAGTCCTGAGGCAGTTTAATTGTTCATGAGGAAAATGGCCTGAGGGTAAAAACTGTTCTTGTGCCTGGATGTCCTGGTGCTCAGTGCTCTGTAGCGCCGGCCAGAGGGCAACAGTTCAAAGAGGGAGTGGGCAGGGTGTGTGGGGTCCAGAGTGATTCTACCTGCACGTTTCCTCACACTGGACATGTACAGGTCTTGGAGGGTGGGCAGGGGGGCACCAATAATCCTCTTAGCAGTCCTGGCTGTCCGTTGTAGTTTCCTTCTCTCTGATTTGGTGGCTGAACCAAAACAGACAGTTACAGATGTACACAGGACAGACTTAATCTCTCTCGTTTACACACACATCAGTGTTGGATAAGTTACTTAAAAAATAATAATCCACTACATATTACTAATTATTTATTTAAAATTGTCATCAGATTACTTTATGAATTACTTTATTGAAAAAGTAATCACATTACTAATTACTTTTGAGCTACTTTCAAAAACACTTTTTCGCTCAACAGTTTCTAAATAATGTCTATATTTCTTTCTTGTTCATGATTACACACAAGTCATACACTCAGCACCTCACATTTCTCCTTCACAATGACTCGCTACAGGGCCATAATTCATATATTCTACATAAATAATATATTAGAAATAAGCATAACCCTATAATGTACTTAAAAGTCAGTAACTGCAATCTGATAACAAGAATTTAAAATGTAATGCATTACACTACCTTTTTAGATTAAAAGTAATTAGATTACAGTAACTAATTATATTGTAAATGGATTACACCCAACACTGACACACACAGACACACACACACATTTAGTCTAAATAAGGTCATACCCAAGACTTCTTTTGTTTTTATATAAAGCTTATAATTACTACAGCTTAATTTCTAACCCTGCTCCTAAAAGAAAACTTATATATAAAACTTATTAATACATTTTATGATTGATTTCCCAAATGAGGGTGTCCCTGAATGTCCCCAAACTATAGCTAAGTATGCACACACCCACACACACACATTATACAAGACAGCAGATAACACTGCTGTATGCTTACAGTCTTAATTGTTTGAAAGGGCAGCACATTTTTTAAACTGTGTTTCCTCCATTTTTGAATGTGAGCCACTGAAGAGATGAAAGGCTGCGGAGTAATGACAGAGGGTGAAAAACAGAGAGAGAGAGAGAGAGAGAGAGAGAGAGAGACTGAGTGTTGTATGTGATTTCTTTTACTGTTGAAAGTGATTGTAATGACTTTCTATAGGTGGAATTATGGGACTAGTTGCTATGACAACATTGAAGGCCAACTCTGTTAGAATGTACCACTGCCCTAAGGGAACAGGAGTGTTTGGGCAGGGCTTTCGTTTGCTAGTCACTTGGTGCTACTAGAGGATTTGGGGGTCTATGGAGCACCTGTCTGCAAATCTAGGTGTGGAATAAAGGATATTATAGGGGAGGCCAGGGCTAGCTGTCATACTTTTACTCCAATGAATATTTCTCAGGGTATTTTTTTTTTTTTTTGAAAGTCAATTTCTGCATAAACACAAACCTTTAAGCCTTGTCTATCAAAAAGCTATGGAACATTTCCACCGGAAGAAAGATACAGTTGATTGAATACAGCAAAACAACTATGTAATGTATTAGGTAAAATCATTGTTTTGGCCAAGAAATGCTGTAGTAATTAAATTGTATAAATGTATTACATCTAAAAACAAAAGCATTTGTCAACTTGACGCAATAAAAATGTGATCCCCTTACTTATTTATGAAAAATGTCCGTGTCCTGAAAACACAGATTTAATACATACTGTAGTTGACTCTTACCTGAATGTATGCTAGTGTTGTTTATTTGTGTGCACTTGTTTACCTAACAGCTATAGCACATGATGACATATATTATGAGCATACTGGAATTTGAGTTTTGGAAGATTATTCTAATTTCAAAGGATTTTAAATTGTGCTGTCAATCGAATAAAATTTTTAATCAAATTAATTACATGATGTGCTGATTTATTAATCGAAAAGGCCCCCAAATGAAGACAATTACTATATAATAATTAAAATAATTATAAATATAATGTATAGCAGTGGTTCTCAACCAGGGGGTTGGGACCCACTAGGGGGCCTCAGCACACTTCCAGGGGTGCCTCAAGATCAATTAAAATTATTTAAAATATGATAGATTATTATAATTTTTATATAATTATTATAATTCAACTTACTGAAAATTCTAAACATTTAATAACTCCCTTCAACAGCTTGCTTTTTCTGAAGAATATACAGTTCTAGACATTTCTGGAATCATAATAGATATATCTTATAATATAAATATCTAATAGCCTAGATGGGCGGCCTTTGAATATTTTCTCAGACAATGGGGGGCCTTGGAGTCAAAAAGGTTGCGAACCACTGATGTATAGGTCCTAACAAATATTATAATTCAGATAATTCAAATACATTTTATTATTTACATATATTGTGGCAGCAGACATGTATTTAGACAATACAAAAAGTGTCTTTAAAAGTCAAAATATTGTTTGAATTATTTGCATATCATTCAACATAACTTCTACTAGCCTACTTCTTGTCTGCACTATTTTTAATTGTTGGTCTATGACTCTATGTACTCATGCGTCAGATGGACGCTTTTGGAACGTCTCACTTTGGTTGCGTTGCGTCTCACTAGTTTCCAGTATCTGTAGTCATAAACACTGTGTTTTTAGGATGCTGTATCAAGTTAAACGTTAGTTTGAAACTTTGAAAAACGTACCTCGAGACCTCTGCTTCTGTTGTGGTTGATCTAGCTGTCTTTGAGCGCAAGAGAGCATCATCTGTAGAGTACTGTGCTGCGTGGTCACGTTGGTTTGACAAAGCTTGTTGCCTGTATTGCTTGAGTTGCACGGACTGCCTCCTACTGCCACAGATTCGCAAAAACATCAAGGTGGTACATCAAAGGGATAGTTCACCCAAAAATTCTCTCATCATTTACTCACCCTCATACCATCCCAGATGTGTATGACTTTCTTCTGCTGAATACAAAAAAAGATTTTTAGAAGAATATCTCAGCTCTGTAGGTCCTTACAATGTAAGTGAATGGTGGCCAACATTTTTAAGCCCCAAAAATCATATAAAGGAAATGTCATGGTTACTTGCGTAACCTCCGTTCCCTGATGGAGGGAACGAGACATTGTGTCGATGTAGTGACACTAGGGGTCACTCTTGGGAGCCCGAGACACCTCTGGTCTTTGATAAAAGGCCAATGAAAATTGGCGAGTGGTGTTTGCATGCCACTCCCCCGGACATATGTGTATAAAAGGAGCTGGTATGCAACCACTCATTCAGGTTTTATGCTGAGGTGCCGAGACAAGGTCCGGCCATTTCAGCGGGTAGTTCAGCGTTGTGGCAGGAGGGACACAACATCTCGTTCCCTCCATCAGGGAATGGAGGTTACGCAAGTAACCATGATGTTCCCTATCTGTCACTCACTCGACATTGTGTCAATGTAGTGACACTAGGGGTCCCTATACAAAACGCCGCAACTGGCTGAACTGTGTTACGTGAACTGGCGGTGTGTGGTGGGCAGACCACTGTGTGCCTCGTAGCCAGCACACCAGGTCGACACGTAAGCTCCCCCAACATAGTTATGAGTGTCGAACGGCCCTTTGGGGTCAAGTCGACTACCCAAAAGATAGAGACAGGCTAACCCAGTCGTGGCCTCTTTTCCCCTTCTCTTTTTCCACTCCCTAAAAAAGAAGGGGGATTATCCGACTGGGCTGCCAGGTCTATCCCAAGGGGAGGACACCGCAGAGACCACACCTCGCCAAAAGGGGGGGGGATATTTAAGTTGAAAAATACGTCACATGGTCTTTCCGACCATGTGGATAGTCTTCAAGGTAGATCCTACCCAATGGGGGAGGAGTTACTACAAACATGGAGACTGGGGCAGAGGGGCTCTGCCCAAGGAAGACACAGTTTGCCAACAGGGAAACGAATTAGCGGAAGATATATATCGTATGGGGTTAGCCTTACAGGGAACCACCACATGCGGAGCACCTACCCCAGAACAGGACTCTTAGTTAGCACGTGTACTAGGCCAGCAGCGAGTCTCTCTGAAAACTCGACTGCCACAGGGCTCAGAGGAAGTCAACCAGGGAACAAAGTTTGTGAACACTACTGGGAATTAATGGCGCACGTCTTCAGCTCAAAAGGAGGTGGAAGGCGCTATGTGCAAGCGATACACCCGGCCGGCTATCCCGAGCTTATCCGCTTGTATTGCGTGCCACTACCTGGGACGAAACCGGTTCCACCCGGAGGTTGTAGAACCTTGCAAATGTGTTGGGTGTTGCCCAGCCTCCTGCTCTGCAAATGTCTGTTAGAGAGGCACCCCTGGCCAGGGCCCAGGAGGCCGCTACACCCCTGGTAGAATGGGCTCATAGCCCTACCGGGGGCGGCATGTCCTGGGCATGATATGCCATTGTTATGGCATCAATGAGCCAGTGGGCGATCCTCTGCTTGGAGACAGCACTTCCTTTCCGCTGTGCACCAAAGCAGACAAAGAGCTGCTCAGAGATCCTAAAGCTCTGCGTGCGATCCAAATAGATGCGTAAAGTGCACACCGGACACAGCAATGACAGGGCTAGGTCTGCCTCCTCATGGGGCAGCGCTTGCAGGTTCACCACCTGGTCCCTAAAAGGGGTCGTGGTAACCTTGGGCACATAGCCCGGTCGGGGTCTCAGGATCACGTGAGAGTAGCCCGGACTGAACTCCAGGCACGTTTCGCTGACAGAGAACGCTTGCAGGTCTCCTACCCTCTTGATGGAAATAGGCGCAGTCAGGAGGGCAGTCTTCAAGGAGAGTGCCTTAAGCTCAGCTGACTGCAAAGGCTCAAAGGGGGCTCTCTGTAGACCCTGAAAGAACTACAGAGAGGTCCCATGAGGGAACGAGGTGCAGTCTGGAGGAATTCAGCCTCCTGGCGCCTCTTAGGAACCTGATGATCAGGTCGTGCTTCCCTAAGGACTTACCATCGACTGCGTTGTGGTGTGCTGCTATGGCGGCAACATACACCTTCAAGGTGGAAGGGGACAGCCTCCCTTCCAACCTCTCTTGCAGGAAGGAAAGCACTGATCCGACTGTGCATCTCTGGGGGTCTTCCTGTCAGGAAGAACACCACTTAGCGAACAGATGCCACTTAAAGGCATACAAGCGCCTCGGAGAGGGGGCCCTAGCCTGAGTGATCGTGTCTACCACCGCAGGTGCCATCCTGTCCAGGGGCCAGACATGGAGATTCCAGAGGTCTGGTCGCGGGTGTCAGATGGTGCCCCGTCCCTGAGAAAGAAGGTCGTTCCTCAGGGGAATCCACCGGGGGGGGGGGCTGTCGCGAGGAGCATGAGGTCCGAGAACCATGTCTGGGTGGGCCAGTAGGGTGTTACCAGGATGACCTGCTCCTCATCCTCCCTGACCTTGCACAGGGTCTGTGCAAGTAGGCTCACTGGGGGAAATGCATATTTGCGCAGGCCAGGGGGCCAGCTGTTTGCCAGTGTGTCTATGCCAAGGGGGGCCTCGGTCAGGGCGTACCAGAGCGGGCAGTGGGAGGATTATTGGGAGATGAACAAGTCCACCTGTGCCTGTCCGAATTGACTCCAAATATGCTGGACCACCTGAGGGTGGAGTCTCCACTCTCCCCTGGGGGTAACCTGCAGTGACAGCGCGTCCGCTGTAGTGTTGAGGTTGCCCGGGATGAGAGTGGCTCGCAGTGACTTGAAGTGCTGCTGACTCCAGAGGAGGAGACAGTGGGCGAGTTGTGACATACAATGAGAGCGCAGACCGCTTTGGCGGTTGACATATGCTACCGTTGCCGTGTTGTCTGTCTGAACTAACACGTGCTTGCCCTGGATCAACGGCCGAAACCTCCGCACGGCGAGCAGAATTGCCAGCAACTCGAGGCAGTTGATGTGCCAATGCAGTCGCGGGCCCGTCCACAAGCCGTCCACTACAAACAGTGCCCCAGCCTGTTTTGGAGGTGTCTGTCATGACCACGACGTGCCTGGAGACCAGTTCTAGGGGAACACCTGCCCGTAGAAATGAGAGGTCGGTCCAAGGGCAAAAAAGATGGTGACAGACCGGCGTGATGACCATGCGATGTGTCCCGCGGCACCATGCCCATCTCGGGACTCGAGTCTGAAGCCAGAGCTGAAACGGTCTCATATGCATCAACCTGAGCGGGGTGGCCACTGCTGAGGATGCCATATGCCCCAGGAGCCTCTGAAAGAGTTTCAGTGGAACTGCTGTTTTCTGTTCGAACGCCTTGAAACAGGCCAGCACCGACTGTGCGTGCTCGTTCGTGAGGCACGCTGTCAAAGAGACTGAGTCCAACTCCAAACCGAGGAAAGAGATGCTCTGAACCGGGAGGAGCTTGCTCTTTTCCCAGTTGACCCGAAGCCCTAGTCGGCTGAGGTGTGAGAGCACCAAGTCCCTGTGTGCACACAACATGTCCCGAGAGTGAGCTAGGATTAGCCAATCGTTGAAATAGTTGAGAACGCGAATGCCCACTTCCCTTAACGGGGCAAGAGCTGCCTCTGCGACTTTTGTGAAGACACGAGGAGACAAGGACAGGCCGAAAGGGAGGACCTTGTACTGATACGCCTGACCCTCGAATGCAAACCGTAGGAAGGGTCTGTGTCGAGGTAGAATCGAGACGTGGAAGTACACGTCCTTCAGGTCTACCGCCACGAACCAATCTTGATGCCAGACGCTTGCCAGAATGCGTTTTTGCATCAGCATCTTGAACGGGAGTCTGTGTAAAGCCCGGTTCAGTACTGGCAGGTCCAAGATCGGCCGCAACCCACCACCTTTTTTCGGTACGATGAAGTAGGGGCTGTAAAACCCCTTCTTCATCTCGGCCGGAGGGACAGGTTCTATCGCACCCTTCCATAGGAGGTTAGCAATCTCCGCGCGCAAGGTAGCAGCGTTTTCGTCCTTCACCAGGGTGAAGTGGATACCGCTGAACCTGGGCGGATGCCTGGCGAACTGAATCGCGTAGCCGAGTCGGATGGTCCGGACCAGCCATCGCGACAGATTGGAAGGCGCAAGCCATGCATCCAAGTTCCGCGCAAGGGGGACCAAAGGGACAACTTCGTTGGACGTACCAGCAGGTGGGTCCTCGCGGCGGACTCGAGCTCGAGGTGCCACACCATGTCATGGCCGTGCTGAGTCTAGGGACATCGAAGCACTTACCTGGCTCCTTGTGACCACACCTGGAACAGCCTGGGACGGGGAGGAAGAGGCCTGTCCTCGTGACCCATGGAGACTGTCACATCGGGGGTGGATTTGTGCCACAGCTGGGCGCTCAGGGGCGGGAGACCGCCGCTGGAGCACCAAACCTGCCAAACAGAGTGGTGGACGGTGGTCATGATGACGGCCGTGCACACCGGATACGTGACCCAGGGTACAAGGAAACCGCTTTTGCTGAACTCTTGAGTACTGCAGCCACTTGGGCATGCAGCGCAATTAAATGCAAAGGTAACAAAAAGGCCTTCGACCGGGGGATGGACTGGTCTGATAACCAGCTCCAGAGCAGTGGGTTTCGTCGTCCCCGGGTCGCCCGTCCCTTCACGGGTTCTTGGCGGCCATGAGATGGGTGGCGTCTGCTTCCTGGGGTGGGCTCCACGCAGGGGGACGCCCTTGGCGATGAGCAGACGGGGTGCGGGATCTTGAGCCACGCCGGGGCAGGATATGCCGTATAGCCTCCGTCTGCTGCTCCACCGTCGAGAACTGCTGGGAAAAGTCCTTGATGGTGTCACCAAATAGGCCAGCCTGGGAGATGGGGGTAGCAAGGAACCGTGTCCTGTCGGCCTCACCCATCTCAACCAGGCTGAGTCAAAGGTGGCGCTCCTGGACCACTAATGTGGATATCGTCTGCCCGAGAGACCGTACCGTGACCTCCGTTGCTCGGAGAGCGAGGTCGGTCGCCGAGCGCAGTTCTTGCATCAATCCCTGGGTGGAACTACCCTCGTGCAGTTCCTTTAGCACCTTGGCGGACTTGCCGGAGAGCCATGGCATGCAGGGCGGAGGCGGCTTGTCCAGCGGCACCGAAGGCCTTGGCCGTCAGAGACGACGTAAACCTACAGGCCTTGGACGGGGGCTTTGGGCACCCATGCTAGTTGGTGGCGCTCTGTGGGCATAGGTGCACCGCGAGCGCCTTTATCCACCGGGGGATTGCCGAATAGCCCTTGGCTGCCCCACCATCAAGGGTAGTGAGGGCGGGGAAGCTGAAAAGATCGGGAAGTAAAAAAGTGTCTCCCACGACCTTGTCAGCTCTTCATGCACTTCCGGGAAGAAAGGAACGGGGGCGGGGCGTGGCTTTGAGCAGCACCGCGAGCCCAGGAACCAGTCATCAAGCCGCGAGGGTTCAGGGAAGAGCGGAGGGTTCCACTCTAGCCGACGCTCGCGGCTGCCCGGGAAAGCATGTCATCATCTACGCATCAGCCTGTGACTGGGCAATCGTCCCCGAAGGGAGGAGCCCAGCTGAGGCTTCCGCGTCCGACTGGACGAGCCCGCTCTCCGATGCTGCGCTCGAGAGCTCATCACTTTCGCGGGCTCCGAATAAGAGGTCAAACTCACCGTGAGACAAGCCGGCGGACTCATCCGGAAGCCCGATCGGGGCAGACGAGCGTGCTGGGGAATGCGAGGTCTGCGGGGGGATGCCCGGTGGAGGCGGTCCCATTAGGGTCCCCAAATCGCCCCCAGTGCTTGCCGCGCTGGCCTCATACCCGTGGGTAAAAGGACTGAGGCGGGGAGCCTCTGGGGTGGCTTGCTTTCTTGCATTGTGAGGACATACAGAGCTGAAATATTCTTATAAAAATCTTAATTTGTGTTCAGCAGAAGAAAGTCATACAAATCTAGGATGGCATGAGGGTGAGTAAAATTTTCATTTTTGGGTGAATTATTCCTTCAAGCTTTAATTGCTCCAATGGTAGGAACATTCCCTTTTATCATATGGGTCGATTAACATGCTAAATCGACAGCCCAAAATTTTAAATGGAATTTTTTACTTGTTTGAAACCTGCACACAAAACCTCTGCTAGAGAAAACACATTTGTGTAATTGGACATTTGATTCAAAACCTTATAGTTACTGAGATATAGTCCTTGTGACAACATCCCTTTTTGACAACTAGCCCCAGTCTCCCCTATGTCATCATAGTCTCTAAATTAACTCAAACCTCATTTGCTCTTACACACTGACACACAAACTAAATGGATTGTTACAGTTGGGTCTTACCCTTTCTCTAACATCATAACAGTGTAGATTCAGCATTTTAGACTGACGCTCTAACACAATATATTTTGGTCTGAGGGCAAGAGTTTTTTCTTTCTTATGACATCAATAACCGTCATATCTGGGAAGAGGCAGTAATATATAAACTGCAATGGAAGACTTCTGCTGATAAATGTACCATTCTGACATTTTTGTCAGTTTAACAGATTAACAATGTCTTCCATGTTTTGTTTTATATTTGTTTTATATTTATATATTATTTTTATATATTTATATTTAATATTTGTATAAGTTGCCATATGGAAACACACACACACACACACACACACACACACACACACACACACACACACACAGGTGGGTAGAGTAGCCAAAAACTTTACTCAAGTAAAAGTACAATTGCTTAAATGTAAAAGTAATAATGTTATAAATTACTCGAGTAAGAGTAAGAAAGTATCCAATAAAAAGAATACTCAAGTAGCTAGATACTTTCACATGTAACATAATGGATGTTTACTCTCCTACATTCCATTATATTATACACATTTAACATGCATTACAGAATGATTAATAATAATAATAATACTATTAATATTATTGTTAATAATGGAAATTGTCACCATTCACCACCATGTTGTTCCAAACCCACATGACTTATTTCTTCCATGCATCAAATTAAAGGGATAGTTCACCAAAAAATTTAAATGCTCTCATTTTCTCACCCTCATGTCATCCCAGATGTGTATGACTTTCTTTCTTCTGCAGAACACAAATGAAGATTTTTAGAAGAATATCTCAGCTCTGTTGGTCCATACAATGCAAGTGAATAGTGACAGAACTTTGAAGCTCCAAAAAGCACATAGAGGCAGCATAAAAGTAATTCATACGACTCCAGTGATTTTCAGAAGAAACATGATAGGTGTTGGTGAGAAACAGATAAATTTAAATAACATTATAATATGTAAAGTCCTTTTTTACTATTAATTCTCCTCCCTGCCTAGTAGGTGGCGATATGCACAAATAATTGAATCACCAAAAACACAAGATAGAATATGAAATTGAAAGTGGAGATTTAAAAGTAAAAAATTATTTAAATATTGATCTGTTTCTCACCCACACTTATCATATCACTTCTGAAGACATGGATTGAACCAGTGTCATTTGAATTCCTTTAATGCTGCCTTTATGTGCTTTCTGAGCTTCAAAGTTTTGGTACCCACTCACTTGCATTCTAGTATAAACTAACAGAGCTGAGATATTCTTCTAAAAATCTTGGTGTTCAGCAGAAGAAGAAAAAACATCTGGGATGGCATGAAGGTGAGTAAATGATGTGAGTGTTCAATTCTGGAAAATATTATTCCTATAAGGAGATGTTAAACAGAATTCTAGCCTTAATCATCTTTTACTTTCACTTTATGTTTTTTTCCCTTCCATATTTTGAGGAAATGGTGACTGAGACTGTCAGTCCCTAACATTCTGTCTAACATCTTTTGGGTTCCAAAGAATACAGAAAGTTTCACGGGGTTAGAAGAACATAAGGGTGGAGAAATGATGATATAATATTAATTAAAGGCTGAACTATCACTTTAAGGATGCTTTTCAGATTTGGACGAATCTGTCAGTTAGAAGAGAAGTTTGGAAACCATTTTCTAGTCATTTTTACGGTGAAAAACATGAACAATGTTACACAGTCCCAAGTTATATATAATGTTTAGTTACACACTGAAGCAAGATCATGCTTTATTCATGCCTTCTGTCATTATTTCACAGCTTTTAACATCCTGCGTGAATTTAGTTCAGTGACGGTTCAGCATTCTCAGTGTCGAAAGAATTTAGATAATTAGTTCTGTACACTAAGGGTAAATTGCACCTTATCTCTACGTTTGGAAGCGTGTTGTCCATAAGACAAAGGGGCCCACATCTGTCAAACGCTGTGCATGCGCCAACCTTGCACGTGCAGAAATGCTCACAATTGCAATAGACAGGGCAAAACATTTGCACGCAGATGTTTACAAGGATTTATACAGTAGGTACAGATATGTTGCAGTGCTGATATAAAAATGCAAACTTAGTAACTGAGGTCATAAGAGCCCACAGTTACAGATTCATGCTGAAAATGAATGAGTATCACCATGACACAGACAAGCCCACATTGTCACAATCTCTAAAACTTACCTCACCCTGTTTTCTTCAGTTGGATCTGCAAATTTAGTCTTGAAATATCCTTGTCTTTGTGTAAAATGAAGGCATTGTGTGGTGTGAATAAATGTTTGTTTTGGGCAATTGCTGCTGTAGTGTTGAACACAACTCGAGCAACTGCGTGCAGCTGTGAAGTTCTGCTGTCGTAAGAGTCCCATTCAAAAATCTCAATAAATTGCACATTTATTAACACTTATTAAATTAAAACCAGTAATGTAATGTCAGGAATGCTACCCGTTGTTACAAAGTAAAAGTAAAAAATGTTCATCAGAAATTTACTTGAGGAAGAGTGAAAAGTACCCACCATGAAAGTAAATTTTTTCCAAAAAGTTACTCAGGTGAATGTAACGGAGCAAATGTAGCACTTTACTACCCACCTCTGCGCGCGTGCGCACACACACACACACACACACACACACACACACACACACACACACACACATTTTGTCTGTGTCCTAGAGGGGTTTTCCATGGATTGTCATCATGTTTTATTAAGTGGTGAATACGGGCAAAAAAAGTGCTCCTTGCAAATGGGCTTTTTTGTTGTTTTATATTTATGTTGTCAGCGAAGAGTATTTTTGTGCTTCTATACGTCCTACAAGTGGGTTTGTAAACATTCCATTAGTGCTACAAACAGACCCACTCTATTCACACACCCCCACATACACAGTCATGGGAAAGCACACACATTTTCATTAGTCACTTTTTAATTCAAACTCATTTCTTATTAGTAGCTCTGTGACCTCATTAACACCACCCCTCATCTTCTTGTCAGTTACTTAGTCAGTTTTTTCTCCTTTGTCCTCCTCTTTTTCTATGTTAAGCTTTGTTGTGTTTCTCTTCCCTTTCCTTGAAACTCCTCTTTCCCTCATTCTACCTCTTCATCTCAAAATGGATTTATTTCCACACTCTCCCTCAAACTTGCCTAAATCTCTTATTCTCTGCTCACCTCTACCTCCATTCCTCTGCAGTCTTCACTTTACACTTGTGATGTGTAAATGGGTTTAACCCATCTCCCTCTCTCTCTCTCTCTCTCCCTCCCCCCCTCCCCCCTCTTGTTCTCTCTCTCATACCACCCTGATGTCTACACTTTTAATGTTTCCTAGTCTAAATCAGTACATTGGCAAACCACACAGAACTTGTCAGGAACATGTCTTGGTCAAATTTTACCACAATTTTAAAAGAAAATACATTTGTTGGAATGCATCTGGATGTTTAGCTTTAGAGTGTTTTGTTGGTTGGTTGGTTGGTTGGTTATGCAGTTTTAATTATTCTCATTGATGATTATCATTAGATTCTCATTACTGTGATATTGTGAAGAAAGAAGTCTCATGACAACTCATAATAACTGTTTTATTAACAAACAGAAATTCACATCGATACAATACAGGCATCACATTTTAGTGAGCCTCCTATCCAACACTTTAATATAATAAAGGAAACATCTGTGAACAATTTTGGTTACAATTTTGGTTACTCATTCCAAACGTGCCTGGAGTTCGGTCCGGGCTACTCTCACGTGATCTTGAGACCCCGACCGGGCTATGTGCCCAAGGTTCCCATGACCCCTTTTAGGGACCAGGTGGTGAACCTACGAGTGCTGCCCCAGGAGGAGGCAGACCCAGCCCTGTCGTTGCTGTGTCCGGTGCGCGCTTTACTCATCTATTTGGATTGCACGCGGAGCTTTAGGATCTCTGAGCAGCTCTTTGTCTTCTTTGGTGCACAGCGGAAAGGAAGCGCTGTCTCCAAGCAGAGAATCGCCCACTGGCTCATTGACGCCATAGCTATAGCATATCACGCCCAGGACGTGCCGCCCCCAGTAGGGCTACGAGCCCATTCTACCAGGGGTGTAGCGGCCTCAGGAGGGACACCCCCCGACTAGACCTGGCGGCCCAGTCAGATAATCCCCCTTGTTTTTTAGGGAGTGGAAAAAAGAAGGGGAAAAGAAGCCACGACTGGGTTAGTCTGTCTCTATCTTTTGGGTAATCGACTTGTCCCCAAAGGGCCGTTCGACGCTCATAACTATGTTGGGGGAGGTTACGTGTCGGCCTGGTGCGCTGGCTATGAGGCACACAGTTGTCTGCCCGTCACACAGTTCACGTAGCACAGTTCAGCCAGTTGCGGCGTTTTGTATAGGGACCCCTAGTGTCACTACATCGACACGACGTTGAGTGAGTGACAGATAGGGAACATCCTGGTTACTTGCATAACCTCCATTCCCTGATGGAGGGAACGAAACGTTGTGTCCCTCCTGCCACAACACTAAACTACCCGCTGAAATGGCCGGACCTTGTCTTGGCTCCTCAGCATAAAACCTGAATGAGTGGTTGCATACCAGCTCCTTTTGTACCCGTATGTCCGGGGGAGTGGCATGCAAATACCACTCGCCAATGTTCATTGGCCTTTTATCAAAGACCAGAAGTGTCTCGGGCTCCCAAGAGTGACCCCTAGTGTCACTACATCGACACAACGTCTCGTTCCCTCCATCAGGGAACGGAGGACGTTAATTGTCATGAAAATGTCACATTGAAAAAAACTCTTAATGGTCCTTAAAATAGGCTTTGTTTTCTTTATGCTGAATGTAGTTTATTTTTTTCTTTTAATTTGTGTGAAATATGACCCAGGCATATTCTTGCACAGTTTGTAAATCTCTTTTTATATTCAAAACTCTCCCCACCCTTTGTTTCTCTCACTCTTTCTTTCTCTCTCTCCCTCCCTCTCCCTCTGTTTTGAATCTTTTCATTTAATTAGCACTTTCACACATGGAATGAACTGCAGTTAATGTTTGACTGGCCCATCTGTACATCTCCTTGTTTGTTATGAATTTGTTCACCATGTTGCTCCATTTGACCTCTACCAATGATAAAAGTATGTAATGTGTTATTGGTTCTGTCTGTTCTTTCACCTTGACCTCCTTTCTTCTGCTCTTCATCTCTCTCTCACAGGGAGCAGGATGCACTGCATTGGTTGTTGCCGTGGTAGCCAGGAAGCTTGAGCTGACAAAGGCAGAGAAGCATGTGCACAACTTTATGATGGACACACAGCTCACCAAACGGGTACACACACAAACAAACACACGCACATAGAGTTCACTAAATGGATACATAAGCACACCCTTATATTCGGAGAGCATACTTGAAAAAGCTGTATGCGTGCAACAGAGGTTTTCTCTCTCCCTAGGTCCATTTCAATTTTTTATGTGGTTGAAAGACTCAGAAATAGCTCTCCATATCAAATATGTAGGCAACACCATGGCAGACATCACTGACTAGGAGGCTGGTGATCAATAATTGTAACACAGATTAAAAAATCACTTTAGATGTGGAGTGCTTCTTCAGATGATCACCTACAGTAAATGCCTTCCTCAAGTGAGGGAAAAAGAGAGAAGGTTCGAAAGAGGATGGAAAATTTTGTTTTTTAAAAGTTTATTACCGTACACTCACTCAATTGCCTCAGTTTAACAGGCTGTCTGAGGAAGAGAGAAAGGGAGATCGATAAATGCTGTAGCGTTTCCGTGGCCGCCATCCTCTTCATGCATCGAGTTTGCCGCTACTATGATTACAAACCTCTACTAAAAGAGAAAAAAAATCACTTACAACTTTGACCTCACATACCTGTTGCCTCAGAGACATAGTACCAAATGGTAACTTTAACTGGATGACAGACTGGGTGTTTTCCTCATCTCTTCTCATCTCATCATGATTAACTGACATTACAGTTAAGAAGGACAGGCCAGTTAGCTAAAGCTTATCAGCAGTTTTGGGTGTAATCTCATTACAAAGTAATTAGTTATAGTAATCTAATTACCCTTTTTTAAAGTAGTGTAATGCATTACAATTTAAATTCTTGTAATCAGATTACAGTTACCAAATTTAAATCAAGCATTTACTTTTAAGTACATTATATGGGTTACACATTTCTAAATGTATGTTATGATATTTATGTAAAATATAAACGTCTGTTAGAGTTTCTGTGGCAGCGGAAGAGATAACACCAATACAAATTCAAAATAATGTCTATACTAAAAAGAACTTTTCTGTGAAAGTAACTTAAGTAAATTAATTTGTAATGTGATTACTTTTACCATGAAGTAATCAGCTAAGTAACCTGATTACAATTTTAGAGACCTAATTTGGAACTTGTAGTGGATTACTACTATCAAACAGGTTTCCTGAACACTCCACTGTCTTGGTCAAAAATAGATAGTCCTGCACCATTTAAGCCACTGTTGCTGTTAGGGTGTTGGTATGCTCATACAAACAGAGCAATGTTTAGATAGCGCTACAGAGTCAGGTTTTATTGAGGTTTTTTGTATTAGAAAATACACATTTCAGCTTTAAGCACAAATGCTAATGTGCACAACATCTCTGATACAGTTTTTAAATCACTTTGGTGCTATTTTCAGAAGTAGTTTAAGTGATACATTTCAAAACTGTGAGTACCAAACTCCAAATTGATCACACTTGAAAAGGCCAGTCTTTCCTCCAAGAATGAATATGCATTAATTAGGGTTGTAAATATATACACTATATTGCCAAAAGTATTCGCTCATCTGCCTTTACACGCATATGAACTTAAGTGACATCCCATTCTTAATCCATAGGGTTTAATATGACGTCGGCCCACCCTTTGCAGCTATAACAGCTTCAACTCTTCTGGGAAGGCTTTCCACAAGGTTTAGGAGTGTGTTTATGGGAATTTTTGACCATTCTTCCAGAAGCGCATTTGTGAGGTCAGACACTGATGTTGGACGAGAAGGCCTGGCTCCCAGTCTTCGCTCTAATTCATCCCAAAGGTGCTCTATCAGGTTGAGGTCAGGACTCTGTGCAGGCCAGTCAAGTTCTTCCACACCAAACTCGCTCATCCATGTCTTTATGGACCTTGCTTTGTGCACTGGTGCGCAGTCATGTTGGAACAGGAAGGGGCCATCCCCAAACTGTTCCCACAAAGTTGGGAGCATGGAATTGTCCAAAATCTCTTGGTATGCTGAAGCATTCAGAGTTCCTTTCACTGGAACTAAGGGGCCAAGCCCAGCTCCTGAAAAACAACCCCACAACATAATCCCCCTCCACCAAACTTCACAGTTGGCACAATGTAGTCAGACAAGTACCGTTCTCCTGGCAACCGCCAAACCCAGACTCGTCCATCAGATTGCCAGATGGAGAAGCGTGATTCGTCACTCCAGAGAACGCGTCTCCACTGCTCTAGAGTCCAGTGGCAGCGTGCTTTACACCACTGCATCCGACGCTTTGCATTGCACTTGGTGATGTATGGCTTGGATGCAGCTGCTCGGCCATGGAAACCCATTCCATGAAGCTCTCTACGCACTGTTCTTGAGCTAATCTGAAGACCACATGAACTTTGGAGGTCTGTAGTGATTGACTCTGCAGAAAGTTGGCGACCTCTGCGCACTATGCTCCTCAGCATCCGCTGACCCCGCTCTGTCATTTTACGTGGCCTACCACTTCATGGCCTACCACTTCATGGCTGAGTTGCTGTCATTCCCAATCGCTTCCACTTTGTTATAATACCACTGACAGTTGACTGTGGAATATTTAGTAGCGAGGAAATTTCACGACTGGACTTGTTGCACAGGTGGCATCCTATCACATTACCATGCTGGAATTCACTGAGCTCCTGAGAGCGGCCCATTCTTTCACAAATGTTTGTAGAAGCAGTCTGCATGCCTAGGTGCTTCATTTTATACACCTGTGGCTATGGAAGTGATTGGAACACCTGAATTCAATTATTTGGATGGGTGAGCGAATACTTTTGGCAATATAGTGTATTTCCTTTCAATCAACCACTGCTGAAAAACGTAATATATTGTTTGTTGTGTAATTAAAATATTGATTTAATCACTCAAATGCAACATAATAATTTTCTTTTAATGACGTCATTTTAACTACCAATTAATTCAAAAGATACATGTTTAAAATTGCCCTCATAGATGTTGAATGAACAATGTTACAGCATTGTAATATACAGTTGACGCATTAGACAGCACACCTTATTAAATTGACAAAATCCATAACACGTATTATATCTATCCAATGTATAATAAAAAATAAAACGGTGTAAACAAAGACATGACGTTGCCATGAGGTTTTCCGTCAATTCTGAGAGATGAACAGAGTATATAATCAGTATTGTTAATCCTACTTTAAGAAGTGAGTAACAATGATATGCAATGTTCTATACAATATTGAAAGTGTGTGTAGTACATATGTTTTGGTCTATGATTTAATTGACAGTTGGCCTCTTCCATGGTAAAGCTTCTGTATACGATTGGCCGGACTTCATTAAAGTAGACAGCATTAGGACAGAGTTCCCTTCCCTTTGCCTCCTTCTCTCATATCCACTTATTTGATGGGGTCCCGTCCAACTTTTTTGAACTCTCTGACCGGTCTCTTTTGCTGTCTTGTCTTTGATTGGTTATAAAGCAGTCTTGGTTGCCATGTGAAAGTACTGTAACAAGAAGTCATTATGTTTGGGTTTTTTAGATACTGTACTTTACAAACACAAATAACAATCAAACCAGAAAGGTTTCAATAAAAAGTTCAGATTTTTGTGTACTGGATTGAGCTAATTGAAAAACTCTAACATCAGAAAAAACAGCATTTTTGATAATCTATTTGTTGATTAGCAGGCTATTAAGAGGTCTGAAAATTGACCAATTACCTGTGAATAGTACCAAAGTGATTCAATATAAACAGAAATGCTGTACACAATATTTTTATCTGTTATTTATTTTTTGTGCAAGGGGATCTTCGAATAAACGAATGTGTTGGTACATCTGAACTGTCACTTTGCACATAATTTTTTCTGATGTGAACACAGTATACAGCATGCTGGAATTAGATTTTTGTGAGAATTATTAGTCAATGTATTGTAAGATCAAGTTGATATATTTAAGAGATATAGGCCACATCCACACAAACACATTTTTGTTTGAAAACGTATTGATTTCACTATGTTTTCTCCTTTCATCCACACTGGAACTGTTCCTACACTGAAAATAGAGCGTTTCAAAAACAGACTCAATTACCGTGTACTTTGGAAAACGATGATGTTAGGAAACTGAAAATGGAGTTTTCAAACAAAAACAAATTAGTGTGGATCTGGCCATAGTCTGGTCTGAATTGTATTTTGAATTGTATTAGCAGTATTTATAATTACCTAGATTAGATTTATCTAAATGTATAATAGGCCTCGAAAAATATGGAGTGGCATATTCCAGAAAACTCCAGTTATAGCTGTGAACACCCCACCATCATAGGATTAAATTATAACAGGTGACATCCTTCTCCCTCTTTCATTCTCTAACTTGCCCTATCTCTGGTTCTTCTCATAAATGAAACCTGCATTGAGGTTTGCACACAGCTCCTACTCTTGTATTATTAAATACACTGACCACTGTTAATTAATTAGTGCTATATGGTGCTAAATCCAGAAACAGTGTTTAAAAAAAAAAAAGCCCAGTGCTCCCCTATGGCTGGAGGGACACTGTCAAATCAGTAGCTTATTAAAAGCGGAAAGTCCTGTCCTCCCTCCATTGCCCACCGAGGATGTCATTGTTCTTTCCCTCATGAAGCAGCATCTCTTTGAAGTCCTCATTCATTTTTTTCTCAGCAGATTTTATTTTTTTATTTTTTTAGTGCCATATCTGAGATTTGCAGAGCATTTGTAGTTTCAAGACATCTCCACAGGAACTTTCTATGTATAAGGAGGTCTATAAAGGAAAAAATCTGGAGTTAAAGGTATAGTTCACCCAAAAATGAAAATTCTGTCCCCATGTACACACCCACATGACTTATTTTGTTCCATGGAACACAATAGAAGTTAGGCAGAATGACAGTCTCAGTCACTATTCATGTTCAATGGATGGAAAAAAAAAAAGATACAATGAAAGTGAATGGTGACTGAGGCCAACATTCTGCCTAACTTCTTTTGTGTTCCATGGAAATAAAGTTGTTCGGGTTTGAAACAACATGAGGGTGAGTAAATGAGAATTTTAATTTTTGGGTGAAGTATCCCTTTTAAATACACTCAAAGATTTGACTTGAACCACAAACCTACACCCCCTAATACAAGATTTACTTCACTGCTTTAATCCTTCACAAAAATTGAAGGACAGCAGCTGTAGACATGACTCTCTCTTTTTGGGGACCACTGGTCTGGGGCCAGAATTGTGAATAGACATGATTTGGCAGACGTTTGAGACTGGTGTATGCAAGTAAGTGAGAGTGCATATTGGCAAAGCAGAGGTTATACTGTGATTGCTTTTTCCTGAGCTGGCTTTTCTGTTGCTAATATGGTTGTTATGGCGACATATCTCCTCAGATAAAGAATGCAGCGGCAAATGTTCTACGAGAGACTTGGCTGATATACAAGCACACCAAACTGATGAAGAAGATTGACCACTCCCGTGTACGCAAGCATCAGAGGAAGTTCCTCCAAGCCATTCACCAGTGAGAAAAATGACCTCACACAGACACAGAGCTTTACACAACAAATTCACCCAAACCTGGGACATAGCAACCATTACAAACGGTGTGAACCAGAGCCATCAGGGTACTGTAAATGTTGTCCTGGGACGAATGATGAGGGGGGGGGGCCTCTGTTACAGGGGTTTTTAAACTGGGGTCTGGGGGCCCCCAGGGGCCGCAAGTGGGCGCTTGATGGGGCAATGACATTTTTTTACGAAAAAATATTTTAGAAAATGTAATTTATAGGGCAAAGTTGTCTTGTATATTTTGTTTGTTAATGCAATTTGACCTAAATTTACATAATTTCTTATATGACATTGTTTCATTTTTTATTTCTAAAGACTGGTCGAAAATCATCAGATTAAACATGACTATTTTATTCTATGAAAGATACACTGTCAATTTAATACAAAGTAAAAAAAATATATATTTTTAGGATTTAGTACAGTGCCAAATATTTAAGTTTGGAAACAATCGTTGCATCATAATATCCATACTTCCCTTCTATATAGTATGCCAAAATCAGTATGGAGTTGTTGGAGTAGTCCGAATCCTCAGTATTCATGAAGCAGTAAGCGAGAAATACCCGAATGACCTACTGTTTCCCGTGAGATTCTAAGTGCAGATCGACTGGACACTTAACAATCCCATAATCCCTCGGTAGCTGGGGTGATGTCACGTTCAAAACACAGTTTTTATAAGAACGGTGGTAAATCGCGAGTCTGATGGCTTTTCTCAACTGTATTACTTGCATGCATACTTAAAAGAGAAGTGCGTCCTTCATCAAATACAGTACATACTGTGACAGTATGCAGTTTTGGACGCAGAGAATGTTTTATTTATAATATCAGTTATTATTTTACTCAGATTAAAAATATGTCTTTTTATGCATGTACTGTACTGCATACAGTATATATACTGTTCATGCATAAAAATATATAGCTTTCTTTATATTTTAGGAAGGGGGTACCGCTCAAGGGTATCATCATATTTGAGGGTGCTTGGCATCAGAATGTTTGAAAACCTCTGCTCTATGGTTAAGTGAGAGGGGGCCCACCCATAAAAATTTTGTCCCTGGCCCCTTTCATTTTAGAGATGGCCCTGTAGGGACATGACCCCACTTTTAGTTTACCTCTACCACCCTTATATTTTAAGAGCTTTGTTTTGCTTGGCCACAGTGGAAAGAATAGAATTGTAGAAGTCTGTGTAAAAACAGCTGTGTAAGAGCAAGCTGAATGTCTGCCGACTGGTTAATCAGCAGTCGACTTAATGAACATAATCCTAATATGGCTAGCACTCACTTACCTGCTTTTCAGCAAATTAGTTAAGACTATAGAGCAAATGTTATGTCATCTAATTAATATGAATTAATATGAGCCAAGCTGATAAGTTTTATATTGTACCTCCCACTTTTTACATTATTCATACGCCCCTGCCAAGCCTAATTTATATTCTCACTTTGAATTACACACACATACTGATGAACAACAAAAGCTATTGATTTACCAGCATTGATTTATAGTTGGTACTCTACAATGTCTTTAGATATTTTTGCGTTGGCCTGCTAAGTGAGCTTTAGTGTTGACTATTTGAACTAAAACCACACAAAAAGCATTTGAAGTGCTTCACATTTTGGCTGAGTGGCTAGTTGTGTGCTGAGTGTGATTGTAGCAGTTTGCACACCTGACCTAACTGCACAAAGAAGTTGTACCTGAGAGAAAAACATGACAATTTCATACACAAACAGCAACTTCCTCTGCTAACTCTTGCCTATAGGGGCCAATCAATCTAGTCTCACAATTTTTTCATAAGTGTGAGAATGATGGATTTAATCACTTTAAATGTGTTTGCTCTTCTATTTAGTAGATCAGCTATCTTAAGCTTTTAATTAGATATGATATTTATTATGTAACATTTTTTTTATGAGGCAGAATCATTTATTGAAGAATTTCTTCACATTTTAGTATTTTTAGACCCTCCCTATTGGAAAGTCCAGCTTAAACCACATGCATTTTTAACTGGTTTATGCGGGTTAGTGCTGCTTTGGTGCTGGTCTAGCACAGTGTTTCCAAACCCTGTTCCTAGAGTCCCCCAACAGTACACATTTTGGATGTCTCCTTTATCTGACACACCCAATTCAGGTCAGTCCTTGCATTCCAAATGGCATAAATTGGCCTCCGAAGGACACTTAGAATGGAGAACAATTATGGCCACGATGTTGGAGGTCATTCCCAACCAAAGTGCTCAAAAATAGCTGCTTGGAAGAGCCCTTTGAAATAAACCTTTCTTTAGGGTTTAAAGAAAGGTTCACACAAACGGACCTGGGCTGCATTTCCCTAAAGCACTGCAAGCTTAAGTTGATAGTAGAGACCACTGGCGCCAATAGTTTCTACGATCTACTTAGGCTAACGATGCTTTTGGGAAATGCAGCCCTGAACCAGACCATACATCATAACTCTGCATATGGTTTGCAAGTGTGTCGTAAATTAAACCAGCTGCACCTGCAAACACACTCTAGTTCTGTAAACTAAAACCTGTGACAACCTTTTTGTTCTGTGGTTTATAAAAGCCTTTAATTGTTATTATTAACTTAAAAAAAACTTATTTTGTTTTATTTATTTTTAATGAAACTGATTATTGCTTGTGTTATTATACATCAAGTTATTTTATCTGTCATTGCAAAAGCAAAATGTTAAAATAAAAGAAGTAGCCTACACAGAGTGACATTTATTATTATTATTATTTGATAATTGAACAAAGACTACATTTGTTCACTGGTTAAAATTGTCTATTTAATATAATAACTAAAACAAATATTTATAAAACAAAGCTTAAAATTTCAAAGTCTAACGGTTGTAATGCATTTCTTTTTGCTTTGCATAGTTAAGCAAAATCATGTAAAAGGGTTTCTAACTGAGGTACAAGAAGCTCGGTACAAGTGATTTTTATAAGCGACGATAACAGCAACTCCTTTGGCTTGGAAAGATGACGTTGAAGTGCATTCTAAATGGTCATTATTTTTAAGCCCAATCCTCTTCAACACTCTGAAGCTCTCACTCTGAAGGGTAAAGCCTTCAAAGGTAGGGATGGATTGGCCATCGGGAGCACCAAGACTTTTCCTGGTGGGCCAGTCAAGTTGTGGGCCGATCGGGAACCTGCCAAGCGCTGCCATTATGTGACTTTTAGTGACTTTTTTATTGCTTTCCCCCACAGTGGACTGTAGAACAGAAAAATAGAATAGAATAAAATAGAATAGATAAAATAGTATGTGAATGTGTAAGTATACATTCCTTGTTGCAATACACATACAATACAATATAATATACACCACTAGACAATACAATTTGCAATATACAAACAATAGAGAACAATATACAATACAATGTGCTATATACAGTAGAGAACATATGCATAGCTTTCTTTCTGTTGTATTGCATGTATAGCCTATTAAGCCAATTAAGAACAAGAAGAGATATGAGAGAAAATAAACCACACTCAATTAGTCAACAGTCAGTTATAACTGGTTTTACACTTGACACTCTGTCCCCCTCACTTCTGAAATGATGCCAGCACCCCTGTCAAAATGTGTGCTGTCTGAGTGTCCAGGAACAATGCAAGGAAACACTAGCTGATGGACCAGCAAAACCATTCTTTTTACTTGCAAAATGTGCTGGTCAGCCATGATCTTTCTGTTGAATCTGGTTGACTAAGAAAGTCTTGCTAGTTAATCTAGTTAATAAACCAGATGGGGACACCAGCATACCCATTGATTCCACTGATAACATCCTCAGAAATTACCAACATTGCAAATCCATTGCCAGGTTAATAATGAATCCCTACTTGGGATTTTTCACTTGGCCGAGCTCTGGCTGCTTTATCAGCTTAAAGAGTAAAGACGGTTAGCTGAGTGAGGTCGAAATGTTAATGCTGTTCTCTGTCCCTGTGTGGGTACCTTCCACACACAGACTTATTTAAAGAACTCTAATCCTACTGTCACTGTATTGTTTTGGAACTGGCTGCCAATTTGAAGGGCTCCTTTCATATTAAAGCCTTTCCTTTAAAGACTACAGGAGAAATAAGAGAAATCCCACACTCGTGGAATCCTTTCCAATGCTTTTAGGATTAATGCTGTAATTGTGTATTCATCTCAGGGGATGTAAATTCACATTAACAACAAACAAATAAAGAAAACAAGCTGATTAAGTTAATTAGCCAGTTGTTGAGTTAAATTTGAGGGCTGTTGTAGCTAGTGAAATTAGAAGGAGATCTAATGTGCTTTGTGTTGCAATAATGTGTTTGTGTTTGTGTGTGTACCCATGTTTTTCTAGATTGCGAAGTGTTAAAATGGAGCAGAGAAAACTCAGTGATCAAGCCAATACTTTGGTGGACTTATCAAAGGTAAGACTACTGCAAACATCAGACATTACATGCTTCATACACATACACATCACAGGTCACAAATCAGAGCCCACGCATGTGCACGTTACATCTGTTAGGAAACAGTAGACACCCACACACACTTTTAATGACACTGTGTTCCCTTTCCTGCAATATTAACTTGCCCACATACACACATTATAATGCCCAAGGCTGCAAGTACATACACGACAACACAATACCCAGTGACACACACATACCTTTACTTTCCCAAATATATCTCAGCATTCAACTGTTTCCATGCTGACCCGTTTGTTTCTGTGGCTTTGTGTCTCCTAGCAACCTGAACAAGTGTTAAAGCAGGGATGACAGTGGGAGCGAGGAGACAGGGAGGGTGGGAGGGGAGAGAGACAGGAAGCCGAAGAATGACAGAAAATTGTGTTCAATTCAAGATATTTTTGCGATGTGCGTGTTTGTGCAATTTTGCTGAATGTACCTCTTGTGTGCGTGTGTTTGTTTATTCTATTTATGTGAGTCTCTTCATTTGTGATTTGTGAAAGAGAGTGAGTTGTCGTGTATTCCTGGAATGTGAACCATTTCTCTTTAGATATTTAGAGGGTGTAGTACAGTGTATGCTTGGTATGTCAGGCTCTTAGTTATTTTTTTGTAAGATTTATATGTGCTTTGTATTATAACATACTCATTTGTATTGCTTAAGATACTTTCTATCTCATTTTCTATCTGTCCATTTTTGAAGCTTTTTCTAAATATTCCTAAATTATTTCCTTAAAGAAATATTCTGGGTTTAATACGAGTTAAGCTCAATCGACAGCATTTGTGCCATAATGTTGATTTGGCACAAAAAATAATTTCAACTCGTTCCTCCTTTTCTTTAAAAAAAGGAAAAATCTGGGTTACACTGTGGTATTTATAATGGAAGTGAATGGGCCAATTCGTAAACATTAAAATACTCATAAGTATGAGTTTCAAAAGTATAGCCACAAGATGTAAATAATTTACATGTTAACATAATTTTAGTATGATAAAACCACTTACTTGTAAAGTTATATCCAATTTTAAAACTTCGTTGGCCTGGCGACATAACGCTGTAAACCTTAAAACAACTCTAAAATTATTATTTAAACAACTTTACAGCTCAAATAATACACAAGTTTTAACAGAAGTGCTTTTATAAAATTATAAGCTTCACATTTCTGCCTTTAAACCCTCCAGAAATTGCCTCACTGTACCTTGATTTTCCCTTTTTTCAAAGAAAAGGAGGGGCAAGTCAAAATATATATATATATTTTTTGCAGTTATCAACGTTATACCACGAATCCTGTCAATTGAGCTTAACTTGTATTGAACCCGGAATATTCCTTTAAAGGTGCTGTAAGAGATTTTTTAATAGAAAGGTATGCAAAAAACGTTCCTACTCCCTGAAAGAAATAACTGAAAGAAGTGTCGTGAGATATCTCGCTGGTCTCTGTGACAGCTCTAGACTCTGTAAACAGCAAACAAAAATGTGTCCGCGGGCTGCAGTCTCTGGCTTTCGACCTGTCAATCATTTTGTGCATTCTCATAGTATCATAGTTGCAGCGAAATTAACTGCCATTTTATGCCATGTTGTTCATAACAGTTGCCAGTTAATGGTGCTATTTTGCTGCTGTTGTTTTTATCAAACATTTCTGCACGATGTTTGGAAAGAGGGCTAATTCAACGGTTCAATCTTGTGGAAGTAGAATGGCTGAAATTACTTACAGCACCTTTAACTTCAAATTCTCCTATTCTTCCATGCCTTTTTTTCTCTGGACTACTGTACCATCTTTTTCATGTCTTCCTTACCCAGAGGAAAATTTTATTGCTCAGAGGCTGCCCTTTCCAAACTCACAGGGCTTATTGGAGATCGTAGTTGTTTGAATATAAACTTTGTCTCAGGTGTTTCTCCTAAAATTTCTTTGGAGAAAAAATTAGACAATTGTTGACATACACTGTAAAAATTAAAAGGTATCATTTAAGGGGAAACCCTCTGGAGATCCTCCAGGCACCTTTTCAATTCTCTGACAGACATACTCCTAGATAATGCAAGAACTCTGAAGAACTCTTAGGACTAACAGCAGTTCATTCAGTAACCCTGTCATAAGTAAAAAGCTTTGAGGCACTTTAAATATATCTTGAAGTTCCTTGAGGACCTAAATAGTATGTTGGAGTCTTCTTTAAGGGAGTCTGGAGGATCTCCAGAGGATTCCTCCGGCGCTGCATGTCAGGAACCCCAAATGGTGCCTCGAGTATTTTTTCATCTTGACAGTTTTCACAGTAAAGCTACAAAATGAATGTGAATAGCGAATATGATGAGAATTTTTTTTGTTAATATTGGAATCTTTGACTCTGGCATCTTTGCAAATCTGAAAAGTTAGTTAGTGACATTGACAAGGACTGTCAACTGTTCCTCCAGTAACCCCATTCTAAAGGAAAAGCTTTGAGGCACTTGAAATGTATATTGAAGTTCCTTAAGTACACAAAGATACTTGAGGTACCCTGAAAAGGACTCCTAGAGGTTCTTCAGAAGGTTCTGAGAAACCTCAAATGGTGCCTCGGAGATCTTTTTTTTTTTTAGAGTAAGAGGAGAGACATATGAGATTATTAGGGTCTTTTTTTTCTGGAGAAACATCTAACTTAAGACAATTTAAAGCTCTCCATTTCATCTCCATTTAATCTCATGGCTGTCTAGGAGAAAATTGAGATATTAAAGAGATCTTTCCTATGGGTATTCAATGCTTCATTCATTACCATTCTGCTCTATCTTTCTTCTGATCTTTCACACTATTTGTACTCTCTCCATTTTTTGTTGATACCTTGGTATCGTCATTGGCTCTATCTCTCCATCTGTCCTGTATGCTTTACCTTCATCACAGTATTTCAATCTAACCACACTATCCTCCTCTCTCTCTACGCAGATGCAAAGCGTCATGTATGAATTGATGTCAGAGCTGAATGACCGCAGTGAGGATCTGGAGAGGCAGATGTTAGGTCTGGAGCAGCGGGTGGAGCAGTTGACAGCCGGCTTTATCGCTCTGCCCGCTCACCTGTCCGCCACTCTCACTGCCCAGCATGCTGCACTTGTTCAACTGCTGCGTGAGCGTGATGCCAAGGTCCTGAGCCCCACTGTGCCCTCTGTGCTCTCACCCACCGCTGCCAACATGCCTCTAGCCAACCCCCCCTCTGGCTCCATCACCACCCTTGCCCAGCCCACCGAGGACAGCCCCAACACCAGCACCTCCAACTGCTGAGAGCGCTGGCATGGGCAGGGCCTCTGGGGTGGAGAGATGGATGAATAGTCAAAATAACGCATACACATAAAATGCACTGTAACTACAAGTATTACACAGCTTAACACCACAGAATATATCATGACGGAGGAGAGGCTAACATTTGCACAAATACCCTATGACAAAACTGCCATATTTCATGTAGTCCACAAGAAGGAGATACCTTACTGTTAACATGAATGTATACATTTCAGAAGACACTGACACATACATATACATGTTAACATGCATGGACACACACACACACACACTTTCTCTAATTTTGTCTTTGCTACCAAAGTGCTCTGTCTATATTTGACTGAAATGGACTAAAGTGTGAGTTGCAAATGAGGGACTGGGGTGGGCGGGGGGTGTTTAGAGAGATACAGATATAAATAATGAATACCTGAGAATGTTATGATGGAAAAATCATCATAGAAATCTGGACAGCACTTTTTTTTACAGTCTTCAAGAGACTGACAGCCATTTGAGCAAAGTATTATTACAAAGAGCGACGCTAAAGCCAGTCAGTTTCAGTCAGTACATTATAAAACCACCCCATCAAGGTGGAACAGCTGCTCACACGGAAATAACTGTAGAATGAGGGATTATAGTCATTTTCTGAGTGGAATTGCTTCTATTATAATGGTGTGTTGGAATAAGACTGTTTTACTTCTAACCCCATTTCAATGGAGACTATTTTGATAACTGACTAATAGTGACACCCTGTGGCCGGAATACTGAATTATATCCGCTTGGAATATTGTACAGTATGCTATTACTGAAACTTAGCTTTGTATCGCTCAGTTTTTTACCATTAATAATTACTAACGCAGTTATAGCTCATATTTAATATAATTATACAATATAATTTTTCTCATTCGTCATAAAAATTATGATTGCTGTACAAATAATGATTTTATTAATATTCATTATAGATAAGGGAGGTGCCGTTTGAGGTTTAAATTATTTTGTAATTTTATTTTACCAGAGAGAATTAATAAAGTATATATCTATACATGACTGTGTCTATGTGTGAGTATCTTTGTGTAACTGACAAGACCAAGCGAGTGCATAAAAACAACTTAAAGGGATAGCTCATCCAAAAATGAATATTCTCTTATAATTTACTCGCCCTCATGCCATCCCAGATGTGTATGACTTTCTTTTTTCTGCTGAACACAAAGATTTGTAGAAAAAAATCTAATCTCTGTAGGTCCATACAATGCAAGTGAATGGTGGCCAGAACTTTGGAAGTCCAAAAAGCATATAAAGGCAGCATAAAAATAATCCATACGACTCCAGTGGTTAAATCCATGTCTTCAGAAGCTATTTGATAGGTGTAGGTGAGAAACTAATCAATATTTAAGTCCTTTTTTACTATAAATATTCACTTTCACATTCTTCTTCTTTTGTTTTTGGCCATTCCGTTCTTTAAGCATAAGAATGGGCAGGGAGGAGAATATATAGTAAAAAAAAATAAAAAGGACTTAATATCTGTTTCTCACCCACAACTATCATATAGCTACTTAAAATATACTCTGCATCCGAATATTCATACTTCCCTACTACATATGGAGTATTATGTCCAAATCTACAGGATTCGAGAAATACCAGGAGGACCTACATAAGCTTAACGATCCCACAATCCCTCGGGAGCTGAGATGTCACGTTCAAAACACTGGATTTAAAAGAAACGCCAATGAATCGTGAGGCGAACTGCTCTTCTCAACTGTAAGTGATGTACAGGTGCATCTCAATAAATTAGAATGTCGTGGAAAAGTTCATTTATTTCAGTAATTCAGCTCAAATTGTGAAACTCGTGTATTAAATACATTCAATGCACACAGACTGAAGTAGTTTAAGTCTTTGGTTCTTTTAATTGTGATGATTTTGGCTCACATTTAACAAAAACCCACCAATTCACTATCTCAAAAAATTGAATATGGTGACATGCCAATCAGCTAATCAACTCAAAACACCTGCAAAGGTTTCCTGAGCCTTCAAAATGGTCTCTCAGTTTGGTTCACTAGGCTACACAATCATGGGGAAGACTGCTGATCTGACAGCTGTCCAGAAGACAATCATTGACACCCTTCACAAGGAGGGTAAGCCACAAACATTCATTGCCAAAGAAGCTGGCTGTTCACAGAGTGCTGTATCCAAGCATGTTAACAGAAAGTTGAGTGGAAGGAAAAAGTGTGGAAGAAAAAGATGCACAACCAACCGAGAGAACCGCAACCTTATGAGGATTGTCAAGCAAAATCGATTCAAGAATTTGGGTGAACATCACAAGGAATGGACTGAGGCTGGGGTCAAGGCATCAAGAGCCACCACACACAGACGTGTCAAGGAATTTGGCTACAGTTGTCGTATTCCTCTTGTTAAGCCACTCCTGAACCACAGACAACGTCAGAAGTGTCTTACCTGGGCTAAGGAGAAGAAGAACTGGACCGTTGCCCAGTGGTCCAAAGTCCTCTTTTTCAGATGAGAGCAAGTTTTGTATTTCATTTGGAAACCAAGGTCCTAGAGTCTGGAGGAAGGATGGAGAAGCTCATAGCCCAAGTTGCTTGAAGTCCAGTGTTAAGTTTCCACAGTCTGTGATGATTTGGGGTGCAATGTCATCTGCTGGTGTTGGTCCATTGTGTTTTTTGAAAACTAAAGTCACTGCACCCGTTTACCAAGAAATTTTGGAGCACTTCATGCTTCCTTCTGCTGACCAGCTTTTTAAAGATGCTGATTTCATTTTCCAGCAGGATTTGGCACCTGCCCACACTGCCAAAAGCACCAAAAGTTGGTTAAATGACCATGGTGTTGGTGTGCTTGACTGGCCAGCAAACTCACCAGACCTGAACCCCATAGAGAATCTATGGGGTATTGTCAAGAGGAAAATGAGAAACAAGAGACCAAAAAATGCAGATGAGCTGAAGGCCACTGTCAAAGAAACCTGGGCTTCCATACCACCTCAGCAGTGCCACAAACTGATCACCTCCATGCCACGCCGAATTGAGGCAGTAATTAAAGCAAAAGGAGCCCCTACCAAGTATTGAGTACATATACAGTAAATGAACATACTTTCCAGAAGGCCAACAATTCACTAAAAATGTTTTTTTTTTATTGGTCTTATGATGTATTCTAATTTTTTGAGATAGTGAATTGGTGGGTTTTTGTTAAATGTGAGCCAAAATCATCACAATTAAAAGAACCAAAGACTTAAACTACTTCAGTTTGTGTGCATTTAATTTATTTAATACACGAGTTTCACAATTTGAGTTGAATTACTGAAATAAATGAACTTTTCCACGACATTCTAATTTATTGAGATGCACCTGTATACAGGCCCTACCAAGAAAACTGTTCCTTGTGCTTAAAATCTTGTTTAACAAAACCAGAGCAGATAGTTTCCGCGGTTGTTGTTCTGATGTTATATATTCGGGTCACGAGACAATGCCCACGTTCACATAAGAAGTATGTCCGAAATCTATTCATACTACCTGCAAGCATACCTACTAAGAACGTCCAGTTTTACTGGCAAATATGTGCAACCTTCATCAAATACAGTACATATGGTGACAGTACGCGGTTTCGGACACAGCTATAGTCTTAAGAATTACTTTTATGCTGACTTTATTTGCTTTTTGGACCTTCAGAGTTCTGGCCACCATTCCAAATATTAATCAAATCCCTTTATTGTCAGTCCAACCATATACACAAGTGCAACAGTGGGTGAAAGTCTTGGGTGCAGTTCCAAGCAACATAGCAGTATGACAATTACAATAAACATCTGATTTACACATAACACAATTTACACATCTTGATACACAACACAATATACAATATACACCTAATAATATTCAATATACACAAAATAAGAAGACTGTATATAATACAAATAATATACAGTATACACAAAATAATTCACTTGCATTGCATGAACCTACAGAGCTGAGATATTCTTCTAAAAATCTTCGTTTGTGTTCAGCAGAACAAAGAAAGTTATACACATCTGGGAAGGCATGAGGGTGAGTAAATGAAGAATTTTCATTTATGGGTAAACTATCCCTTTAAAGTTGCCAGGCTGTCACACGGCCTCCTGCCTATGGTGCTTGTAGTGCTGTTATAAATGGCACATTTCTTCTTTTTTTTTTCTTTTCTTTTTTTTTTTTATTGTGTTTGGAAATCGCTACGTGTTGTGTTGCAGGCAATTCACATACGCGTCCTTTCCCAAACAAAAAAGAAGCGCCACGAGCGCAGGTGTCTCGAGACGTGTTTATAACCTTTAAAACACTTCGCAACGGTCAAAGATGTCCGTCTAGCGAATGTTTACATAAAACATTTTATAACATAAAAAACAGCGCGGACCGACGCAAAAACAATTTCGGTGTGAACGGACCCTTTTCCTGTTTAAGTTAATCAGCACACGCGCCGATTTATGTTTCTGCCGGTGGGTGCCCTATAATAACAAATCTAAAACGGCATAGATGATCCCAGTTACCGAGAATGCGGTTGTGAGACCTGGAATTTTACTGCGGGTGTCACACTCGTAAATAACCGTCCTGTGTGTAAACGCAACCATAAACAGGTCTGACAACAGCATTCTGCTGCTGTGTGAACGTGGCCTATGTTACAGGACAGACAAAGTAGTAATTTATTATTATTATTATTATTATTATTATTATTAAATAATACAGACATTGGCTTTACTCATTCAAAGTGTGGTGGTAATTGAGCATGCTCTGCCTGCTCATTCAAAGTGTGGTGGTAATTGAGCATGCTCTGCCTGCTCAATAACAAAGTTTTGTATTGAATTCATTATTCAAGAGTTCTGTCTCGTAAAATCCAACGAATAATTCTTCTGGGTCCAGAGAAGTTCCCAATTACCAATCGCTTTTTTTTTTTCCTTCTTCTTTTTTTTTCCCCTCGATTTTTGCAAATTATTCTGGTTTGGGTCAAGCCTGAGAAATAGTTATTATTATTATTATTATTATTATTATTATTATTATTATTATTATTATAAATGCCTTTGGAGAAAATTAATGGGGAATATCTCGTGCTTTTCCGTGGGTGCTCGACCATTTCCGTGGGTGCTCGAGCGCAGTGATCTTATGTACATTGTTTCAAAAATCAACAGCGGCAAGTGTCAGTCTACCGACAATTGCTGCTTACCAGCGCAAGACAGCTACCCTAAATTTAGGTCTTAACATTTCCATAAGTAGTCTCTGGTTTCCGTTATATGTTCTCAGAATAATTATTTAGCTATCAACAGTGTTGAGTTGTGTGTTGCTGTAGAGCTGTAATTTCAACATGCCGTTGAAGGAGAGAGCAGTTTGGTGGGTTTTGCTAATGAGCTCATTGATTACTCTCAGTCAGTCGACTAGACTGAATGTTCCCAAGCTGCTGTTACCTCTCAGCACTCATGTGCCTGTGAACATCACACTGACAGCACAGAGAGGATGCTACAAATGGTGAGTGACAGGGGTTGTGGAGCATGCTCAGCATAACGTGCCATTCAGTCTCATTACTTGCTGGCATGTCTGAAAGGTGATTAATTCAATATCTGTGATTAATTCAACCAGTATGCTTCTCAGTTGAGCAAGATCTCTGCCTTTTCTGAATTACAGAATTAAGGATGAAACCGTCTGGGGTCTATATAGGCCCTGTAGGCTAATATTATTACATATTAGCCTATAACTATTTGGTAAATGGATAGTTCACCCAAAAAGGAAAATTCTCTTATCATTTACTCACCCTCATGCCATCCCACATGTTGTTCTGCAGAACACAAAGATTTTTTAGAAGAATATCTCAGCACTGTATGTCCATCATACAATGCATGTGAATGGTGGCCAAAACTTTGAAGCTCAAAAAAGCACGTAAATGCTGTATAAAAGTAATCGATAAAACTCCAGTGGTTTAATCCATGTCTTCTGAAGAGATCCAGTTGGTTTTGGGTGAGAACAGACCAAAATGCAACTCCTTTATCACTGTACATATTGCCATTGCAGTCTCTAGGCACGATCTTGATTTCAAGTTTGATTACTCTTCCTAGTGCTTGACACATGTGCGGAGCACTAGATGGTGCTAGGAAGTGTAATCGAGCTTGAAATCATGTTCAGCAAGAAGACTGTAGATGTCAAGATTTAGAGTAAAAAAATTAGGTATATTTTGGTCTGTTCTCACCCAAAACTGATTAGATCACTTCAGAAGACATTGATTATAGCACTGGAGTTTCAAAGTTCTGGCCACCATTCGCTTGCATTGTAAGGACCTACAGAGCTGAGATATTCTGCTAAGATGTGATCTTCGTTTGTGTTCAGCAGAAGAAAGAAAGTCATACACATCTTGGATGGCATGAAGGTGAGTAAATGATGAGAGAATTGTCATTTTTGGGTGAACAATCCCTGGATGTGTATAGCCTCAACTTTCTATCAGTGCAAAAACAAAACAAATAATAAAACACAGGAAACAATGAAATATTTGCAGAAATGTGTGTAGATGAAAGAATGAAAAGAAGTATGATGGATTTCAATACAGTTTTTGCCTTGCAAGCAATGCAGTCATCATTTGTTTAATGCTCTTATGGTTTATTTGACTTTAGGGTGTCCTCTCAACCTGACAGGGTCAGGGTGTATCCTCTCTCTGCAGTCAGCCCTCCAGTTCCACTGCCCCTCTCCTCCTGTAGTCAGCAGTGTTTGGTGTCAGCTCTGTCCTCCCCCCAGGGTGTCCCTATTCATAGTGTGGTCCAGGCACAAGATCCTGGTGAGGAATGGAAGGGGAGGGAGAGTAGTAAATGGACATACATGTTTACCAAAGGACATATAGAGCCATAAGAGCTTTTTAAGCAGTTAGAATGAAATTCATGAATCACTATTCACTTTTTGCATATGAAATGAACAGTGATTTTAATTAACAGATAAATGCTGAAAGCAGTCAGCCAGCAGTCACTGTTTGCCTCACTGACTGCTTGCATTAAAGAAATATTCATGGTTTCGACTGGCCCCTTGCCAAAAATCTGGGTTACAGTGAGGCACTTACTATGGAAGTAAACAGGGCCAATCAGTAAACATTAAAATACTCACTGTTTAAAAAGTAGAGCCACAAGACTTGGTTATCCCTTATGTTCTGTGAGATTTTTGGATTTGTTGTACTGTAAAAAAATAAAATAAAAAATAAAATGTGTTGGGATCAAATTCACCCCAAACAGAACCCATTTTACTATATAAGGTGCATATAAATTAGAAGTACACCCAAACATGAACATTTTGTCATCATTTACTCTCATGTTGTTCCAAACCTGTTTGACTTTCTTACCTCAGTGAAACACAAAATGAAAGTGAATGGTGACTGATGCTAACATTGTGCCTAAGATCTCATTTTGTGTTCCACATAATAAAGAAAGTTATATAGGTTTGTAACAACATGAGGGTGAATAAATTATGACAGAATTAAAATTTTTGGGTAAACTATCCCTTTAAGATACACCAGATTGTTAAAACTCCAATAAAATGCTTCCTGGGTTTTGATAAGTTCAGATGAACATATTAAAAGAATGAAAGGTCATTTCAAAATTACTATTATTTTTTTGTTTCTGAGACCCCAAACTTAAAAACAGTTAAGTCAATCTCATCAGAACACGAGGGATACAAAGTGTGACTTTATCTATTACCGTTTTAGTGACAGGTCACATTCTGCGCTGTGATGTCATCATTGATCGGATTGAAAGAATTCAGATTGTCACAACCACTAGACAGCTTTATACTGATGACCCACCCCTGCAATTATTTGTCCAGGCGTTTGACACTAAAGGTACTGTTCATTTTGCACATTTCAATGCTTCACTTTACTAAGATAAGTTTGTTTTAAATACCTTTAGTCGAAAAGGTTATGACTGCAATCTGTTTTTGGCCTGATCCACAGGAAATACATTTAGCTGTCTAGCAGGCTTGAAGTTTAATTGGTGGCTGGCAAAGGAGCCTGAAGCAATACAGACAGTGAGGTGAAAAAGAGGGTTTTGAAAGGAAAAGGGAGGAATACACTACATTACCAAAAGTGTGTAGACCCCTGAACACCACACCCTTTTAAGCTTGTTGAACATTTAGTTTCAAAGCCGTTGGCACTAATAGGGAGTTGGTCCACCCTAACTGCTTCCACTCTTCTGGGAAAGTTTTCCACTAGATGTTGGAACATGTCGGCTGGGATTTGGTCTCATTCAGACAAAAGAGCATCAGTGAGGGCAGGCGCTGATGATGGGCGATGGGTCTGGCTCACAGTCAGTGTTCCAATTCATCCCAAAGGTGTCCTGTGGGGTTCAGATATGGACTTTATGCAGGCCAGTCAAGTTCTTCTTCACCAGACTCAGTAAACCTTTTCTTTATGGACCTCGGTTTGTGCACAGGGGCATTGTCATGCAGGAACAGAAAGTAGGGTTCCCATAAATTTTTTTATTTTATCCTCTTTTTCTCCCAGTTTGGAATGCCCAATTCTCACTACTTAGTAGGTCCTCATGGTGGCGCTGTTACTCACCTCAATCCGGGTGGCAGAGGACAAGTCTCAGTTGCCTCCGCTTCTGAGACAATCAATCCGCGCATCTTATCACGTGGCTCGCTGTGCATGACACCGCGGAGACTCACAGCATGTGAAGGCTCATGCTATTCTCCACGATCCACGCACAACTTACCACGTACCCCATTTAGAGTGAGAAAACCCCTAATCACGACCACGAGGAGGTTACCCCATGTGGCTTTATCCTCCCTAGCAACCGGGCCAATTTGGTTGCTTAGGAGACCTGGCTGGAGTCACTCGCTGAGCTACCCAGGACCCCTCTCAGACGGTTTTGAGATTTGTCTTCAATTAAATTACTGGAATAGCCAAACCTGTTAATGTGAAGGGGTGTCCACATACTTTTGGCCATATAATACTGTACATCATGACACTAGATATTTGCAAATGATGAATCAACATAAAAAGATTGTGGCTAAATAGTGAATGTACAAGAGGAGAGTGAAGTCTTGTTTTCTGTTATGTTGTAGGTTTGTGCGTTACCATGATTCTGGGTACATTACTCAACCTCATATCCTGGCTCTAGAAGATGCTGGTGAGAGGGGTGAGAATGTGCTACTGCATGGGATCCACAGCGGCTCAGCACTCGTAAAAGTGTCTTTTATGCACCCAGAGCATAAGGCATGAATGCACACGCAACTCCAGGCAGAAATTCTGCATGGACACACTCAAACATACCATATGAAGATGTACAAAATACTTATTTTTTTATTTATGGATTGATCAATCAACAGGGTTCCCAAGGTCATGAAAACCTTGAAATATCGATGTGAAAAGTAATGGAAATTCAGATGTGGGAACCCTGAATCAATCCTTAGGATATTAATTATGGTGTATTACTTCTAATAGTGTGTGTGTGTGTGTGTGCGTGCGTGTTTGTGTGTGCATGTGTGTGTGTGTGTGGGTCTCTAGCATGTGGAAGCAGCCAATGTGACTTTGTTTGTGGTAGACAGACTACACCTGAGTCCAGCAGGGGATACCTACCTGCTACGAGGCTCGACTATTAAATACAATATGTGGAAAACAGAGCAAGAGGGGGAGACTGGTATGAACACAGAACACACATCTAGTATATAGAGTACAAACTGATTCAGATATGTTCAGTGGTATTCATGTTGTTCCAAACCCATATGACTTTCTTTCTTCTGTGGAACAGCAAAATAAAAGTTTAGTAGAATGTCTGAGCTGCTTTCATCCATACCATAAAAGTAAATATGCTTTCAGCATAAAGGCATCATAAAAGAAGTCTCTACTACTCATGCATTATATTCAGAGTCTTAAATGGAATAGTCTAAAATCATACAATAGATTATAGTGTTACGAACTGACTGAAATTTAAGTGATTCACTAAAAATGGTGTCATAAATCAAAAGTCATACAAGTTTCAAAAGGCACCTGTAGGTGAGAGTGAGTAAATGTTGACAATTGTATTTTATGGGAGAACCATCAATTTAAAGCCAATTAAATGCAAGAAACTCAAGTAGACAGTGTCCTCACACGCACAGCTGAGGCTACTAATATGTCAAGGTAATGGCTCTTAAACTTTGTGATAACACATTGACACCCTAACCACATGGCTTCACACCTCTAAACAGATGCATACTGTCACATGAACGCAACATTGCATATATCAGGATAGATAGGTTAAATTTCTAACACCTGCATTTAATATTTCACTCTTCTGTCTGTTTGTAGAGGTCACTCTGTCTGAAGAGGGATACAGTCTGGTTGTGGATGGATACAAAAGAAGAATGTATAATGACATCATCTGGGTTGACTGGGACACAGCTACTATAACCGCTCTCAAGCTGGGTCATGCGGCACTAACCGTTGTGCACAATAGTATCTGACACAATTATGCTTTTCACTAAAACCGTATGTTGTAGTAGGGCATGGGGTGTTCAGGTCAAGGACGACTTGGTGGATATAAAGCCTATAAGGACGTGTTTATTATCATATTAATGTATTCACATACTTTGTTTTTGATGCTTACATCGCAAAGTCATTAAAAGACCCCTGTTGTAGGGCATGTAAGTATATTGTTATGATTCTAAGCTGATGACTCAGATCTGCCCCCTGAAATAATCTCCCACCTCCCTCACACTACTGTACATGTGGTGGAGCCCAGATACATGAGTGAGTACATACATAAACTCACATGCAAGATCTGCAACCCACACCATGCTGCACCCTCACGAGGGCACTTACATTGTCTGTTTATGTGCATTTGTCTGTGTGTCTGTTTAAGCATTGAGTATAAAAGGGGAAGAGGACATATGGGTGTTAGAGACAGGATGGCAGTATTATTTGACTGTCCGTATCCATGACAACGAGGGCCATGTGGTTCACCTTTCACAGGTTGTGCTTCTCAGTCATGAGTTTATGCTCTGTTTGCTCCACTGCATTTTCTCACCTGACAGGAGCATAATATCTGAATTTGAACCCCATTTCTTCCTGTGCAGAATGCAGTGATTGTTGTCGAGGAGACTGAGGGGTTCATGACTGTGGATTCTTCTTCTGATCCCTCCTGCCACCTCCTGCAGACCCTTAAGACAGGAAAGACCTTAATACAGGCCTCACTTTATAGCGTCATCTCAGAGGTAACATGCTTACATATACAGTGCTGTGCAAAAGTTTTAGGCACTTATAATAATGCCATGAATAGTTTTCATTTATCAATTAACTTCATACTAAGTCCAGTAAACATAAAAATAATCTAAATCAATATTTGGTGTGACCACTTTTGCCTTCAAAACAGCACCAATTCTCCTAGGTACACCTGGACACAGTTTTTCTTGGCTGTTGGCAGATAGGATGTTCAAAGCTTCTTGGAGAATTCACCACAGTTCTTCTATCTATTTAGGCTGTCTCAATTGCTTCTGTCTCTTTATGTAATCTCAGACTGACACGATGTTCAGTGGGGGGATCTGTGGGGGCCATGCCATCTGTTCTTCTAGTCTATTTGCAAAAGTAATGTTTGGGAGTCTAAGGGACTGTTCCAAAACTAAGTGAGCTGCCTTGGTGTCTCCTGCCTACATAGGCAGCTGTCTTCTATAGCAGAATCCTTACTGAAATTATGTCTCATAAGACACTGTTTTGAAATGCTCTGTATAGGCGACAGGTCTGCGCACCATTCAAATTGCTCTCCTCACACGGAGTGCACGTGAGACTCAACTTGGAACTGATTTCAATACAGGTGACGCAAGAGGAAAAACGTGATATGCTAATGAGCATAAATATGCATGGTGTACACACATTTTGGGTAAATTAGTCAGTTTTCTATGAAATTAAACAATTGTCTAACTGTCCTTTTCAGTATTGAATGGATTAGAAGTATATTTATAATCAAAATTTCTCTCGTTTCGTCCGCCATCTTGGATTTATTTTTCTACCGAGCTCATAACGGTGCATTCTGGGATCGCCTACCTGCGGAAGGATACATATGATGCAACCTTAAAATTTGTCCAAAACGAGATATCTTAGGAGGCAGCATAATTAAGATATCTACCTTTTGGAACAGCCTATGTATATTTGTAATGTATATTTCCTATTGACACACTAAAGCTGAAGATATAAATAACCATCTTAAGACAAGTGTTTTTGTCAAACATCATAAGTGCCTAAAACTTTTGAACAGTACTGTACATACTAAAATGGCATTCACATTGACAGTATTTGTCTGCCAGAAAGCAACCAGAAATCCATCCATTCATCTTCTGTAGCCGCTTGTCCTATGTAGGGTCACGGGTAGTGCTGGAGCCTATCCCAGCAGTCTTGGGCCGAAGGCAGGGAAACACACTGGACAGATGGCCAGTCCATCGCAGGCAACCAGAAATCATTCATTTTCAATGAGAGTTGGCAGTTTCCAGCGACAGGATTGTTGGCTTTGCTGTACGTTCTTCCGAGTGTCCCCCTTTGAGGTGGATTCCCCCCCCCCCAATTGTGGCACCCCTATACATTGTATTTACAACATACCCCATTTTTTCAGCACTTTGTAAACAGTGTTTACAGTTGTATACAGTTATTGAGCAATCAACAGCACAGAGACTCGCCAACCTCCAGCAATTAAAGCACTTTCACAAAAGGAGAAATTAGGCAGCATGTTAGTCTCAGTCACCATTCAGTTTCATTGCATTTTTTTCTTCCATAAAATGAAACTGAATAGTGATTGAGGATGTAAATCCAAAACATTCTGCATAACATCTCCTTTTGTGTTCCACAGAAGAAAGAAAGTCATAAGGGTTTGGAACAACAATAAATGATGAAAGAATTTTCATTTTTGGGTAAACTATTCCATTAAGATTTGTAAATTTTTTGGCCCATGGGTTTAATTACACAATACTGATGTCATGTAACATATACTGATGCAAGACATAATGTCAAATGTCCTGCTTCTGGGATTTTATTCAGTTCAGTTGCTCAGTGTGAGGGGTTCAGTAAGCTATTATGCAAAAGTACAGTTCAGTCTTATTAAAATAAATGGCACAAGCTGTTTCCAGGTCTATATGGGAGCCCTTCATGAGGGGGCAAGATGAGACAGCAAGCAGGAAATGAGGACACACACAGTGTAAAGAGAGGCATGGGGTGTGCTGGGAAACCTGTTGTTTATAAAGGAAAAGACAGCATGTTCCATTTGTGGGAGGCCACCATGGTGGCAGAAGATGAAACGCATCATAGAGGGGGGCAGTTCAATCCAATCGTCATGCAGTAATTAAGGTTCTGCAAGATGAGATGAAACGTTGCACATTAGTTTCGGTCTGCAACTTCCTGACAATCCCTGTACTCTTATAAGAATCATCCATAATATTAATGAGACAAGGGGAGGAAAAACCTTCCAAACTGCCTCCAAGGGAAATCATCCTTAAGAATTTTCCTGTCAGACTTTCACAGTGAAAGCTATGGTGTTGCCTTTCGGTTTGCCTGACTGTTTTGTGGTAATATCCATGTGTATGTATGTGTTATGAAATAGGATGGTGAAAATTGGCCTGTCGTCCCACCAATCAGAGCGCAACAGGAAGTGAATATCTACAGTCCCCTTACCCTGCAGCCCTCTGTTATTGCATTTCCATGGCAACCCCACAATAAGCTTTACCAGCACAATATTCAGGTGGAGTAAAAGTCAATATTAGTACATGTACGTGTGTTGGGGGATAATGACTGTTTGCTCTCATAGATTATGTATTTTTTAGGTGGAGGGAGGTAGTGGCTCTGTGACGTGGGATGTGTCTGATAGTGAAATTGCCACAGTAACAGTAAAAGGGGAGGTCCTAGCAGGAAAAAGGAGGGGCAAGACTGAAATTCATGCTTCAGATTCCAAAAACCAGCTACATAAAGCAGTCGCAAAGGTAAAATTTGTGCAAACTAACATACATTTGAGCATATACAGTGGGGTTCCATTTGTAAAAATGCTTTCTTTTTTGCATTTTTCTCATTGAATACAGTTTCTTTCATTACAAATTACAGTATATTATTAGCAAAGGAAAAATAATGTGAATATCTAAATTTCTTAGTATTTGTTATGTCCACCTTTTGCTTTAATGACAGCATTCACTTGAGCTGGCATGGGCTCCACAAGTTTGTGCAAAACCTGATGATCCATGTAATTCCCACATGATTTGAGAATGTTTCAAAGACCTTCAGGATCTTCAGTGCCTGTTATACAAACATGGTCAACATCACATATTAGCTTAAAGGGATAGTTCACCCAAAAATGACAGTTCTCTCCTTATTTATTCACCCTCCTGCCATTCCAGCTGTGTATGACTTTATTTCTTTTAGGAAGAATATCTCAGCTCTGTAGGTCCATACAATGCAAGTGAATGGTGGCCAGAACTTTGAAGGTCCAAAAAGCATATAAAGGCAGCATAAAAGTAATCCATATGACTCAAGTGGTTTAATATGTCTTCTGAAGTGATGTAATCAGTTTTGGTGAGAAACAGATCCATATTTAAGCTCCTTTTTTACTGTAAATTCTCCTCCCTGCCCAGTAGGTGGCAATATGCACAAAGAATGTGAATTGCCAAAAACAAAAGAAGAAGAAAGTGAAAGTGGAGATTTATAGTAAAAATGACTTGGATATTGATCTGCTTCTCAACCACACATCACTTCTGAAGATATATATTTAAACACTGGAGTCTTAAGGATTACTTTTATGCTGCCTTTAAATGCCTTTTGGAGCTTAACATTTTTGGTCACCATTCACTTGCATTGTGATGACCTACAGAGCTGAACTCTTCTTCTAAAAATCTTAATTTGTGTTCTGCAGAAAAAAGTCATACACATCAGTGATGGGATGAGGCAGAGTAAATGATGAGAAAATTTTCATTTTTGGGTGAACTATCCCTTTAATAAGTGACCTATAAATAGTGCAGAATCTCAAATATTCTAAAAGTTTATTTCTAGGTTTAAATTCGATTTTGAATCCCATATCTTCAATGTAGTCTCAGACTTTTGGCCCCTGTTGTATGTACTCTAAATTGGTCAAATGTTGCTTTATTTCAAATAAAGTACATACTGTAGATTAAAAGCAGTATTGTGTGTTACTGTGCTTGTTTAAAGGAACCTGAAATGTTCTGTTTATCTCCATGTAAAATTCGATTTTGAATACCAGATTTTCGATGTGAATTCAGACTTTTGGACCCCACTGTATACTTCTGTCATTTTCTGTGTACAGGTGATGGTTGTGATGCCTGGCCGAATGAAGCTCATGCTCCAGAGGGCTGACTGCCGTGTGGGGGACAGGATAGACCTTCCCTTGGCTCTGTGGGGCATCCAGGACCCCTCAGACTCTTACTCTCAGACCCACAGTGACTTTGATACATGTTCGTACACTCACAGGAGCACTGGTGCAATACACAAACCTCAATGTGGAGACTCTCTGCTGGAGGAGAGAAATCTTGTGCCAGTCACAGACTGCTCTCTGCTTTCTCTGCACATCCACACTGAACCCACTGGTGTCTTCACACACGTGCCAGGTACAGCATCCCTCCCGGTCTTGTTTTTGCTCTTTTCTAATGTCAGTCTATGGACAGTCCTGTGTGTTTGTACAGTTTTAAATAGAATTTTATTGGATTTATAAACAAAATGTATAGTAAAAGTTGTTGCCGGGGCACTTATAATAGTGACACAAGGTAGCGAGTGAGGATACTCATAGTATTTTCATCCTTATCCAAATGTTTAAATAAATATTGAGAATTGCATGCTGTGGATTTAACTATGTTTTAGCTCTCATTCCCAAATGGACATGTGTAACATCAGTAAGAACACCTACTTTTGCAGATCATAATAGAGATAAAAAAAGGTGAAGCGTTCACTTTATGTTGTAGACATGTCGAAACAGTTCTGTTCACTTTCACCATTGTTATCAATTGTAATCTCTATCAAATGATATCTTTTCAGTTGACTGTGTAAAGCATTTGCTTTTATTCTCATTTGCAGTCTGCGTAGTTCCCTATCTGTCACTCACTCGACGTTGATGTCGATGTAGTGACACTAGGGGTCACTCTTGGGAGCCCGAGACACCTCTGGTCTTTGATAAAAGGCCAATGAAAATTGGCGAGTGGTATTTGCATGCCACTCCCCCGAACATACGGGTATAAAAGGAGCTGGTATGCAACCACTCATTCAGATTTTCTCTTCGGAGCCGAACGGTCATGCTCACTGAGCTGAATACTACTGTTCATTCACCTCTGCTGGATCTGACGGTGCATTTCAGCGGCTTCTCCCTCCTCTGCACTGGTGCACTGCAGAGAATGGCCCTGGGTGCTTCGGCAGAAAAACTAGAGAGTATATTTTCTGAAAGAGCATTTTTCCCCTCTAAAAGAGTATATATTTCTCTAAAAGAGAACACACACGGAACGTCTTTTTAAAGACGCGTCTTTTTAAAGATGCTTTTCCGATTGTGTGTTATTCCTGGTTGTGCTCGTTATCTCTCGCCTTCTAACGGTCACGATCACTGTCTTTCGTGTCTGGGCACTGCTCACGTGGAGACAGCGTTCGTGGATGGTCATGTTCTCATTGCGAGAATATGTCCATGGCAACGTTGCGGTCGCGGCTCGCCTTCGTAAGAAAGCGAGCCACCCCAGAGGCTCCCGCCTCGGTCCTTTTACCCACGGGAAGAGGCCAGCGCGGTTAGCACTGGGGGCGATTTGGGGACCCCAATGGGACCGCCTCCGCCGGGTATCCCCCCACGGACCTCCCATTCCCCAGCACGCTCGTCTGCCCCGATCGGGCTTCCGGGTGAGTCCACCGGCTCGTCTCACGGCGAGTTCGACCTCTTATTCGGAGCCGGCGAAAGTGATGAGCTCTCGAGCGCAGCATCAGAGAGCGGGCTCGTCCAGTCGGAAGCCTCAGCTGGGCTCCTCCCTTCGGGGTCGATCGCCCAGTCACAGGCTGACGCGGAGATGACGACATGCTTTCCCGGGCAGCCGCGAGCGTCGGTTAGAGTGGATTTCACCGCTCTTCCCTGAACCCTCGCGGCTCGGTGATTGGTTCCTGGGCTCGCGGCGCCGCTCAAAGCCACGCCCCGCCCCGTTCCTTTCTTCCCGGAAGTGCATGAAGAGCTGACAAGGTCGCGGGAGGCGCTTTTTACTGCCTGGTCCCGATCTTTTCAGCTTCCCTGCTCTCACTACCCTCGATGGTGGGGCGGCCAAGGGTTATTCGGCAATCCCCCAGTGGATAAAGGCGCTCGCGGTGCACCTATGCCCGCAGAGTGCCGCCACCTGGCGCGGGTGCCCAAAGCCTCCGTCCAAGGCCTGTAGGTTTACGTCATCTCTGACGGCCAAGGCCTACGGTGCCGCTGGACAAGCCGCCTCCGCCCTGCACGCCATGGCTCTCCTGCAAGTCCGCCAAGGC